>NC_067157.1:7160068-7460068 GCF_903995435.1 Acomys russatus | reverse complement strand
TTCTTGGGCGAGAACATGCAAATTCAGCTTCACTGTCCACCTGCTATGGGAGCTCAGAGACAAGGGGTCTGGAAAGGAGTAATAATACGTATTTACCAAGAGCCAGGACTGTTAGCTTATTTGTCTTGTTAACTCATCAACAGTTAGGCATTATTAACCGTCTTGGACAAGGAAGAAGAAGAAAACTGAAGCTCAGGGGTCACCATTGTCCAAAGCCACACCACAGTCAGGACAGGACAGGGTGACTTAATAATACCCTCTCCCTAGCACTCCTATGTCCACTCTCGTGGAAGAGTTTGTCCTCCGTGTTGACTGTATTCTCATGTCTCCTAAGTATAAAGCCATAAAGCTTGCATTTAGGGGAAGAGTCTACCCATGATCTGCTTTTGGCTACTAAAACATATCATCAAAGCAATTCTTCGGGCTGACAGCGGTGAGAAAAGTGTGGGGAAGAGGTTTTGAAGGGGCCCCTGACGCTGAAGGACAAGAAAGGCTGCCCCAGTGAGGACTCGGTGGGAGGGGCTCTCTCCTCCCCCAGCGAGGACTGGGGGGCTCTCTCCTCCCCATGTGATGACTCAGCAGGGGGGGAGCTCTCTCCTCCCCCTGTGATGACTCGGCGGGGGGGGGGGCTCTCTTTGCCCCGTGTGAGGATTCAGGGAGGGGGCTCTCTCCTCCCCCAGCGAGGACTGGGGGGGGGGGCTCTCTCTTCCCTTGGTTAGCCTTCTGGCTAAGGTGTCAAGCTGCCATCTGACTGAGCAGCTAGCATGAGAATAAACGTCCAGGCATCACAGTCAGGAAGGGCCAGTGTCCAGGCATACTTACTTGCAAGGCCATTAGGCATGTTAGGAACTCCCAATATGAGAAATCAGTGATGGACTTGAAAAAGAGAACTGAGACCAAAGATGCTACTGAGATAGACTGGACTGAGCGTGGAGTGTGAGATGCAAACTGGCCAGCTCTCCTGGGACAGAACTCTGGTGCCCCATCTACATATAAAACAGTGTCAACTTAAAAATTTCTCTCTAAAAGGTATTCCTTCCTGCAACTTCTCTGCTGCTAATGGTAAGCAGATGTCCTGTTTCTGCTCCACCCATCCTGTACCAGAGTCCATGGGGAAGGAGGAGGAGTCCCCTGTCCTCCGATCTCTTTCCCCTTCTCTCCAAAATCTTCTTAGAGATGTCACTTCCCCTCCTTACCCTCTTGTGTGAGCCCACAGGCAGCCTGGCACCGCCTTTCGCTCCTGGTAGTTTTGGTGCCTAGTTCACTGTCATCTTTGTTACTACTGTTACTGTTGTCATGTGGTTCACTTCCGACTTCGAGTTCATAGCTGGGTTTCATGGCTCATGACTGTACTCCTAGCACGTGGGAGGTTGAAGCAATAGGGTCAGGAATTTAAGGACAGCCTCAACTAGACAGTAAGTATGGGGCTAACCTGGGCTACAGGAGACCCTGTCTCAAAACCAAAGCAAACAAAACCACCACCACTACCACCACCACCAACACCAACAAAAAAAAAAAGAAAGAAAGAAAGAAAAAAGAAAAAAGAATCCCCTTCAGGTTCACGTAGGTTCACGTAGGTTCATGCTAGGTGGTCTCTGTATCTCCTGACCCGATGTCACACAAATACTTCCTCCATGTCACTCCAGTGACCACATACTTGGTTGTTGCCATTTTCCATATCCTAAAGTCTTCTCAATCTTAGCTCACCTCACATCCTCTGCCCCTTTAACTCACTTACTAGCCACACAGCCAGCAATGCAGTAAGGATGCCAGTCCCAGACTGTGAGGAAATGGATCCTGTCGACAGGAACCTGGAAAGAGGCCTCCAAACTCCAGACAAAACTGCAGGCCTGGCCTAGCTGTGATCTCAGCCTAGGGACCCTAGCTGAGAATCAAACAACCCACAAAACTGAGGGAAGATTATGTGACTTTAAGTCGAAAAGTTTAAGCCGTTATACAGCAATGGAAAATTAATATAACTACTTAGAATTTTTGAAAAATCTTGGAACCACTCTTAGAAAAGTCGAAAGAAAAAAAAATATATATATATAGGAAAAATAATTTTGAAAATGCAATAATGAGACTTAATACTTTGCGTGCTGACTTAAAGTGTGAGCAGGGCCTGCAGATGGATGAGCACATAAGGGTGCTTGCTGCCAGGCCTGATGACTGAAGTTGGGCCCTTGGGACCCAGGGGGAGAAGCGTAAGGGGACAGCCAGCTCCTGCCATGTTGTCTTCTGACCTCCACGTGTTTACACCACATAGCATTTATATGTGCATTCACACATAAACAGGCACAAAATAAGTAAATGTAATTAAGATTGTTAAAAATCTATCAGAAAGCCAGGTGTGGCAGCGCATGCCTTTGATCCCAGCACTCACAGAGGCAGAGGGAGGTGGATCTCTGTGAGTTCAAGGCCAGCCTGGTCTACATAGTGAGTCCAGGACAGCAAAGGCTACACAGAAAAACCTTGTAACAACAACAACAACAACAAAAACCAAAACCAAACAACAACAACAAAAAAACCCCAAAAAACAAAAAGAAAAAAAAACTCCACATCTATCTGAAGCCAGGCAGTGGTGGCACATGCCTTTAATCGCAGCACTTGGAAGGCAGAGGCAGGTGGATCTCTGCGTTTGAGGCCAGCCTGGTCTATAGAGTGAGTCCCAGGGCTGTCTCGCAAGACACTGCGCCCCCGCCCCCCACGCCAGAAAATCTAACTGAAATCTAAAGGGCATAAGAGGAAGACTCTACAGCTGTGTAGTGTGTAAGAGCCTCACTCCATCAGTAGCACCCAGCACTTTGTTCTAGGCACTGTCCAAGACACTGTGCACCTCACTGCATCCACACCAAGGGTCCATTACTATCGGCATTGCACAGATAAAATAACTGCTTAATTAGAGGGAGGCAGAGCTGGGGTTCCACCAAGACCTGATCTTGTTTCCAAAATCCATACTCGGAATCATCAAGTTAAAACACTTCTCTATATTAAGGCTATGATGTTTAGCGATCAATCCTATTAATCTACAGATGGCATTAAGAGTTTTATGGAGAAAAAGTAACTATCATTCCAATGAGAATTTCCTTGATAAAGGCAACTGTTTTTGTTTGTTTTTTGTTTTGGTTTGGTTTTTGGTTTTTTGAGACAGAGTTTTCCTGTGTAGCTTTAGCTGTCCTGGCCTCCATTTGTAGACCAGGCTGGCTTCGAACTCACAGAGATTCACCTGTCTCTGCCTTCTGGAGTGCTGAGATTATAGGTGTGCACCACCACGCCTGGTGATAAAGGCAACTTTGAAAAGTAAGCCGCGATGGCCAGGGATTCAGAGCGCTGGGGTTTGGGTCCCAGCACCCACATGGTGGCTCCTAACTTTAAGTCCAGTTCCAGAGAACTAGACAGCCTCTTCTGGCCTCTGAGGGATCCAGACATGTATGTGGTACATAGACATACATGCTGGCAAACAGTCACACAGGTAAAATAAAAACTAACCTTATTTTTTTGGTTGTGAGCCCAGCCTTTAATAGCTGAGCCATCATCTCTCCAGCCCCTAATCTTATTTTTAAAAAAGCACTAGGTAGCCAGGCATGGTGGCATACACCTTTAATCCCAGCACTCAAGAGGCAAAGGCAGGTGCATTGCTGTGAGTTCGAGGCCAGTCTGGTCTACAAAGAGAGTCCAGGATAGCCAAGGCTACACAGAGAAACCCTGTTTCGAAACACACACACACACACACACACACACACACACACACACAAGAACAAAGTATCTTAGGGGTACTTTTCCTCGACTTAATACACTCTAGCCCTAGTGTCTCCACTGTTCCCTGAACAAATGGCATGTTAGTCACCATCAACGTCCACAGTCCTAGAACCAACAGTCAGAGGCCAGTTTTCATTTTCCAGTACCTCTGAGCAGCATTACCACGTGACCCCGTCCCCCGTGTCTAGGCATCACACCATCCCGGCGCTCCTCCTGCCTGCCTGGCCGTGCCTGCATGTTTCGCGCCAGCTTGATTTCCAGTTGCCGACCTCTAAATCCAAGCTCTGTCTTTCTCGGCCTTTCCATGCATCTTCTCAGATAAGCGCAGCTGGCCACATGTCTTTACTTATTCCTATACTTGGACCAATTTCTCTCTACCCACGGAGCCTCTAAATTATTTTATTTCTAAACTATTTTATCTGCCTTCTTTATCTGTCACCTTCACTTAGAGATCTCAAACAGCTTCAGAAGAGGAGCTGGAGGCCCTCGTCCTAGCACATTCCCCTCCTAGTTATGCCAGTTCTTGAGAAGAGTTTCCCTGTTCCTAGCTGCCGAGGCCAGAGCCAACTCGCTCCTTAGTCCTGACTCTCAAACCCCATCCATATTCAATCCCAGAGCAAGCTCTCGCATCAAAAACAAGCCTTCCCTCGGCACTTCTGCTGCTAGCAACCTGTCCCTGTCACCACCGCTTGCCAGCCTTCCACCTCGTCTTTCTGCTCCTGCACTTGCATTCTAGACCAGAGTCCTCTGGACTTGCCTGGTGGAGATTTTAACCCTTACACCGTGTCCCTGAGTTTGAAATCGTCTAGAGGCTTTCCTGTACTTGAAGTACAGTCCTTACCCTCTCCTTGCCTCTTGTCCCTCTGACGTCATCTTCCTCCAGTCCCCTCACCGACTCGCTCCCTGCATGCTGACCTCTGTGTGTGGCAAGCTGGCTCTTGCCTCTCTCTTCTATCTGTCCAGAACGTGACATCCCAGCCCTCCCATGGCTGTCTTTTCTTCCTAGCTTCTATTAAGCATCGTCCACGGAGCGGGGGAGCGGGGAAGCGGGGAAGCTGTCCCTGGCCACTCGGCCTAAGCCACCCAGCTCTCCACCCACTCTCTCATGGCATCTTACTCTTTCTCCATGGCACTCACACTAACCGAAACAATATCACTTAATTTTAGATGAAAACTTACTTATGATTATTTTCCTATCTAAAAAAAATGGTGCTTTAACAGGGGAGGAGCATCTGTCTTCAACTAACCCCTCATGCGCCTGGAACACAGAAGCTTTCACTAACACTGTAGAAGGATGGATTTTTAACGTTGGGAATCTACTTCTCTACAGTACAATGAAGAAATCTGTGATGACAGGCTCAAAAATCTAAATGCTTGCGGAGTGGCAGTGGATGAAAGGAATTAGGAGGTGGGCTGTGCCGGAGTGGGTGTGTAGGAGCAGGTGACCTCACCGGAGAAGTATGCTTCGGGGTTTCAAAAGTCCAAGGTAAGCCAATGTCTCTCTCTTCCTACCACTTGTGGGTCCGGCTGGAGAATTCTCAGCTATCTCTCCCACACCAAGTCAGCCTGCTTGCCGCGCGCTCCCTGCTGTGAGGAAGGTGGCCTAAACCTTGGAAACTGAAAGCCAGCCAGAAATAAAGGCTTTCCCTTATGAGAGTTGCTGTGGTCATTTGTCTCTTCACAGCAACAGAACACCAGCGAAGACAAAATCTTTTTACTTTGAAACCCCGAGAAGCCAACCCAGAGAAGCTGTTGGATTAATTGCAGTAGCCTGGAGCTAGCTCCAAGAACACTGGGATCAAGCCAGGACAGAGTAAGCTAAGAGTTAAACCATTCTAAATACATATGGGTAATTCTAAGTCCATGCCCCACCCCCGCAACCCCTGCTTTTTCGCCCCCTAAAACAGGGTCTCACTGTGCAGCTTGGCTGGCCAGAAACTCTGAGACTCACCGAGATCCATATGCCTCTGCGTCTGGGGTTGAAGGTGTGGCTTCTGGCCTGACCTGGCTTTATCGCTTATTTAGTGTCACATTCTGGTGCCCTGTCCCAGAGTTCTGCTGTGCTAAGTTCCATTAATCACCTCTCAGATTGCCTCAGAGGCTCCCAGTTTCAAGCTTCTCCCTCTAACTGCCTCCCCAGCAAAACCTTCCTTTCTCAGTCAGTTATCTCAACTATGGTGTTAGGAAAGAGAGAACTTAGTTTCAATTGATAGACTTTCCATCAAGGAGAAGGAATCTTTCACTACTCCCGGGCATCTGGACCCATTTAAAAGTGAACGGGTACTGAATCCATCAATCTCTAATTGGTAAACTTTGGCCGCGAGGACAGGGACACAGAAACATTACAACGTAGACAGAAGATAATTTTCACCTGGTGAAATAACTACGGAACAGTCTTCTGAATACAACAAGCATTAACGGTTTCTGTTACGGGAGTTGTTAAGTAAAAGCAGTAATGTCAAGCCAACTTCCTGGTCTTTCTTTGGGAAACTCCCCTGGTAGGTTTTTTTTTTCCTTCTCCATGAAGTAAAAGTTGTTTTCTTAATGGCTTAGTCAATATCAGAAAGGGAGTAGCAAGCACACACATCTCTCTTCCACCAAAGATGTTTAAGAAAGGGAAAAGGCAGGCCAAAAAAAGCCCCACATTTAAAAAAAAAGGCAGTATTATAAACAAGTTTTGAGGATTCCCCACTGCTTTTAGAGAACAAATTTAGCAAGGCTAGCCTGGGCTACATAATAAGCTCCTACATAAAAAAGAAAAAGGAACAAATTTAAATTTTCACTAACAGTAGGATATGCCACATACAATGTAGGATACTATATATGTCACATACAATGTAGAATAATTTTAAAATATACACATATATATATACACATACATATATGTATAAATGAATATATTTTGAAATGCTGCCAGTTGAGAAAGTAGAGACTTCCCAAAGGGAGACACAACAAAGAAATGGTAGGCAGGACAGGTACTCAATATTAAGTTTACCAGAATCTCCTCAGACACTCCATTAAGCCATATGCTCTGGGCTTTAATCACACAGATCTGTCAAGTTAAGTCTAGAGCTGAGCCAACTAAGGCTCCAGTGATTCTGAGTGGGTAAGCCGACTATGGGAGCGATTGAGAGTTTGGCCCCAAATAAAGGCAGGTGGCCCATAATAAAGCAAGAATACGAACTAAGAGCAAGAATAATAAAGTGACAGAACAGATTATAGGGGGCTTAGTGACGTAATGAATACAGGCAGTGAAGGACAGTCTAACTAATAGGTTGTAAACAAATTTATTTTGAAACAATTGGGGGGGGGGAGAGGTTGGAGAAATGGCAGCTAAGAGCACTGGCTGCTCTTCCAGAGGACCTGAGTTCAACTCCCAGTGCCCATATAGCAGTTCTCAACCATCTAAAACTGCAGTGCCATGGGATCTGATGCCCTCTTCTGGTGTGCGGACATATATGCTAACAAAATTTACACAAAATAAATAGATATTTTAAAAATTCTTTGATATACATAATTTTACTATCTATTAAAGATTAAAGCAAATTTTCATATCAATAAATGCACATACTTGCTTAATTTTAGATAAAGAACTAAACCCCGGCGGCAGGATATCTGCTGCTTCAATGTTTTTCATTTTACTGATATTTTGACTTGATAATTATCAGTGTCGAGAACATCGTTTTGCATAAATACATTGTACAAGATGGAAGAAGCAAGTCAAAATTTATTTAATGATTTATTTATTAGTATTTATACAGTATTCTTCCTGCATGTGTGCTAGCACGCCAGAAGAGGGCATCAGATCTCACTATAGATGGTTGTGAGCCACCATGTAGTTGCTGGGAATTGAACTCAGGACCCTTGAAAGAACAGCCAGTGCTCTTAACCTCTAAACCATCTCTCCAGCCCTTATTTAATGATTTTTAAATGAAACTCAAGTCAATAATCCAACAGCCACTTTTAGAATCAAACATCTTAACACAATAAAAGCCAAAGATACACAAATTTCATACTGAAAAGTATTATTACAAGCTGAGGTGTGATTTAGGAAAATATTAAAAGTCTTTGATTTACACAATTAAACATTTATATTTCTACAAGTTTAGAGAAGTTGCACACACGGTAAAACAAAACAAACCAAACAAAACAAAACACTGCAATTCATAAACCAAAAGTCTCGATTCTGGCAGCCTCAGCTGGGCAGTGCACTCGTAAGTGTTCTAAACCCTGCTGCAGTGAAGTCGGGAGGGAGCACCGCTGGGCGCTCTCTGAAACATCTTGGACTCACAATGCCTTTGTTTTTTGAGTTAAATGAACTGTGACCACTGCCTCTCGGAAACACCTCCCACCCGCCTTTTAACCTGCTGTCAAACTGCTGCATTTGGGGTTGCCACCTACAACTTAAGCAGGGGGTTCAAACACGGTGTTCAGGAGTTAAGGCAATGGTAGGAGTCCTAGTTTCTTTGGCAGTCACTCAAGATACAAAATGCTGTTGTTGTTTTCTAAAGTCACCAATTATTTCGTTCTAAGATAACGTGCTACAACAGCCAGTATGAGAAACTTTCCCCAAAAAGCTTGAGAGGATGTAATTCCACCCTATGGCTCAGCGGTGCAAACATTTCTCCTGACGTTCTCACTCCTGGGAATGGGTATGGGCGGGGGTGGGGGCGTGGGGGGTAGTGTATGAGTAAGAGCCATGGGTTCGAATCCCCCTTCCCACTCGGGAATGTAGGCGGCCTGGCGCGCCGAGCCGTGGGGAGTGACCCAGGACGACCTTGACCGCGGAGTCCTCCAGTGTCTCCGCCCTCCCGGGTCCCCTCCGGGCCTCGTCCACTCACTTCTCGCAGAGTCTTGCCCAGCATGGTCCTCGAAGTCAGCACGATGCCTCAGGGACCCGGGGCAGAGGAAGAAGTCAGTCGGCCGCCAGCGTTACATGGGCGCAGACATCTTGGATTCTCCCGAGCCTCTTCAACACCGAGCGCCTGGATTGGTCGAGTTCCAGGCGAGAGGAGATTATCTCTGCACGCGATTGGTTCGCGCTCCGGCTGCCGGGGCGCGCGGACCGACAAGGAGACCGCGGCGGGGTCGCGGCGGGAATCGGAGACTGCCCGTCTAGTCCGCTTGGTCTCGGGATTGCAGATGCAGTTTGCTGGACCCTTCGGGGGGCTCCCTGCTTGTTGGCTTCTTTCTTTAAGGGGAAGGAGAGTGTAAGGAAGAAGGGGCAATGGGCAGAGCGCTGCCTGGACGTTAGCCGGAGCATTTCTGGTGGGGGGAACACAGTAGCAATTCAATTTTCGTTTGTTGCTTCATTTAGGTTGAGTTCCTTTCTGAAAGCTCCTCCCCCTCTTAATTGACCAGTGGGTTTGGCAGCATTTGGCTGAATTGAAGTGTGTTAGTTTGACCCACTGCAGAGGTGGTCTCTTTCTCTTCTTCTTTTTCTTTTTGGAGGACACAGCTCTATCCCTCCCTGCTCAGGATGGAAGTTTTGAAGACTTGTGTACTTACAAGAAGCGCATGTGCTGCTGCTCGCTTCTGGAGAAGCAGAGTTATTCCAAAGCCGCCGTTTAGGGACATTAGTACTACGCCTGCGAGGAGCACTGTCATGCCCGCTTGGGTGATAGATCAATATGGAAAGAATGAAGTCCTTCGATTCACTCAGAGCGTGATGTTACCTGTCATACACTATCCAAACGAAGTCATTATCAAAGTCCATGCTGCCAGTTTAAATCCTATAGATGTTAATATGAGAAGTAAGTTGTCCGGGCTTTTTTTTTTTTTTTTTTTTTTTTTTTTTTTTTTAATCAAAATTTTATTAGGGGTGTAGGTGTTTAATTTGTGTGGTTTTGCTTGATTTTTGATTTGAAAAAAAAAAAGGGGGGGGGGGTGCTTGCTATTTAGCCCAAGGCTGGCCTCCAACTCATTCCATACCCCAGACCAGTCTCTGCTCTGCAGCCCCCTGCCTTGCCTCTTCATTCCTGGGATAGCAGGTGTAGGCCACCACACACAACTAGGTTATGTTTTGGTTGGCATAAAGGAACTATTTAAGCTTAATACATTTATTTCTTTTGTGTTTTGGTGTGTGGGACAGTGCACAAGTAGAGGTCAAAAGACATCTTGTGGGAATGGGTTCCTTCTACTATGTGGGCCCAGGGGATTAAACTGGCCATCTGGCTTGGTGACAAGCACCTCTTATAGGCAGAGCCGCCCAGAATCCTGTAGGCCCTGAAGGAAATATCCCTGTAAATATTTCCAAAATTTTGAAGTCATAATAGCCAAGGTATACTTTAGTCATTTATTAAATGTGTCTGAGGGCCTCCTTTCTGACAAGAATGGGGACCGAAGTGGTATCTATAGTTAATTTGCGCTGTGGTAAATTTAAGGTCCAGCACAGGCTCCAGAGTTTGTTTACATTTCCCTATCGGTTCAGAATTGGGGTATATATAATTCCTGCATCCTAGCTCCCCTACTAGTCACGGCTTCTGTTATAGGCCCAGTGGACCAAGCCACAGAAGAGGCCTCCAGGACACGGACACAGTATTCTCACATTGCATTCTACCCGCCATAGCTAAAATGTCTTCTGCTGTCATGTTATCCTAATTTCTCTTGCTGGGCCATGTTCAACAGCTTGGAGAGAGCATTCCTCAAAAGTATTCTATACTGTGTGTGAACAGATTGATTTGTATTTATAAATTACATTCATTCTGGAAAAATCGGACAAAAATATCGTCAGTCTTGCTTATAGAAACTCATCTGGGTTTTGTGATGATGAACATGTTTTGAGATGACCTACGTCAACACGGATTCCAAGGCAGGTAACCTTCCGGTGGTGAAGGAAGCTGCTCTATGTTTCCCCGGGTCAGTGTTCTGAAGGGCTGGTGTGGGGAGCTACAGTTGCATTCCATGCCTCAGGGACAGTTCTCAGATATGACTTAATGTGACGAACTTGATTTCTTTGTGTACATACACAAATATGTATGTGTGTGTCTTACCTGGTTACAAATTAAGTTAGGATAGAGTAAAATGTTAAGACCAACTTTACTGTTTCTCCAGGAATCATGCGGTAGAGTACAAATGCTGACATTTTTATTTATGATATAGTAAATACACAATTAAAACAGGAGAAACGTGTGGAATGAAAGAGAAACAGTTGCTTATGTGCTGTACTCAAATAGGCAGTAGAAAACAAGGCACAGGATTTACCTCCAAAGAGGGTGGCTGAGACAGAAGAACTATTTATGTCGGTGAGATGGCTCACTGGGTAAAAGCACTTGCTGCCAAGCCCGAAGACCCAAGTTCAATCCCTGTGACTCTCATGCTAAAAGGAGAGAAGTCACCCTACAAAGCTGTCCTTGGCACATTTTGCTGTACCCTAAATAAATAACATTGAATAACTTGTAAAAATGATTTTCCGAAATAAGCCGGAAAATTTAGTGAGATGCTTAGCATTGTTTTAGCACACCTCTTTGCTGCCTGGCTTAATACTACAGCTGTATTTTCATACATAGCTCTGTGTTGTTATGCTACATTATTTGAAGTAATGAAGAAAATGCAGCCCCGCAAAGATTGTTGGGAAAGAAGAAGCAAGCCTTTTTTTTTTTTTTTTTTCAAGACAGGGTTTCTCTGTGTAGCCTTGACTGTCCTGGACTCACTTTGTAGCCCAGGCTGGCCTCGAACTCACAGCGATCTGCCTGCCTTTGCCTCCTGAGTGCTGGGATTAAAGGCATGCGCCACCACGGCCGGCCCAAGAGGAAGCCTTTTGTAGACTCCTTGTTCAGAATGCATACATCCCAAACCTGGAGATCCTCTGGTTTTGGGAAATCAAGTCATTTGACTCTAATTTTGAATGTTGCATTTAATGAAGTGACGCCCCAGACCTGTTCTGTTGAGGACAGCAGCCACCTGCCACATGTGGCTTTGAGCAGAGAACAATGCTGGTCTGAACTGAAAGGGCCGTAAAATACATTGGTTTTCAAATACTTAGAAAGAAAACAGTTAAGCATGTCTTAGTCAGATTTTTATCAGTGATAGTTCCTTTGCGTAGCCATGCAAGGCCCTGGGCACATCCAACAATACAACAAAACAAAAGCCAAGAATTCTGTAGTAATCACATGTTATCTTGAAAATACTGTGGCTATTTGAGTAAAGTATTCCTGAAATTGCTTTTGTTTCTCTTTATCTGGCAGAATAACTACTAGTAGCTTTTCTTCCGAGGAAGAAATTTGGAGAAAGGTTTGGGATCTTAAACTGTAGCTGGAAAACTCCTGAAACTGCAGTAATAGTTCAGTTAAGCAAACCTTCCTGACATGTGCAGAGCCGGCTCAGGCTGTGAGCGCCAGCACTGCATAAGCTGGGTGTGGCAGTGCACAACTGCAGTCTAGGCGTTGGAGAAATAGTGCAGGAGAGGCCAGAAGGTCAAGGTCATTCTCAGCTATGTAGTGGGTCTAGGTTGGCGTAGGCACTGTTTCAGGCCTGAGCCATCAAATGTCTCCAAAGCCCAATAATAATAAGCTGAAAATACCTTTACCACAACTGTCTACTTTGAACTATTTTTTCAGTGCTGGCGCATGCGCTACATCTCTCCTCTAGTTTTGTGCTGATGTAATGATGGCCACTCCTAGTTTCATGTGATGTTTTACTTCATTTAAATTTTTTAGTTTTACATTGGGCTTGGAGGTAGTTTTGGCTTACAAGATGCGCATGCGCAGTTTGTGCTGGGTAGGTTTCATTTCAGTAGAGCGGCTATGTTCAGATGTTTCTTGGCTGCCGTATCATGTAATACTGTAACATGCTTTACTTTTATAGAGTAATTTTGAGATGATCTCGGATCTTACTACTGGACAGGGTAATACTATTTGCAAGATATCTTTCAGCCCATGGATGCTTGTTGAGATATTATTATTGTTGTAGAAGATACCTAAAACGATGACTTTGGAAAATATTTGAGTAAAAATTATCTCCCTTAAGAAGAAAATAATTTAAAAACAATATAGCCAGCAGCATATATAACAAACTTTGGGTTTTGTTTCGATTTTTGCTTGTTTGGTTTTGCTTTTTTGAAACGGGTTTTTCTGTTTTAGCCCAGGCTATCCTGGCACTTTCTCTGTAGACTAGGCTGGCCTTGAACTCACAGATATCTGCCTGTCCCTGCCTCCCAACTGCTGGGATTAAAGTCGTGTGTCAATACCACCTGACAAATGCCGGTATTCCACAAGTACTAGGATTTGAGGGGTGTGTGTGTGTGTGTGTGTGTGTGTGTGTGTGTGTGCGCGCGCGCACACGCTACCACCCACAGCTAGGGTGACAAGCTCAAACCCCATTGTCACTGAGCAGGTTCCATTTCCCTCTTCAGGCTGGCTGCATTCTGGGTCCCAGATGAGGTTAGAGCCGGGTGTGGCGGCACACGCCTTTAATCCCAGCACTCGGGAGGCAGAGGCAGGCGGATCACTGTGAGTTCGAGGCCAGCCTGGTCTACAAAGTGAGTCCAGGATGGCCAAGGCTACACAGAGAGACCCTGTCTGGGGAGGGGGAGGGGGAAGGTGAGGTTAGGTAGGCCTCACTACTCTTGGTCTGTCAGCACCTCAGGGTTATTATGGAAACAGTTGACAACAATCTGAACCGTTGGCTTGGGGCCTCAGAAGGGCAGAAACCTTTTTGCAACTTTACAACTAAACTGTGACAAAGCTGAATGTCCACTTCTGTTGCTCAAAGCACAAAGGGCTCGGTGAGTAAACTGCAGCATCTTAGCAGAGGGACATAAATACAAGGCAGGAAAAATGGGCATGCTCCCTTGTGAGTCTCACACGCGCTGTTGTTATGTTCTCTGATGGACTGCACTTCTAGCTAGCCAGATGGCAAACGGGGAGGGTTGCCATAGGGACTACTAGCTTAGATTTTTTTCTGGGACTATCCCAACTTTCATTTTCTTCCATGTGCCGTGATTTTTCTTTTTCTTCATTAGAAAAACGACTTCTGCAGACTGGCCAGCTGTCAGCACCGTTTCTTACCTGCTTTCCGCTGGGCAGATGGTCGGCTACTGCCCCCATCTGAGGCCAGCCTTCTACTTGTCTTCCTGACCCCGCCCTCCCTCACCTACTCTGGGCTCTCTGTACTCGCCTGCATTTCCTTTTTCTTTTGGATTGGATCATGGATACAAGCTATTGCTTTGCAATTATTATTACTTCTTTCTTCTGCCACTGTCTGTGGGGTTGTCCTTAGTTTGTTTAGAGTCCCTTAGCTGCTTTTGGTCTTACTTGAAAACAGCTTTAAATATTTCCAAGGGCCTTCCCTTGACTTCCAGAACTGCTCAGGAATAGGTAGGCCCAGCTATTACTTGGGATTATTATTGCAGATAGAGTAGTTAATTTATATGAGCCAAAACAATGGTTTCAATTTTAGTTGTGTAAATATCCTTAAAAACAAGGTGTTGGCCTCCATGTAGTACTACACACCTTTAATCCTAAAGCTGGAGGGGCAGAGGCAGATGGATCTCTGTGAGGCCAGCTTGATCTACAAAGCAAGTCCAGCACAACCAAGGCTACACTGTGTCTCAAAACCAATTTCCTTCTCCCTCTTCTGACCCCCCCCCCAATACTAGCTATAATGCAGTTGACCTGGTCAGACACGGCTCTTTTCCACTAAAATTCCTCACAGTTACTCAAAATCATTATTCTAGATAGACTTTTAGGAGATGGGAACTAGACGTCAGACTCAGAATTGAGTGCTGGTATCAGGTAGTATAACAGGCGTGGCTTCTTTAATAACCTACACATTTTCCTCTTTACCATACTTAATCCTAAATGTCTGTGTTGTTAAAAGATTTTTATAGAAGCACATATCTGTGGCACATATCTGTAATCCTGGCCTTTAGGCTGAGACAAGAGGATCATGACTAAGGCCAGCCTGGGTTACTTAAAAAGTTTGCAAATGAGCAGATTAATAAAGATGCCATCTTCAAGTACCAATGTATGTAAAAGAAGATTCTAAAATCCCAGAAGACAGGCTTGCAATCCACGTTTCAAAGAGACTTTGAGCAATTGTGGTTTTTGCTTTAATGATCGACTACTTTCAAAGTAACTTTCTTTGAAAATAATAGTAATAATAATAATTTTCTTTGAAAGTTGTTCTTGCGCTTTGCTGTGTGGTGGCAGAAACTGTAGAGCTTGTTGTTTTAGAACCTACATGTTAAGCATGAGACGTCGGCCTGCCTGTGACCCTGTAGCATTTAAAAAATCATTCTGACCTTGTGTTTAAGATGCAGATAAACTGTGTGTTGTAGGTGGTTACGGAGCAAGAGCCCTCAATATGAAGCGGGACCCTCTGCACATGAGACTCAAAGGAGAGGAGTTTCCTCTGACTCTGGGTCGGGACGTCTCTGGTGTGGTGATGGAATGTGGGCTTGACGTCAAGTACTTCAAACCTGGAGACGAGGCAAGTTCATCCTTTCTTTATTGTCTTCCCTCCCCTCTCCTCCCCTCTTTTCTCTTTTCTCCCTCTTGGTTTTTGAGACTGATTTTATGTAAGCCAGGCTGCTCTCAACTTGTTACATAGGTAAGTGTCTTAGTTTCAGTTCTATTGCCCTGAAGAGACACCACGACCAGGGCAACAGGGCTGGCTAACAGTTTCAGAGCGGTTAGTCCATCATCATGGAGGGAAGCATGGCAGCACGCAGGCAGACATGGTGCTGGAGAAGGAGCTGGGAGTGCTACATACTGAACCAAGAGGCACTGGACCAGCCTAGCATGGGTTTTTAACTGCAGTGACACACCTCCAACAGACATATCTATGTCAATGAGGCCACCCCTTCCAGTCCTCCCCAACAGTTCATCAGCTGGGGACTCAGCATTCAAGTATATGAACCTGTGGGGGCCATTCTCCTTCAAACCACCACAGTGAGGATGTTCTTATACTTATGATGCTGCTGTGTCCACCTCCTGAATGCCAGGTTTACTGGCATGTGCCACTGTGCCCAGCTCTCTTATTCCTCATTCCTGTTTTAAATGTGAAATTTCCACTTTACTCTTCTTTTTATTTTTTATTTTTTATTTTTATTTTATTTATTTATTTATTTTGGTTTTTCAAGATAGGGTTTCTCTGCATAGCCTTGGCTGTCCTGGACTCGCTGTGTAGACCAGGCTAGCCTTGAGCTCACATAGATCTGCCTGCCTCTGCCTCCCTGAGGATTACAGGCCTGTACCACCAAGCCTGGCACTCAAACTCTTGAATTTTTAAAATGGTTTTTGGATTAGGTATAGCTGGTCTTGAACTTGCTTTGTTTCCAAAGCTGCCTCTGTGCACCTAATCCTCCTGGTCCACCTCCCAAGTCCTGGGATTACAGATGTGTACCACTGGGCTCCTCCTGCTTCCTTTGGGAATAGACTTTTAACCAGTACCCACCCCCCCATATATGTACTGATTGACCTTGGGGCCAGAACACTTGTTTCATGCTTTGGTTGGTTTTTTTGTTTGTTTGTTTTTGTTTTTGTTTTTTGAGACAGGGTCTTGCTGGCTTGAGACACACTGTGTAGCCCAGGCTTGTCTTGAGCTTGGGGAAATGCCTTGGCCTCCTTATTGCTATAGTTATAGCGCTAAGGTATTATGCTCAGCTTATACTTGAGTTTTCTAAATTTAGTACTAAAGAATTGTAAGACTTTAAAACATGCAGGATTAGGACTACTTAGTTAAGTTCGCTTGAGTCTTTATATGACAATTTCTACTTTATGGGCTGGCTGGTTCTGAAATAGCTAAAGTTTGGTATAATCTTCTGTCACTTGTCACTTTGGATGCTTATGCCAAGAGACAGGTGTGAGCTCATAATAATAGCCATGCTCTGGTTCCTTTTCACGGAGAAGATAACCCTGTAAGTTAGCACAAGCAGGTGAGGCTGCAGGTGAGCAAGCCCTGCTATGAAACGTCTCACAGCCAGCTGGGCACGGAGGGGCTCACCCTTAAGTCCAGCATGAAGGGGGCTGAGATGAGATTAAAAGTTGGAGGTCACTCGAGCCTACTCAATGAGATCCTGTCTCAAAAATGCATAGAAATAAATAAAAGTTGAAAGCCGCAGCTAGCAAGCGATAAAGCCAATGTTCAAGTCCCGGAGAGGCTTGGTGAATGCGGCAGGGTGTACTCCAATGTGTTTTCCAATGTGGCTTGAGCTGGGGACCCAGAATCACACTCAGCAATGCTTATGGATCATGTTAACTTTAAGTTTTTGCCTGGAGCTCCCCTCCCGCACCAGGTAGCCGTGCACTAGGCAATACCTGCATGTTTCTCTTCAGTCCCAAATGTCTGTGTCTGATAAAGCTGTGTGTGTGTGTGTTTCAGGTCTGGGCTGCTGTTCCTCCTTGGAAACAAGGCACACTCTCAGAATTTGTGGTGGTCAGTGGGAATGAGGTAATTCGCTGTCTCTGCAGCTTTAGGAGAAAGACTGGCGGGCGTCTCTGAAGTCACTGGCGGTTTTTCACACTAGGTTCATGGGCAACTTAGAGCTAAAGTAAAGACTAAGGAACTTTGGAAGGTTAAGAGTGTTGGGCATTCTTTTGTTAGCACTGCCTGCCGCGCCAGCCATCTTTACCCCACAGGGTGGAGACTTGGCATTGTGCAGGACGCGTCACTCAGTCTGCCCAGTGTGAGCCAGGTATACCCGAGTCCGCCCAGTGTGAACCAGGTCCGCCCAGTGTGAGCCAGGTATACCTGAGTCCGCCCAGTGTGAGCCAGGTATACCCGAGTCCGCCCAGTGTGAGCCAGGTATACTGGAGTCCGCCCAGTGTGAGTCAGGTCTACCCGAGGAGAGAAGGAGAGCTTTAGCTGCCGCGACAGAAGCCGAAGCAAACAGAGCCAGGGGACCCACATGTAAATAGGGAGGAGAGCTAATGTTGAGAAAATGGGCCACAGAGGGGAGCCTGGAGGAGGAATTAGGAGTTACTAGGGCAGGAAACGTCTAGAAAAACTACTCTCCAGAAACTATAGTAAGAGAAGCAGTTGATCTCAAAAACTAACTAGAATCTGTTTATCAGAATTTGAGGTTTGCTTGAATTTATCTCTCTGTGTAGTAGGTCTGACGTGAACCCTATGCATGGTCTTTTAGAAATAATCAGTGAAGAAGCTGTATCGAATAATGTAGCCTGCAAACTGTTCCCGAGCCTCTGTCACACAGGGAGCGAGCTGTCTGGAGACTGTTCTGAGACCAACTTTGGCTAGGGTATACAGCAAACACGAACCCAGAAGTAGTTTATAAAGTTCTCTGGGCAAATTCTTGCTTTCCTTGGAGGGTAAATGTGCTTAGCTGTGTATACAGGCTTGCAAGTTCCTGCTTATTTTTTACCACTTTGTTTCACTGTAGATCTCGCACAAGCCCAGATCACTCACCCATACCCAAGCTGCCTCGTTGCCGTATGTGGCTCTCACAGCCTGGTCTGCCATAAACAAGGTTGGTGGCCTGAACGACAGGAACTGCACGGGCAAGCGGTAAGTGGCCGATGGGGACATCCCAAGGTCCCTTTTCTTTCTGCTAGTTCCTTACAGCAGATCTGCTCAGGCTGAGGTGACACTAGCCGCATGACCAGTTATGCTGGCACTTGGCACGTTTTATTTTAAAGCCTCATTCTGTGGACTCTCAGCCGAGTCAAGTGGGGATTTTAAAAGATGCATAGTCGGCTCTCTAGGAGTTGGAGTCTCCGATATTAGGGCATTTAAACTCTTTTCTTTACATATATATGTATACATACATACATCTATAATTTGTATGTATGCCTGTGCGAATTTATTCACACCACACACATGCAGGTGCCTTGGCCAGAAGAAAGCATCAGCTATCCGGGAACTGAAGTTACAGGTGGTTGTAAGCCATCCAGTGTGTGCCCTAAGAGGGACCCTGTGTCCTCTGCAAGAACATGAAGGGATCTTAACAGCTGAGCCACCTCTTGAGCCCTGGGATAAAATTTTCTCCGTGAGCCTCTGGAGACCCCTAGAATGGGTGAGGGCCTCCTACACTCAATAAAGAGCATGCCCAGCTGAGACCTGTGCTTTCTACCCTGCCGGGATGTGCTCACAAGTGTGTGTATTTTGATGAGGCTACAAAACGCTGTAGAATATTCTTGAGTTCAAGTTCGTTCGGATGCTCCAGTGACTAGAATGCAGGATAGGCTTGCTTAGGTCAGCTATGAGACAATGACAGAGTCTCAGGTTCATTCACCCTCATCGTCCATCTTTGCACCGTGTGTAATTTCCGTCGCTTGTGGTCAGCCATGGTCCCAGGGGGTGCGTTCAGGAGGGTGAGGTGTTTGGAGACAGCAAGAGAGAGCCCTCGCATTCATGCAGCTTATTACAGTATATTGTTAGATTGTCCTGTTTTGTTATAAACACAAATGTTTTTTATTATTTTACCAACTTATAAGTTTTAATCTTCATTATGTACGTATAAGAAAGAACAGTATGTGAAGAGTCTGTAGAGCAGATGACTACAGAGGCTCCGCGTGCAGCCCTGGGGCTAAGGGGACTGCTGTCTTTTCATGTGCTGATTCTGCTACTTCCGAGCTGGGGAACCTGTTCATTCGGTTTCTCTGAGTTTCGTCTTAAAGATTAAATGAGATGAAACATGTAAAGCTGGTGGCCCTCAAAAAATGGTGGCTTCTGTTCTTATCAAGGACATAATAATGTGTTTTAGAACGTTGACATAGGGACTCAGAAGATAAAGGGGCTTGCAACTGAGCCCGTCACCTGAGTTCACTCCCTGGGACCATGTGGTAAAGGAGAGCGCACATCCTCCCCCAAGAAATAAATACATGTCAAAAAATTCTAATACAAAGAAAGTTGACAGGGAAAATCATTACTTTTGTTTTGTTTTATTTCTGGTAGAAAAGCAGGTATTCTGGACCAGTAAGTTAGTAAGAGAAAGGAAGAGAGCTGTAGGCAATACTGGAATAAAATAACATGGTCCTTTAAAAAAATATATATTTATTTGTGTATGTGGGGCGGGGGTGTGCACTATCAGAGGACAACTTTCTGGTTCCCTCCTTCCACCATTGGGCCCTTGAATGGAACTCAGGTCCCCAGGCTTTGTGGCAGGTGATTTTACCCACTGACCCACCTCCCTAGCTGTACAGTCTTTTATTTATTTGTATTACACATAAAGCCTATGCCATTCTGCTTGCCCATTAGGAAATATTACACTTTAAACTTAACGAGGGGCAATAGAGCGTTGACTTTGTACATGTCTAGGTTTTATTTCTAAAAACATTTTGAAGGTTGTCTGGTGGCTAAGGTACTGCCGTGCGTCTCAGAATTAAAGGTAAGTTTTTATTCTAAAGGCCAAGCCTCCTTTTAAAATTTTCATGGGTTATCTGTTTCCAAGTTGCCATTTTGCTCAAACATGGTTTAAATTGAATAGATTTGACCACAGGCCTTCTTCCTTACTAACCTGTGGAAATCATCTAGATTTTTAGACCTTTATTGGACATTTTATTATTTTGGTTCCTTTCCCTTAAAAACCCTGGACTCGCTAGGCCTGTGTAGATATGTGCATGGTATAGCTATAGAGCTTTTGTTTCTTTGGCTAGTTTAGGGCTCTATAAAAAACAGTGTAGGGACAGTGTCTGAGGGTTTCATTGTGAAAAGATACCATGACCAAGGCAACTCTTATAAAGGAGAACATGTCACTGGGGCTGGCTTACAGTTCAGAGGTTTGGTCCATTATCATCATGGCAGGAAACATGGCAGCGTGCAGGCAGACATGGTGCTGGAGGAGCTGAGAGCTCTCCGTCTTGATCAGCAGGCAGAAGATGGAGAATGTGCACCACATTGGGTACAGCTTGAGCATAGGTGACCTCAAAGCCCACCTCCACAGTGGCACACTTCCCTCAACAAGGCCACACCTCCTAATAGTGTCACTCCCAAATGGGCCAGTGATTCCAACACACAAGCCTGTGGGGACCATTCCTATCAAACCACCACAGACAGAAATCTAGCTGCGTTTCCTTAGTTTTGTCTCTATGCATGTCCAGTCTAATGTTGACTTCTGGGTAATTATTGCATTCACGGTCACTATCTGTTAAATTCTGGTCCTGGGGAGTCGGAATCCTGGGTTCTACTCACTTCTCCACATTCTGCTCTTAACCCACCAAATGGCCACATGCTGTTTGTGGTCGCTTTGCTGTTTCCTCTGACAGTCTGAACAGAAGATCTAAGTTGTGAGAGGCACTGAGAAATGGGATAATTTTATGTCTTTTAAGGCCGTTCTATATTTTTAAATTTTAAACAGAATTTAAATTATATTGTGTTTGATTCACTATGTGTGTGAGAGTATGCGCACACTGCAGCATGTATATGGAAGTCAGAGGGCAGTGTGTGGAAGGTGGTTTTCTCCACCACATGAGTTCCAGCAACAAACTCAGCTTTTCAGACTTGGTGGCAAGTGCCTTAACTTAACCCGTGACCCATCTTGCCAGCCCCAAGGCCGCTGAGTAAGATATGGTTCAATTTAGTGGTTGTGGGCACACTTGGCCATCCATGTCCTGCGCCCAGTTCTTGCTGGGAAAGTTGTACTTCACTGTGTTTGGCAGAGTCTAATTTTGTTTATAGAATTAGACAGGCTGAAATTTAACAACATGCACTCCCCACGCCCCAAAACACAACAATGCCCTTATATTGAAATTAAAATGTCCACCTGGCAATCCTGTCACGTCCTTCTTGTGCTGCCCTCACTTGCCTGTTCTTCAGTAGGTAGCCCGTTTCTTCCCACTCTGCTTCTGCCACTCGTGTGAGGCCTGGGTTTTCATCCGACTCTGACCCTGACCCTACTGGGGAGAGCAAGAAGACAGCAAGCCCAGACCTTCTGTTGTCATGGAATTGTGTGGCTGAGAAGAGGAGGCGAGCCCAGTTGGGGGCCTGGGCCTGGCCAATGGGAAGCAAAGGCATGGCTTCTTTCCTGGGAAGCTGGCAGCTCAGTAGTTGAACCCTCCTTGACAGCTTGGGCTTTATATTAACCTTGCAAGTGCCCAGGGTGGGGGTGGGAGGCTGTTGTCTTTGAGGTTTAGGAACCAGGACCCTCTGCCCTGTGATCCCCTCTGAGCCCCAACGTTCACCTGCAGGCGCCCTCATGGGGGTCAAGTGCCCAATCCAGGGATCCTCCTGCCTCTGCCTCCAGAGCTGCAGTTTCTTATGTCTTCTGTATCAGCCCTTTAGTTCTGCTGCTGTGTTCAGGGCTTGCATGGAGTTCTCTCTACATCCCAGGGTTATCTTGTCCACTCTCCCCGCCCCCGCCCCCACCTTCCCTCTAGGTTTGGTAATGCACAGGTCTGTAGATCTAACTGTAATCCACTGAGCTCCAGCTAGCTCTTCTCGTATTTTAAACACAACTCATAGAAAATAAACCTCCCATTAGATTCTTTTTCTGCACTTAAATTTTTTAAATTGTGTGTGTGTGTGTGTGTGTGTGTGTGTGTGTGTTGAGGGTGGTAAACAGGTGTCACATTATACATGTAGAGGCCTTAGGACAATTTGCAAAAGTCAGGCCTCTCTTTTACCATGTGGCTTCTGGGGGAGTCACACATAGTGTCCATCTTGGCAACAAACATCTTTACCAGGAGGTCATCTCATAAACTCTTTAGAAATTTTTTTTCGTGTGGGGTAGTGGGTTGGTGCACCCCTTGTACACATGTACAGAGGTCAAAGGGCACCTTTTGTTGAAATGGAGTTTGCCCTTTAGGTTCCATGGGTCAAACTCAGGCTCTCCACCTGCTGAGCCATCTTGGCAGTGTGAGGTAGATTATTTCTGTGGATCCTAGGTTGACATCAAGCCCCTGCTCTTCTCCTCAGGCTCCCGAGGGTTGGGATTGCAGGCCTGCACTGTTATCCCGAGGAATGGAAGGCATTATTAAGCCACAGCAGCTAGTGAGAACTTGGTTCTATGCAGAAATGACTCGGAGCCACAGTTTTCCCGCTAAATCCATAGCAAATGGCAAGAGATTCTCTTTGTCCACAAAAGAGAAATTCCCCAGTGGATTATGAGTCTGCAGATAAAATAGAACCATTTTATTGATGTGTTATTGTAAACGTTATTAAAACTTAGGAATTATTTATTTCTATAATTTTGATTTTTTTATTTTTAGTTTGGAGCCACAGTTGAGGGTGGATAACCAGAGTCAGGGAATGTGACACCATGAGTCGGGAGAGACAGACCACTGTGTCTCTAAGTCAACTTCTCAGCCAGATCTAGTATTGCTGGTGTGATTGGCGGATCTTAGTTTTGCTAAGTTGTATAAAAGCTCTGTGTCTGCAGATACGCCGCCAGGGCTGCTGTGTGAGCCAAAGGCTAACCCTGCCCTAACAGTGGACCTGTCCCTTCACCCGCTTTGAGCATCCTGCTTCTGTCTTTGTTGCCGTCCGTGTTCCTTCCCTCTGTCTGCTTCTGTGTGTGACCCAGGGAGCTAGTCAGGCATGACTGCTCCTAGGGCCTGTCCTACATCAGCCAAGAGTCTGAGTAATCTAGGTAAGAGAACCATTGTTAGCCTGCGTCTGATGGTCTTGATCCATTATGAGTTAAACACAGTCACCTTGGGCGTTTGCCAGAGTGTATCAATAGCTTCGTTTTCATGGGAAACGTGTTTACGTTTCAAATGTCTAATTCATACATGAAGTGTCTTGTAACCTGGGAAATGTCTGTTTAAGTTACAGAGGCTTAGAAGACAAGGACCCAGTCCAGGCTCTCTGGGTCACATTTGGCTTATTTGTTTTATAACTGTATTATTCTCACTTATTCAAAGTTTCTCACCCACTTTAGTAGGGAAACGTAGCATATTAAGTAAGCAGTGTATTGTGCTAGGATAATTCAGCTGCAATTTCACCTGTCTCCGCACTCCCACGTTTAAAGTGGCGCACGAAACTCAAATGTGGTTCATCATTGGCACCATTCTTATTTCTTAAAGATCACTGTCTTCACCCGTAGGAAATGCAGCCAGATTTAACATCATCTTTGTTTCTAAGCCATTAGCATCTAAGAGATGGCATTTTAATCTTGCAGGGAGTCAGGGGCTCCTGTCACAGCTGCGTTAGAAAGTATGAAATGAGGCAGAGCCTAGATCTGCACGTTTGTGGTCCAGTTCTCCTTATGCCAAGATGTAACAGAAACTTGAGGATAACTCCCTCCTGTGTGTGTGTGTGTGTGTGTGTGTGTGTATTCCTGTTGTTGTTTAGAGATGTATTTTATTTTTCCTTATGTGTATATGTGTCTGTGTGAGTGTATGCCACATGTGTGAGAGTACCTGTTGAAGCCAGAAGTCTGATCTGGAACTAGAGTTATGGAAGTTGAAAGCCGCCTGACATGGGTGATGGGAGCTGAACTCTGGAGGAGCAGCAAGCATGTTTAACTCCTGAGCCACCTCTCCAGAGAAGCCACTTGCGCATGAGCATCTTCATGCTTAGTTAGAGAGACTTCAGACATTAGGCAAAAATGTCAGAACAAGTTAGGATTCAGAGTTTAAGAAAGCAAGTATGGTGACGCCTGCCTGTAAGGCTGAGATAGGATCAGGAGTTCAAGACCACCCTCAGGTCCATTGCAAGTTTGAGGCCAGCCAGGACTACCTAATACCCTGTCTCAACAACAAAGAAGAATGCATAGCATTATAATAATTATTCATATTTTCCAGTGTTCCCTAGATTTGCTGCTAGTTCAGTCCTCCGAAACTTCAGCGTAAGCTGTCGACTAGGAAGTGAGGGGCCATGTATTAAAAACCTGGACAATTTTGAATTGCAGTGTTTTTGCAAATTTGTTGTGCTTTTTCTGTATGAACCAGTGGTTCTCTATATAAACTAGTTGTAACCCCTTCGGCCAGCTTCTAGCTCCAAAAAAAATTTAATTACGATTCATAACAGGAGCAAAATTACAGTTAGGAGACAGCAGTGAAAATAATTTTATGATCGGGAGTTCCCACAACACGAGGGATTGTATTAAAGGTTCCAGCCTTAGGAAGGTGGTGAACCACTCACATAAAACAGCAAACAGCACACTTTCTTCGCTGCCGGCTTCAGTTGGATTTACATGTGGGCGTGGCCATTACAACGAGCTAGGTATGAAAACCCTCCCGGAAGAGCACTTAGGGGAAGGTGGCTTGGGAGGGAGGGCGGGCTGGCCGTATTCTTCCCTAGGGTCGAGGTTCTTTATAGAATTCAGGGTTAGGTTAGCCACAGGAACATCAGCTTCTTGATGGCTTTAGAATTTATTTTGCTCGCTGTCCTTTTAGAGATCTACTTTGTTTGAAAAGAGACTAGGCCCTGCTTGACCCTGCACAAAACTAAGGTTTGTGCGGCCAGAAAATTGTGTGTCTTCATTTTCTCCAGCACTTCTTGAGCCTGCTCCTTGGCTTTTTTGTACTTTGAGGGCGCCCTCAGGTGGCAGCATTGGGAACTGACGGTGTGGCCAAGCCCTCCTTTGTGATATAATTTTGCTTTTATTTAGGAAGTGAGGCTGCTTCCGATTAAGGTTATGGGGAAGAGACAAGCTGACAGGAAGGAGGTCAGAGACATGTCTGGCAGTGGGACCCCAGGCAACCATTATATTTGCTCTCCTTTTAGTCCTGTCTTCTCAGAGAGAAACAAGAACTGTATTTCAAGCTTCCCTTTACCAGAGGAAATTTTAATGCAGCCTGTCCAGGAGCCAGCTGGTCCTCTCTGGTCAAGTGTTAGCATTTACTACCCTGCTTGTAGGTAGGGTGCTGTGGAGATGAGTTTAATGCAGTCACACTGACTAGGCACCCAGAATGGTTTGGCCAGCGCGGGATGGGAGAGGAGGTTTCTGTCCTTTAGCGCCTTCCACATTGAACACAAGACGGAAGTAAGCCTGCCTTCTGCAAAGTGTCCCTCCTTTATCTCCATGGCTGGAATGTGTTTGTCCCCCATCCCTTACACAAAAGAACCAAAAAAAAAAAAAAAAAAAAAAAACCAAACAAACAAACAAAAACGCAGACAAACCCACCAGGCACAGAATACTGCTAATGCCAGAGTAGTTCTAAGAGTCATGGCCACTGATCTGCAGCTTCCATAGGGAAACAGTCTTAAGCCTCCAGAAAGGCATTTTCTTAAATAAGTAGCCTCATGACTCAGAAATTACCAGGCCTCGGACAACTCCAAATTTGATCAAATGCCTATTCTTTTCTCTGTCTTAATATACATGAAAAGAAAAGCTTGATGCTACTTAAAGGGGAATTTGACTAATTTAGATAATGAGCAAAAAGTCAGGGTTAAATATTTTGTGGGTAAATTAATTGTTGGATAATCTATATGACGGCTTTTCTTTGTTTGCATGGTTTGGTGTGAGTCAGAGTCTCACTGGGTCACCCAGGCTGGCCTTGAGCTTGCAGTCCTCCTGCCTCAGCCTTCTGAATGCTGAGATTCCAGGGCTGTGCCCCTACCTCAGCAGGGAGGCACTTCCAATGGTCGCTCCCCACTTAGGAAGTACTGAAGCTCTACCCTGGGCTTGAGTTTGCAGGAGTCGGGCGCCTTCAGCGTTGCTGCTGTTCCTCACTGTTGATAGCTTTGTGAGATGAAAACTACTTCTAGAAGGAACATGATTTGCAGGGAGCCTTCTTTTAATTATATTTAACTATATTTCAAAGGGAACAGCTGGCTTGGAAATTACAGTCATAACATATAACAGATGGTAATAATCCGCCTCTGCGGTTTGAGTGAGGCGCAGGACAAATGAACTGGGGCTAAGATTATAGGCAGCGCACACGTTCTAAGGTTCGGTGCACTGCTTGCAGTAGGTGGCCAAATTCTATATTGTCTAGTAGTGAAGACAAAGGGCCCGTAACTAGTAGTTATGTAATGATAGTGGCTGACAAGCAGCAGGCACTCCCATCACTTAGTTTCAGGAGACTGTTATTCATGCAACAGTCTCCCATCATAGTTAATATAGCATCAGATACCAGACAACCTTATGCAGTGTCCATCCACCTCTAATGGGACGAGAGCATCAAACGGCAGTTCAATGCAGTGCTGTAGGCATTTGATACCATGCAGTCCAAGCGCTGTGTGTTTGTGTGTGTGTGTGTGCATGCGTGTGCATGTATACATATGTGTACACATGCATGTGTACACGTACATATATAGAATAAGATGACAACTTTCTGGAGGCTGTTCTGCCCTTCCACTGTGGGCTCTGATGATCTCAGGTGGACATTTCGCATCAAGCACTTGTACCCACTGAGCCATCCTGCCTGTGTGATGCAGTGGATTTTGACTACTGAGTTGCTCTCAGATCCCAGGCTTCTTTGGGAAATGGATGGGGCGTTGGTCTCCTTCTCTTGCCTGTACACACCTAGTCGTGCATTGCTGTTTAGGAAAGTGACAATTTAGATAGACCATCAGGGCGTCTCCCTCTGTTCTCACCTCCACCCCTCTGTCCATGGGCTCCAGTCTAAGTTGTCCCCCACCCCCTGGCCCCCGGCCCCCAAGTCACATGTGGCAGGAAGGCCACTCACCGAGTAGATGAGGTAAGAGCCTGGGGCTCAGGATGCCTGTGCTAACAGGACAGTCACCTGCTTCCACAGGAAGTCATACAGAGGGTGAGTCTGTTTATGACAGTTGACGAGCTCAGGACGTGCCTGAACACAGGGTTACTTCCACCTTGGTAGGAATGCGCTCAGGAATGCAACTTTTCTGAGAATTAGAAAGTTCCCTTCTTACAGAGAAGAGTTGTAACATTAGCCTAGAATAATTGTAGAGCAGAGGTTACAAAGCACCTCCAAACCACCTGCGAAGTAAATTGTTAGTATGCTAGGATTTTGTGTTCTCAGCTAAGTTTGGAAAATGTTTCATTTTAAGTATTTGTGCCTCTTGGTGAAGTCTGTGTCATTCAGTCTTGGGAAGAAGAACTTATTTGCTTTGGGGATTGTTTGTCACCGAGGCAGTCACATCTTTAAAGTCTCACTGGCTGTACTTTCTCTTCTATTGCAGTGCTCTAATCTTGGGTGCCTCAGGTGGAGTTGGTACTTTTGCGATACAGGTAAAAGGAATTTTTAATCTTGTTACTAGGATGATTTTTGGTTATATGAATTTATAAATTCATATATTAGAAATTATTTTTCCTTAAAAGCTGAGTCTAGTGACTGGCTAGTTTTGTACAGTTATCTGGGAAGAGGGAACATTAGTTAAGTAGCTGCCGCCATCCAATTGGCTTGTGAGCATGTTCGGGGGGCGTTTTCCTGACTTATGTTCAGTGTGGGAGTGCCAAGCCCACTGTGCATGGTGCCCCCAGGTGGTCCTGAGTCATATAAAAAGCCGGGCTGAACAAGCCATGGAAGCCACCCAATAAGCAGTGTTCCGCCAAGGCCTCTGCTCCAGTTCCTTCCTGCCTTGAGTTCCTCAGTGACGGGCTATCCTCTGTAAGCTGCAGTACTTTACTCCCCAAACTGATTTTGGTCAGTGTTTTAACACAGTAACAGTAAAATAGGGCATCTATTAGTGCCTTTTAATTTCAGTGACCCGAACAACCATGTTCTAATAATA
Organism: Acomys russatus; assembly: GCF_903995435.1. Taxonomy (NCBI): domain Eukaryota; kingdom Metazoa; phylum Chordata; class Mammalia; order Rodentia; family Muridae; genus Acomys; species Acomys russatus. The sequence continues at coordinate 7,431,808 of NC_067157.1, read as the reverse complement.
AAAGGAAGCACTGGCCTTTCCAGTAGTGTAACGTGGAAAAGTTTAAGAAATTAGAACAGTTAAGAAAAATAAAAGAAAGTTGAGTGTGGGGGGCAAAACCCTTTGGGAGGAGGACCGTGGTTGTGGTTTGTAGATGCCTGCCGTTTTGCAGTAAGCAGCATATGCCGAAAGCTGCTGCTATCCTCTAGTCAAAAGTGTTACCGGCTTTTTGTAGAAATTAATAAGCTGATCCTAGATGACATAGGGGAACGCGGTAGCCAGAATGCCATCAAAAAGGCAGGGCACTTTCGAAGTGATCCACATCGTCAATGTAAAGCTAATAAAAATGTCAACTGCCTTTCTCCCCATACATGGCAAGTGTATTCTGAAATGCATATGCAATTGCATGGAAACCCAAGTAGCCACCTTTTTGAAAGAGAATAGAATTAGTTCTAAATATCCAAATCTCAAAGTTAACACTAAGCTCAGCTAAGTAGTGGTATAGTGCCATAAGGTCGATTTCCCCCTCCTTCCCTTCCCCCACCCTTTCCTGCCTCTCTTCCTGTATGCCTCCCTCCTTCCCTCCTTCCTCAGTCTCCTCCCCCCCCCCCGTATGTGTGTGTGTGTGTGTGTGTGTGTTTGTGTAGAGGGAGGGAAGGAGAGAGAGAGAGAGAGAGAGAGAGAGAAAATGGAGGAAGAGAATTAAGTACCCAGAGACAAATCTATACACGTGTGGTCAGCTTTGTTTTTTAATGTGTGTCTGTGTGTCTGTGTGAGACTATGCCGCATGTGCGCAGGTGCCCAGAGAGGGGCAAGAAGAGGGAGTTGGATCCCCTGAAGTTGGAGTGTTACGAGCTGATGACTGGTGAGGATCCCGTGAGAGAGCAGCCAGGGCTCTTAGCAGACAGGCCACGGCTCCAGCGCCATCATTTGGTTCTTAGCAAAGGATGGCCAACTCACTAAGTGGGAGAAAGTGTCCTCAACCTATGATGAGACAACTTGATGTCCACATACAGAAGAAGCGAGCTGGACCCACATGATACACAAGAATAATTCAAGTGGAATCAGACTTAAACATAAGAGCACCAACCATACAACTTGCAGAAGAAAACAGTTATAAATATCCATCAGCTTAGATTTAGCCACAGAATCTTAGATGTGACACTGGAAACATAAACAATAGACCTTAAAAGCAAGTAAGGTGAACTTGATCAAGTTAAAAGTCCTGATACATCAAAGGGGACTATCAATGAATTAAAAAAAGAAAAGCAACCCATATGTCTTAGTTACTTTCCTTGTGGCTGTGACAAATAATGTGAAGAAAGCACCTTAAGAAGAAAAGAAGGTTATGGCTCACAGTCCGTCATGGTGGCAGAATGTGTGGGGCAGCTGGGTATTATACCACAGATGCCGGGCTCAGCCAGGGCACAGAGTGCCATGGTCAGGTGTTACACCACAGATGCCGGGCTCAGCCAGGACACAGAGTGCCACGGTCAGGTGTTACACCACGGATGCAGGCTCAGCCAGGATGCAGAGTGCCAAGGTCAGATGTTACACCACGGATGCTAGGCTCAGCCAGGACGCAGAGTGCCACGGTCAGATGTTACACCATGGATGCCAGGCTCAGCCAGGACGCAGAGTGCCACGGTCAGATGTTACACCATGGATGCCAGGCTCAGCCAGGACGCAGAGTGCCATGGTCAGATGTTACACCATGGATGCCAGGCTCAGCCAGGACGCAGAGTGCCACTGTCAGGTGTTACACCACAGATGCCAGGCTCAGCCAGGACGCAGAGTGCCACGGTCAGATGTTACACCATGGATGCCAGGCTCAGCCAGGACGCAGAGTGCCACTGTCAGGTGTTACACCACAGATGCCAGGCTCAGCCAGGACGCAGAGTGCCACGGTCAGATGTTACACCATGGATGCCAGGCTCAGCCAGGACGCAGAGTGCCACGGTCAGATGTTACACCATGGATGCCAGGCTCAGCCAGGACGCAGAGTGCCACGGTCAGATGTTACACCATGGATGCTAGGCTCAGCCAGGACGCAGAGTGCCACGGTCAGATGTTACACCACAGATGCCAGGCTCAGCCAGGACGCAGAGTGCCACGGTCAGATGTTACACCATGGATGCCAGGCTCAGCCAGGACGCAGAGTGCCACTGTCAGGTGTTACACCACGGATGCCAGGCTCAGCCAGGACGCAGAGTGCCACGGTCAGGTGTTACACTATGGATGCCGGGCTCAGCCAGGATGCAGAATGCCATGGTCAGGTGTTACACCACAGATGTAGGCTCAGCCAGGATGCAGAATGCCATGGTCAGGTGTTACACCACAGATGTAGGCTCAGCCAGGATGCAGAGTGCCACGGTCAGATGTTACACTTATGGATGCCGGGCTCTGCCAGGATGCGGAGTGCCACGGTCAGGTGTTACACCACAGATGCAGGCTCAGCCAGGACGCAGAGTGCCACAGTCAGGTGTTACACCACAGATGCAGGCTCAGCCAGGACGCAGAGTGCCACAGTCAGATGTTACACCACAGATGCCAGGCTCAGCCAAGACGCAGAGTGTCACTGTCAGGTGTTACACCACAGATGCCGGGCTCAGCCAGCTTTCTCTTTTTTTATGCAATTTGGGACCACAGCCCAGGAAATGGTTCCACCCACATTTAAGGTGGGTTTTCCCACCTTGGTTGATCTGATGCAGATGATTCCTCACAGGCAGGCTCCAAGGCTTGTCACCAGGTGATTTTACATCCTGTCAGGCTAGCAATCAATAATAACTATCACACCGTGGGGGCAGGGGTATTTATAAGTTAAGTTATTATTCTGTTAGGGGTTTGGTCTCCATACTACATAAAGAAATCAAACCTGAACAACAAAAAGACAATACCATTTTTAAAACAGAAAAGATGTCAAATGTGGTAAGTGTTTGTATTCCCAGCGCTTGGAAGACTAAGGCAGGAGGGAGGATCTTTTTTGTCGGAGGCCAGTCAAGGCTACATAATGAGATCTGTGTTAAGGAAACAAAACACAATGAAGCACATCATTTTGTACAGTTAATATACACCAAGAAAAAAACATGGGAAAAACTCAAAATAGACTGTTTTTGAAAGAGCATATAGAAATGGCCGGTAAGGTCATGGACGATGCAGAGGGTTCTTCTCAGGAATTGTAACTCAAAACCACAACGAGAAGCTGTTGAGCCTCGTGTGAAGGTCCTCCGGTGTCTTTCCAATGGGAAAGATGAAAAGCCTGTTCTTCACCCAGAAAGCCTGGTGATGTGTGTTATCCTTTGGGCCAGGCCATATCAAGTTCCTATAGCCAGGATGGGGGGTGGCTAGTAATCTAAATGACCCTTACATTATCTGTGTAGCCAAAGGCTCCCCTTAGCTCCTGCAGCCAGCATTGGAGGGACTAGTAGCCCAAATGACCTCTACACTATCTGTATGACCAACACCAGGCCAGACCCTTAGGCTCTTAAGCTTGCACAGGTACCCTAGGTCTCTCTAGCCCCCATCTTCTGCAAAGAAATGACACTGCCCTGAGTTGAGTTCTGATGTAATTAGGCTTCCTTGTGCACCAGGAAACTTTCCCCCCAAATTATACAGGGCTTACTGCACCGGGAATAAACTGCCTGGTGTTAGACTCCCTGAAGTCTGATCCAGGTTGACTTAAGTCAGCCTGCCTTGGGTTTTTATTCTTATGTCTTCTTGTGGTTTATTTCCCTGTATGACAGCTAAAGGGAGCCCCCCAAGACCCAATGTCATGCCTACTAAGGTGGCTGTAATTAAATAAATTAGAAACAAGTAACATATGCTAGCAAGGGCTTAGAGAACCAACACTGGTGGACACCTGCTGCCACTGCTGCACCCATTAAAAGTCACGGCTTCACTCAGTCCGTGACTCTCTGTACCGCTGCGCCGTGCCCCTAGTGCTTCCGGTTTAGTTCTGAGTGATAGTCGCTCAGTTAATTGTAGTTATGAGGATGCAAGTAGTTGGTCTCCTCGGGCACCTGCACACACGGCGCAAACTCACGTAGACACACACGGTTGAACATGAATTTTTAAAAAATCTTTTAAAGTTCTCTGGTGTGAAATGTAACTAAAAAATGTACACGTGATATGTTGGATTAAGGTATAGTTGTTGTGGCTTTTTCTTTTTATTTATTTTTAAGATTTATATATTATTTGCACAGTATTCTCAGCAGGCCTAAGAGAACAAAGGAATAGAACAGTAGCCTGTGATTTAGAAGCAGTGTTTTGTTTGGTTTTGGTTTGTGTTGTATTTTAATGCCACATTTAAAAACTGAGCACAACCAAATTAAGTATGCCTCAGAAATGCATATTTGGATGACAATTTTTAAAAATTTATTTATTTAATTTATTTTGGTTTTTCGAGACAAGGCTTCTCTGTGTTGCCTTGACTGTCCTGGACTCACTTTGTAGACCAGGCTAGCCTCGAACCCACAGAGATCTGCTTACCTCTGCCTCCCAAGTACTGGGATTAAAGGTGTGCACCACCACTGCCTGGCAATTTTATTTAATTTTTAATGCCAGGAATTGATTACTGTAAAAAATCAAGATAAAAGTGACTTAAACAAGAAGCTGTTGGGAGAGGGTGTGTGCTGCACAGGGCACATGGAGAAACCTTTGCGTGGCTACCACCACTGTTCTGTGTCCTTATCTAAGTTGTAAATGCCTTCTAAGGACTTTCCTCACTTCTTTTTTCATGAAGACTTCTTCACTAAACTTTCCAGTCAGTCGCAAAGATAACTAGATCGTGCTGAGTGGGCGAGGAAAGGCTGCACATTAGGAGGGATGCTGAACTGTTTCATCACATGATAGACCTTCCTGAGGCCTTGATGGGGTTTAGAGAAAGCAAAGCCTGGAGGGCTGGCTCAGCATTCTGGAGCACTGGCTGCTCTTCAGAGACGGGTCCCCTGCACCCTCCTGGCAGCTCACAACTGTCCGTGACTCTAGTCTTGGATCCAGTGCCCCTTTTTGGCCTCTGTGGACACCAGGCATGAATGTGGTGTGTACACACACACACACACACACACACACACACACACACACACACACACACGGCAAATACTCATATGCATAGAGCAAATATCAGTCTTTAAAGAAAAGCATGTAATAGGGCCATCTTTTTTCTTTTCCTTCATAATGTCCTGCATGTACTTGGGGGAAAAGTTGGCCAAGATGAGCTTTTCATCTGGATTCCACTCTTCCCATACTCGACTTTGACTCAGGACTTGCTGTTAAAAGCAACAGACTCCTTTTCTGAAGAGGCCCCGTCTACAGACCACAAACACAAAAGACCATTCCTCAGCGGTTCAGTTTCCACAGGCTTTCCGGTTCCGTGAATCCCTGGGAAACGTTTTTGTTGGCTTTGTATACTCATTTGTTTTGAGAGAGGGTCTCATGCATTGTAGGCTGACCTTGAACACTCTACATAGCTGAGAACGACCTCGAGTTTCTCATCTTTTGGCTCCATGTCCCAAAGTGTTGGGATTGCATGTGTGTGTCACTATACTTGGTTTGACCTGTAACTATTGTTTGTTTGTTTTTTGAGATAGGGTTTCTCTGTGAAGCCTTGGCTGTCCTGGACTCACTATGTAGACCAGGCTGATCTCAAACTCACAGCGATCTGCCTGCCTCTGCCTCCTGAGTGCTGGGATTAAAGACATGTGCCACCACACCCAGCTTGACCTGTAACTATTAATACCAAAATTTCTCTATAAATTTTAATTATTTTGCCTGATAATAGGTTGGAAATGGTGGCTCCCTTTTAACTCTAAGAAGATGATATTATAGAAAAGAATATGTCAGGTTTAGAGGGTGATTAAAGATACTTAAAGCAGAATAACATTAGAATTATTTACTCCTTAATTTAAGTCTACTTCAAAATATGTTTCCTGTGTTTTAAAACCAAGAGACTACTTAGGCCTTCTTACACCAAGGGAGAGGACCCAATTGATGTTCTGTAGCGAAAATGTCCTATTTTCTTAATTACCTTGCATCTAATAGCTGATTACTGTGTGTATGTTTCCAGATGTGCATGTGTGTATGTGCATGCATGTGGAGGCCAGAGATTGTCACTGCACTGTGTTTCTTTCATCACTCTATATCTTGGGGTTTTTTTTTCTTTGTTTTTCTCAAGACATGGTTTCTCCGTGTAGCCCTGGTTGTCTTTGAACTCTCTCTGTAGACCAGGCTGGCCTCAAACTCACAGAGTCCATCTTGTGTTTTGAGACAGGGTCTATCACTTGAACCTGGAGCTCACTAATTTTGCTAGGCTAGCTGGCTGCAAAGCTCCCTGTCTCTGCCTCCCCAGCACTGGGACAGTGGGCGTGGGCGTTTGCATGGGCGCTGGGGATCTGAGCTCAGGTCCTTGGAGCAGGCACTGTGCGATGTGGCCATCGCCCCAGCCCAGGTAACCTGCTGCGCTGACTGACTCAACACACCCTGGGGATGCAAATGAAGAGGTGTTGCAGTTTTGTGTTGTGGGTGCTTGTCAGAAGGATAGTCACCTGCAGAGGATGTGTGATATGGTTTCTCTTCTTCCTCTGCCACTTGCCCTTTGCCATTAAATGTGAAGCTTGTAACTTCCATTTTTTTCTAATCCTGGTGGGGCACTGAATAAACTTCAAGGTTGTCTTGCCTAGTGGAGTTTTCTTGGACAACAAGTTTTATGATTTTTACCGTCCTTCCTGCACTTCTTAAGATTAAGACTCAAAGGTTCTCTGGAGATTACTCTGAAATGTGTGCACCTGGGGCCAACCTTTTCTTTTAAAAAATGCATTTTTTCCCACTTTCTCCTCCTCTCCCCGTCCCCATGGCAGGTGATGAAGGCGTGGGGTGCCCATGTGACAGCAGTTTGCTCTCAAGATGCCAGTGAGCTTGTAAGGAAGCTTGGAGCTGATGAAGTCATTGATTACACGTTGGGAAGTGTGGAAGAGCAGTTGAAAACTTTAAAACTGTGAGTAGTGGTGGGGTGCTCCCCTTGGGAAGGAGGGCACAGTGCGGGTGAGTGGGTGGCTCTGAGGGGTTTTGGTAGCCTCGAGTCATGTTGGAATCTTCTAGAAGAGTCTAAAAACATATGTGCCATTTGGGTTCATTTCCACATAGTTTGGAAGTTATTTTGTATATATGGCTTGGTGATTTTAAAGCAGCTTGTTTATAAGACATCTGGAGGCAGCACTGGGGAGTGTGTTCCTTCTGTAGCATCATCACAGGAAACCTCCGGTCACTACTGAACACATGTGCAGTGTTTGGCTCAATAAGAAAAAAGCAGTTTAAGAACAAAGCTGGCAAGGAGCAGTGTGGTGTGTGCAGAACGCCTGAAAGCCAGCCTGTGGCTTGGCCTAAGGTGCCAGGTAGGACAGACTGGGAAAGTCCCGCAAGCCCTGTTGCTCTTGACTGTGTTCTGGCTGATAAACTGAATTCAAGCAACAGCTCACAAGTATTTGGCTACAATTTCAAAGATTTGTCTTTCTATTTTGATATCCGTTTTCTGAAGCCAATTATTTTTTGGCCATACTGACTAGAAGTGTAGTTTTGAAGGTTGAAAGCAAAACATGGTACTCCCCCCTCTGCGGTACTCCCTCCCCTCCGCAGTGCTCCCCTCTGCAGTGCTCCCCCCTCTGCAGTACTCCTCCCTGAGACGCTCCCCCTTGTGATACTCCATCCCCTTAACGGTACTCCCCTCTATAGTGCTCCCCTCTGCGGTGCTCCCAGGAGCAGCAGCCACCAGAGCCTTGTGCATTCTGCCTCTTGTGGAGCTTCAGCTATTACTAGGCACCGTTCTGGACACCTCACACTGGTGAAATAGATATACTTCCTCCTTCATAGAGCTTGCACTCTGTTTGAGAGGTTTCGGTGGCTAGTGCTCCTTCTAGTCAGGTCACTGTTGCAGTGAGGAAAACACCATGACCAAAGCAACTTGGGGAGGAAAGGGTTTGCCTTACACTTCCATGTCACTGTTCTTCACTGGAGGAAGTCAGGACAGGAACTCAAACAACAGGTCAGGAACCTGGAGGCAGGAGCCACGAGGAGTGTTGCTTACTGGCTTCCTCCTCATGGCTTTCTCAGCCTGCTTTCTTATAGAAGCCAGAACCACCAGCCTAGAGGTAGCCCATCCACAATGTGCTGGCCCTCCCACATCACCACTAATTAAGAAAACGCCCTACAGGCCTGCGTATAGCCCAAGCTCAGGTAGGGATTTTCTCAGCTGAGCTTCCCTCTTCTCGGATTATTCCAGCTTGACATAAAACTAATCAACACAACTGACCCCTTGTCAGCCTGACATAACACATCACTGTTAAGCTACAACCTTTCCTTTCTTGTTTGTTCCCAAGATCACATTAATAAAGATACCACAATGTAAAACATTTCACAAACTATTAAAGTCTCACAACCTTACAAATTCAAACACTTTAAAAGTTGTCTCTTTAAAAATAACCAGTCTCTTTGAAAATCTAAAGTTCATGAAACTATCATCAATTGTCCCAGCAAAGCAAAGTTTCACTTCAGTGCCTCTGGTCTCTGGTTAACCACAGCCTGTTCTTCAGCTTCAGCTAACTAGAACCTCGGACTCTCAATTCAAAAAAGCAAATAGTCTTGAGAGTCTTTCAGGGGCTTTCAGACTTCCTGCAGAACATCACAAGCCAGGCCCCCAGGGTCTGCACTGCTCTCAACATTCTTTTCCTCCAAGCTCCTAAAGAACAGCTCACCCAAGCTTTGAACACCCAATGGCTTTTCTCACCTAAAGTTCCAAAGTTCTTTCACAACCCCAGCCCCCACCCCCTAAACAACATGGTCAGGTCTATCACCGCCTGATCCACGCCATGATCCTGGTACCACTTTGTCTTGGGGTTCCATCGCTGTGAGGAAACACCATGAGCAGAGAGACTTGAGGAGGAAAAGGTTTATTTGGGTTAATGTTTCTGCATCACTGTCCATCACTGAGGGAAGTCAGAACAGGAACTCAAAAAGCCAGGAACCTGGAGCTGATGCAGAGGCCATGGAGGGTGTTGCTTACTGGCTTGCCCCTCATGGCTTGCTCAGCCTGCTTACTTATAGAACCCAGGACCACCAGCCGGGGGGCTAGTGTGTGGGGGGGTGGGAAGCACCCAACTGTGAGCTGGGCCCTCCCCATCAATCACTAATTAAGAAAATGCCCCACAGGCTTGCCTACGGCTGATCTTATTGTGGCATTTTTTTCAATTGAGCATCTCTGCTCCCTGATGATAGTAGCTTGTGTCTGTTCAGCATAGTGCTCTGTGTAACACGGAAACAGAGAGAGGGAGAACAATTGACTAGGGAGGAGCTGCTCACAGGTGGGGCAGTGGAAGAATCTGCCTTGAAGAAACATTACTTGCTCAAGGCTTCAGCTCAGCTGGTCTTGTTCTTGGCTGTGTGTCTCCACCTGGAGCTATAATATTTGGTTAATTACTCTCTGTGTGTGTGTGTTTGTGACACATGGGTTCATGGGCCCATGTAAGTGAAGGACAAAAGAAGGTATTGCATATTCCACTCTCGCTCTCCACCTGTTCCTTTGAGGCAGAATCTCTCCCTGAACCTGGGATCCATGTTTTCTTGGCTAGGCTGTAAGCCAGCAAGCACTAGTGTTCTTCCTGCTTCCTGGGGTTTTAGCATGCGTCGGATGCTGGTCTTGCTACATGGTGCTGGGATCCAAGCTCCAGTCCTCATGATCGTGCCGGAAGCACTCTTAACTACCAGGCTATCTGTCAAGCTCCTGCTTTAATTATTGAGGGAATCTAGAAAAGTGGTTGTTCTCATGTGAGGTAAAAGTACATATGAAGCTCCTGCGTGAAGAACAGATCTGATGTGATTGGAAATCAGAGCTGAGCATCTGGAGTGTCAGGGTGTGTGCTTCTGTAGGGTGCGGGGAGGTGGAGACGTGACAGGTCTCCAAGATCTGCCTTCTGCAGAGTGGGGGCTGGAATTGGCCGCCTATTTGTGCTGTTGAGAGGAACAGCATCACACAAAGGCAAAGGCCAACCTGTTCCCCTCTATTGACCTCTAATTGTATACGTGCTTGTAATTCATTTCCGGAGGAGAGCCTAACAGGCATAAGGCCGAAGGACACCTAGTCTGCCACTCAGATCCGTGCGACAGTCCCCTCAGCTTCTCTGGCAAGTGCTTTTGCCTTCTTGGTTGTACTTTTCCAGTAGGGGTTTCACTGGCTTACACATGTGGGCCTTTACCCTTCCTCCTCCCCTCTCCTCCTCTCTCTTCCTCCCTCTCTCGCTTCCTCTTTCCTCTTCTCTCTTCCTTTTCCTTCAACATTGTCTTACTTACCTTTCTGTTGCTGTGAAGAGACACCATGACCGAAGCAACTTATAAATGAAATCATTTAATTACATGGCTGCCTACAGCTTCAGAGAGTGAGTCCAGAGCCATCATGGTGGGAAGCATGGCAACAGGCAGGCATGGCACTGGAGCAGAGCTTACATACTGAGACAACAACCATAGTGGGGGCGGGGGCATGTCCCCTAACTGGGCGTGACAGGGGCTTTTGAAACCACAAAGCTCACACTCAGTGACAGACCTCCAACAAGGCCACACCTCCTAATCCTTCCCAAACAGTTCCACCAACTGGAACCAAACATTCTAATGTGTGAGCTTGTAGGGGCTCCTCAGTCAAACCACCACACGGTTTAGGTGAGGGTGATCATTATAATCCTAACCCCTGCCCAACGGTTGACCTCTGATCTGTCTATAGTAAATTTGTGACGTCATCCAAGTAGCAGCTTTCTTGGTGTTTGAATCTCAGAAATTTTACAGCAAGAAGGAGTTTGAACCTCATTCTGATCCGATCATATTATGGTTGAGAAAGCAGAGGCAGGGCTCTGTGGATGTTTTGTTATCCAAGGTCAGGCCACTCGTCATTGCTGGTATAACTCAGCCTACAGCTAGTCCCGAGCCTTCTTCTCACGTGGTTCCCGTTCTGTAATACAGTTTTAAATTTGCTCCAGATTAAAGAGCCTCTTATTTGTTCCTAATGCATTAAGAATACCATTGAAACTTTTCCTCTGGTGAGGTCACTTGCCTGCCTTCCGTAGCCTTTCATTTTTTTCTTCCTTTAGTTTAGTCCCATGAAAGACTTGGTATCCTTGAAGCTGGCCACAGCTCTTTTAGAAGCATTGATGCTTGGCTTCCTTCAGATGAATTTGCAAGGGGAAAAACCGTCGGGCCCAGGCAGGGGCAATTCACCAGTTAGTTGGTTTATCTAATTTACACATGTGCATATTTCTAAATAGAACTTTGGTTTTGAAATTACTTAAAAGTTTCCATGGATTTCTATCTCTTTTGAGTGTACTATAGTGATTATATTAGTATTAGGTTAGATTGAAAGATTCAGTTGATTTGGTTATTTGTCAGTTCTATGGAGTCTATTCTGACAATTCGTCATGATGAGGCATGTCAGAGTAACACTGGAGGCTGAGAGGCGGTTTTGGTTTTTTTTTTTTTCATGCATTATCCTGATGCTATACATAAAACACACAAAAAGAACATTCCAGAAGGTAAAGAGAATGCATTTCTGACTGTAGAGGGGATAAAAGTAAGTCAATTTTATAGGCAAACACCTTGTATACTTCTCTTTCAAGTAGTCATGTATACTGAAAAGTACATTGATGCCATTGAACGTTTTACAGTCTTCAAAGCTGATGTCAGGGTTCCTCAACCTAGACAGCCCCTGTTCTCCAGGACTTATGTTTAACCCTGGACACTTTGGTGTGAGAATCTGTTCTCTGCATATTAACCCAAATCACCCAGACTCAGAACCACTTGCTTAAGTCTTTCTTAAGGTTTAAAGTATTAGAATCCAATAGATTTTTTTATAATAAGAAATTAGTTGTATTTTACAATTGGAAAAAAGGTTATAAATGAAGTGAGGAGATATGCCTTCTACCCTCCATCCAAGCAGCCCGTCCACTGCGTGAGGATGCAGTGCCACATGGTTTGTGAGCTGTCACTGACTACACCCTATAGCCAACTGGCAGTGTGGTAAAGAGGGTCTGCACCTGGGTACAGCCTGGCAGCATGTTTATTTGATTCTTTCCCTCCAGGTTTGACTTTATCCTTGATAATGTTGGTGGCTCTACTGAAACCTGGGCTCTGAACTTTCTCAAGAAGTGGTCAGGAGCCACCTATGTGACTCTGGTGACACCTTTCCTCCTGAACATGGACCGACTGGGCATTGCTGATGGCATGTTGCAGACAGGAGTCACCGTGGGTACCAAAGCATTGAAGGTAGGAAGGCACATGTTGATTGGTGGGAGTGAGCAGGTGCCTACTGGGAACTGGTTTGCTGCCTGGCCACTTTCTCTTCTCTTGGAGCTGGCCTACCATAGTGGCTGCCAGCATGGGCTCTGGGCTCACATTCTGACCTCTGTTGGGTAGCTGTGTGACCCTGTGCACATCACCTACTGTTTCTACTGAGCTCAGTGTCTTTGCCCATAAGATGAGGTTGCTAATCTGTGCCCTTGACAGCACTGCTGTAAACACGAAATAAGACAGTCCACATGAGGAGTGTGGCCCAGGCCTGGGACGTAAAGGCTCTTGTTAATGCCAGCCTTGTGATCAGCTGTCATTGCTCCTCTTGATTCCATCGGATACATCTTCCACTGCCTGGGCCGGATGGTTTGCTTCCTCACCAGTCTTAAAACACACACAGTCTTTTGTATGTAAAGGCGGAGACTAGTCACTCAGGCAGTTTCCTGCTGTGCTCATGGCAGCATCAGGATACACCAGTGGTCCCCAGACTGAGGCCTTCACCTTTAGAGGTCTGCGGGGTTCAAACACCTTAAGGAAACTGTGCTTGTATTTTAGCAGCTCAGAAGGCTGCTGGCCTCTTGCCTTTGCCGGGATTGGATCACCCTGTCCTGGCCCCACCCTGCTTATCTCTGGGACCCTGTAAAGGCCAGCTACTGCTGACGTGATGAGAGTTTAGGGGACTTTAGTCAAGTTGACTGCACTGACAGGCCACAATTTCTAAGACTGTGCGATGCTCTAGTGCCCAAGCTGAGTGCAGGCCTTGAGAATTAGTGCACATATCGTCAATTACAGGACTGAGAGTAGGGCTTACGTGTCTGCTCCCTATTTAATGTATCACCTCTTGTCACCACAGCAGGGACAGAGGCAGATACAATTTCAGGTTATTAATTAGGGTAATTGTAGGGTATTGAATTAGAGGTGAGATGGGATACATGAAGAAGAAAATAAGATAAATGTGTTTGTTTGCTGGGTTGGTTTTTGGTTTTTCAAGACAGGGATTCACTGTGTAGCCATGGCTGTCCTGGAACTCACTCTGTAGACCAGGCTGGCTTCAAACTCACAAAGATCTGCCTTAAAAGGGTATGCCGCTGCCTCCAAAATGTTGTGTTCTTAATTAGACTAAATACTTCAGATCCAAAGGAGAGGTATTATTAGAAAGGCCCTCATGGTAAAAGCTTGCTTGGTGGACTGAGCCAGCGGTCACCCTGTAAGTGTCTGCAGCTTTCCTTCACCTTCCTAACCCCTTCCTGCCATTGTTTGCTTTTGTTTTAATGAGGTGCTCGGGGTTACCCTTGGCCTCGCGCATGTTGAGCAAGAATTGCCACTGAGTCACATCCTGCCCTGTGAGATGTTTTTTGTTGAGTTTTCTTTTCAGATGGGGTTTCACTGTGGAGGCCAGGCTTCCCTGACACTGTGGTCCTCCTGCTTCTGCCTCCCGCCTCCTGCCTCCCAAGTGCTTGAGTTACAGCCCTGTGCCACTGTGCTCAGCCTTAACCGCTGCTCTGAAAAGCGTATTATCTTCATTTTGTGCATATGTGTGCATTTCCTGCATGTGTGTGTGTGCGTGTGTGTGTGTGTCTATACTATGTGTGTGTACCCAGTGCCATTAGAGGCCAGAGAGTGCTGGATCCCTTGGAACTGGAGGGGAAGACACTCGTGAGCTGCCATGTGGGTGCTGGGACCCAAGCACAGGTCCTTTACAAGGACAGCAAGTGCTCTGAACCGCTGAGCCATCTCCAGCCCCTTGAAGTGCTTCTTTATGCTAGAAATTAACTCGGGCGCTTTCATGTTTAATAAATATGAAAATGATAAGATAAGAAGATACCAGATGCCAGATATTATGTTATAGTTTATTAAATGAGCATGGGGAGAGAAGAAAAGGGGGGAGGGGTACGAGAGAGAGAGAGAGAGAGAGAGAGAGAGAGAGAGAGAGAGAGAGAGAGAGAGAGAAAAGAAGAAGAAGATGATGAAGAAGAGGAGGAGAGAGTAAGAGGGAGGGGTGAGGTGGGCCTGTCCTTTTATATGACCCTGGGCAAGGCCATGCCTCCGTGGCAGGTAGGCAATGACATCACAGGTACGCAATGACATCACAGGTAGGCAGACTGAAGCAGAATCCTAACAGGCACCATTTTGGAAATTAAGACTTTGGTTTCTTAAATTCCAAGGGCCCCCCCTTGTTAAAGGTATGGAGCTGTGCTGAAACACAGTGCGTTGCCCTGCCGTGTGCAGGGTGTAGAGGGGCAGGAGGTGATCTCTGGCTTCCCACTGTCGCTGCTCCACTTCATGCAGACAGTGTCCTGAAGCAGCGTGAGGAAAGCATAAGCTAGCTGTCGGCAGAGAAAGGAGTGCTAACTGTTCTTTGTCCCAAAACCTGCATATCCCAGACTGTAAAAGGCAAGCGTAAGCTGTGTGTGAAACTGTACAGCCGTAAGGTTGTAAGTCAACCTCCAAAGCTGTGCTGTGAGAGTGCAGCGCCTCTGCTCTCCCCTCTCCTCTCCTCACTGGAAAGGTGATGGCTTGTCAGGCCCTTTTCACTGTCCTGACAGGGCATGGGCGAATCCTCACTGTCCTGCCCCCGACCCACTGTTCCTCTCTAGCCTATAGCAGCCTAGGAAGACCCACACAGACCTCTTAGCAGAACATGAAAATCTGCTGCTGCAAATCAAGTGGTTGTGAAGGACTTCAGATGCGGCAGTTGTGAGCATTTTAGTTTCCCTTTTAGTACCCTCAACAGTTACCAGAGTGTTTCCAGTGTGGTCCCGGAAGCCACAGCAGACTGTAGGAGAACCAGCTCCACAGGTCTTCAGTATTTGTCATTCCCTGGGTAGGCCCTATGCTGGGGATATCTCAGTGCATCAGAGTCTAGCCTCATAAACTGAGACGGCCCTGTACTGTTAGATCTCTCATGACCCACGTGTGCAGTTATATGTGTCATGACTCACAGTTTTGGAGGGTTTGCTCTAGAACACCTGTGATCAGATAGACTCCCTGGCCCTGCAGGTAGCACTGCAGAGCCTGCACTGAGGGCTTGTTAAGACTGAGCTCCGTGGGCCCCCTGCCCTCATTTTGCAGCTGTGTGTAGGAGAGGCAGCAGCGTCCCATTGAGTGTCCTTGTCCACCTCTGAGCAATCAGGTCACAGCGAGATGTCTCAGAGCTGGCCTCACCCCTGGCTTGATAGTAACCCACTGACCTCCAGCGTAAAGGCACCGCTATTTGGGTGCAGCCTGGGCCACACGAAAGAGCCTGTCTTAAAAGCAACAAAGAAGAACTGTTGTTGGTAGAGACAGATGCGGGGTGAATCCTCTAGGTGTGAGAGTTTTGTTCCTCTTTGTCTTGGGAAGTTCTCTTCCACAACGCTTGGGTGGCTTGGCATTCACAGTAACTACAAGGGTAGACCCAGCCACCAGACAAAAGCAACTTCATACTCTTTCTTTGAAACGTCTTTATTCCGGTCCGAGTCAGAAGCAGAAACATTAGGTTCAAGTCTTGTTTAAGAGTGTGTTTTGGTGACCCCTTGTCCCTAAAACAGTTTTAAATGTAGCAGGTCTTTTTCTCTTGGTGCCTCTGGGCTTCCTGCTAACGTTAGCGTGGATGCCTGGGGGTCTAGGCCCTCACTCCCATAGGTAAGCAGCTCAGCACATGGGACTGCTGAGACTGTCATTTAAGGAAAGCTTTCCTTTGCTGACCCTACGTGGATGAGTCTTGTTCATTTGCTTATCCCTTCAAGGCTGTGGAGAATTGGCATGCCGTCAGTCTCCACGTAAGGTCCTGGGCACGCTGTCACGTGTCAACTGAAATGGGAAATGACTCGTTTGTCTTGGTTCATGCAGGAAGTGTCTTTAGCTAGCAGCGGTTAGTCGATCTTCTTTGCTGTACACTCACCGTGACTGTTTTCTTCCTCTTAGCATCTCTGGCAAGGAGTCCATTACCGCTGGGCCTTCTTCATGGCCAGCGGTCCATGTCTAGATGAAGTTGCAGAACTAGTGGACGCGGGAAAGGTAGGTCCACTCAGAAACCCTTTCCTGGGTAACTGTGTGTTGTGGACGCCATGCCTCAGCCCTGGGGCCTCTGCAGGAGGAGGGGCTAGGGTGTGCGGAGGGCACTGTGCATCCATGGAGAAACTGCTTAGTGTGCACGCTAACTGACCATGTTAGGTCCGCCTGCTTGGTTTATAGATTAGGGGACGGCAGGGAGGGGCACTGGATGATATTCCTAAAGGTATGTGCTTAGCGAGTGGCAGAGCTGGCATCTGAGCTGGGTGACTAGGATTAGGTAATGGTCTTTAAAGATGGCGCCCTCAGTGAAAAGGGAAGAGGTGCTTGCAGTTTTTCAGTAAACCCGGGGAACTGCCTCCATCTGTGTCGAGGCTGCCCTGGTGGTGAGCCACTTCCCAGATAACAGGGAGAACCGTCATAGATCTAACCCTCCTAATACGCGGGTGAGGAGGAGTTCTTCAGCCTTCATTCCAAGGCTAGTATGTACTAAGCAGAGATTGGGCTCGGAAGAGTGCAGGCATGGGCGAGGGCTGAGGGGCCTCGGCACAGACAGCCGCTTGCTGCCTGGCCTGTGGGGACTTTATGAAAATGAATGTTCCTGGGAATTTTAGTTCTCTCTTTAGGGTACTACAAAGCTTTTGGGGGCTCCTGGAGGGTGAAAGGCTCCCCAGATTACCACCTTCAGTGGCTGTTTTTTTATTCTCTCATACAGTACGTCCTGACTACTGCTTTCCCTCACTCCACTCCTCCAGAACCCCTCCCCTCCCCCAGATCCTTAGATCTGGTCCCTGATAGCCTGGATTAGAAGGAACTCCTTTGGGTTTCAAGTTTGTGAATCCTTTCATGGGCTTCAGAGTCTTGGTGGATGCTGAGTAGACACAGGCTCACGTTTTATATTTATAGGGCTCCCCCGCGTCCCGTAGGAATGCTTCCTTTATTGCTACAAAGAAAGAGACCATCACTACGTGAGGGTTTGATGAGGTTGGAGCCATAATCACAGATGGGTCTGTCCTCCAGGGGTGCATGCATGACGGGTTTTGTCCGAACGCCTGTCACACAGCCCATATGCTCGTCACACTGTCGTGTATCCAAAACATTATGACTTTGTCTCTACTTGGAAATTGCTATTTACCCAACAGAGATGAGAGGTGATTTGTACATCTATACCAATTAAATTGGCAAATAACCAGTAGAATAGCTCAGAAGGGACACTAGAGAAAGAAAAATGCCTTTGAAGTGAGTCTGGAGGAGGCCCAGTGAGGACTGTCTGCTTCCTGCTCAGGCTGCTGGCCTTGGGAGCTGTTTCCCACAATGAAGAGCTCTGGGCCTGTGTAAGCTGACAGGTGACTCTGGGCACAGTGATGTCAGGTGT
Source organism: Acomys russatus (assembly GCF_903995435.1). Classification (NCBI taxonomy): domain Eukaryota; kingdom Metazoa; phylum Chordata; class Mammalia; order Rodentia; family Muridae; genus Acomys; species Acomys russatus. Next base: position 7,414,146 of record NC_067157.1, on the reverse strand, counting down.
CTTGTCACTCCACGGCATTAATGCGAACGTGAAGGATCACTGCCTTTGTTTACCGGGGAACTGCAAGGACTGAAAACAGACCTTGAAAAGTGTGCCATTGGAAGAGACTTGCTCAGCTGGACAAGGACATCTGAATTCTGCAAAGCTCTGAGGAGCGCTTAATGAGTCTGGCTAGCAGCAGCCCAAGAGAGGGGCTACAGCTGCTGCTTGGTGTATAAGACAGAACAACTAAGCCAACTGCCCTAGGTTTGTAGATAAGTGTATTTGTAAGGCTCAAAATCCAAAAGTTGAGATTATTTCAAGTAACCACCTTTGACTCCACCCCTAAGTCACTAAGATTCTGCTTGTTAGACAAACCGGCCTTACTAGTTCCTGAAAATTCCGAAGGCGTTCTCTTCAAACAAGAAAAGACAGATGACTAGTGAATTGTTCCTCACCTTCCCTTTTGTTTTTAAACACCTTTCTTAAATTTCATATTAGTATATTAAAGTGTCCTTCACTCCTTGTTTTCTAAATAGCTGCACTGATGTTCCTTTGCACAGCTGGGCCAATGTTTGTTTGATCTTATAAATAACGCTTCGGTGGGTCAGCCAGCTGTGCTTTGAGTACTAACTGTGAGAGTGGCTGTTTCAAGTCTTGGAAATGCAGTCACTGAGCCCATAGTATTTTGATAAGTAGTAAGCTTTTGAAACTCCAGTCTGTGTTTGATGTTTGCAGATTCTCCAGGGTCCCTTTCCAAGGCGCCTTTCTCATCACTCCCCTGTTGTTGTCATCTCGTCATCTGGCTTGTTTCACTTCAGGAGTGACTTGTTCTGGAATGTGAAGAAAATCTGCTCCTTGTCACTTGAACTTTCCTGGTTAGAAATAGTGTCTGGGGCTGAGGAGGTGGCTTATTGGCAGAAGTGCTTGCAGCAAGGCAGCAGCAGCAGCCACCTAAGAGGCAGGCATGGTGGCACATGTCAGCAAGCTCAGCTCCCAGGGCTCGCTGGCCAGTCTAGTCAGCCAGCCTAACCCCAGGTTCATTGACAGACCCTGTTTCAAAATAAGGTTGAGCAACAGAGGAAAATACTTAATGTCAACCTCTGGCCTCCATGTGTGCACACGTGGTGCATGCATCCATAGACCACGTCCACCACACACAAGCATCTGATATTAAGTATTCCTAACGGAGTCCTGTCAGCCCTGTGTGCACCATAAGCATGGAGAAACCACACATCCACAATGACACAATAGTAAGCAGTCAGTCATAACAGCATTATTTTCGTACTATGACTGTGCTTTCAGGCAGGATGGCATTTTGCAAATATTCCTGGCATTTGCATGTGTGTAGTATGTTTGTGTGCTCATATGTGTGCAGGTGCAAATGCAGCTGTGTGTGTGTGCGCAAAGTGGCAGAGAACAAAATTGAGGGTCTTCCTCTCCACCTCATTTTTTGAGGGAGGGTCTCTCACTGAACCTTGAGCTAGCCTGGCTGGCCAGAGCGCTCCAGGGGTCGGCCTTCTCTGCCTCTGTTTACTTCCCTTCTGCCTAGAGCTGGGGCTGTAGTCGCTTGTTAGCATACTCAGCTTTTTCCATGGCTCTTGGTTCTGAACTCAGGTTCCTGGGATCCTGCCTACTTGTATCTACTGAGCCATCATCTCCCTAGCCCCAGGTTTTACTGAGCCATCTCCCTAGCCCCAGGTTTTACATTCGCGATGAATTTTTAAGTTTCTTTTATTTTTATGGGTATGAGTATTTGCCTGCATGTATGCCTTGTGTGCCTGATGCCTATGCAGGCCAGAAGAGGGCATCAAATCCCCTGGAATTGGAGCTACAGACAGTTGTGAGCTGCTGCCCTGTTGGGAATAGAACCTGGGTCCTCTGGAAGAGCAGCCAGTGCTCCTAACAGATGAGCCATCTCTCCGGCACCCACCCCTACCTCCCTGCAAAACCCAACCCAACCCAACCCAAAAACTCTGTAGATGATGTGGAGCCCAAAACATTGTTCGCTATTCAGCCATTACTACAAGTCTGTTGAGCGGTAGTGGTGGCTCACTCCCACCTCAATGCCAGGTAGGGGAATTGCCATGAGTTCAAAACCAGCCTGGGCTATAATGTGAGACCTTGTCTTCTTAAAAAAAAAAAAAAAAAGAAAGGAGGAGGAGGAGGAGGAGGAGGAAAGAAAGCAAAGGAAATAAAAGAGAAGAGTTGAAGATTTTCTAACCCTAACAGAAGAGAAAAATAAGAGAAAAAAGTTTCCTCATGCTTTTCCTAGGCATGTGTTAACTTGCCTGTAACAATAGAAACTGATCATATAGGGAACAGAGGAGCCCTGTGCTTGAGGCTGGACAGCAGAGAACAGTCTGTCCTGCTGGTGTTTCCTCCTCCTGCAGCTACTCCCACGCCCAGGGGCCCAGTGTGGGAGGCACTCTCCTGAGCTAGTCTCCGAGGAGCATTGGTTAGTAGAACACTGAGTGTAGTGGACTGCTTTGAAAGCCTGCAGCCCATTGGCATTTTCTCCCAAGCCCAGTAAGCATTTGCCGTTACACTATTTAGCAAGCTGGTTTTAGCTGGGATCAAGAAAGCTATGGCAAAAAGTAAGCCATGTTTATACCGTTGGCTAGCATAGGTTAGGAGACCTCCACCAACACACACACACACACACACACACACACACACACACACACACACCCCACCCCCCACACCTCTCTATTGCCTCCAGCTCCTGGAAAGAATGCTGTAAAATATTTATGTGCATTGGCTTATGTATGCACACATTAGCTTCTGGTTGGGACAAACCACCACAAATAGCATGGCTTAATGTAACACACATGGACCGTTTTACAATCTTGAAAGTCAGTGGTCTCAAGTGGCCTGAGCCCTGCCTAATTCTTAAGGATCCTGAGGTTCTTTGTGGACCCAAGGTCATCTGCTTTGGGCGCCTGTAATCTTTTCCCATCTGCAAAGCCCTTGCCACTTGTTGCCACAGACATAGGGAATCGGGGTGTGAGTGTTTGGGTGGTGCCAGTACCCTGCCTGATCCAACGCACGAGAATCTTGGAATGATGGTTGCTCTTGATGACTGGAGACCAAGTATGGAAGGAAGCTGCTTTATTTCTTTATATATATCTGCTAGCCTTGAGCTCCTAGGCACAAGTGATCCTCTCATTCAGCCCCCTGAGTAACTGGGATAAAAGGCATGTGCCACCCACCTGGCTTCCATTGATTGATTGAGACAAGGTCTCACTGTGTCCCCTGACTGCCCTAGAGCCTCCTTTGTAGGCCATGCAAGTTCATAGAGATGAAAAGCCTGTACCACTCCCATTCCCTTATAGCCTTTTTGCATATCCTTATTTGCACACATATATACGTCACACAACTTTTTGTTTCGTTTTTGAGATAGGGTCCTGCCTGTCCTGGAACTCACTCACTATGTAGGTCTTTTCAGAATTCTAGTTGACCATTCAAGCTTGTTGAGCAGTGATGTAGTCTTCCAGAACTTTTTCCTTTATTTTTACTGCCTTCAGAAGAGCACCTGTGTAACCTGAGTTCAGTCTACAACCTCCACTGAGGACGCCCTAGTGCTCTTTCTCATGTTTGCTGCGAATAGTTACCTCCATCCGCACTGTCCTCTAGAGCTTTCTGTCGTGGTAGAAATGTCTATCTCTTTGGTCAGTAGGCAGCCACTTCGACCCACGACTGCTTATTGTCAGAAATGTGTCTGGAGCTGGGCACAGTGGCACACTCTGGTAATCTCAGCATTCAGGGAGGCAGAGGCAGGTGGATCTTTGTGAGTTCGGGCCAGCCTGGTCTACAAAGCAAGTCCAGGACAGCCAAGGCTACACAGAAATCCTGTCTCGAAAACAAACAAGCAAGCAAAGAAAGAAAGAAACATGGCTAGTGCAGCTGGAAGGCTGGCATCTCGTTTTGGTTACTTGCTGGTCACATGTGTCTAGAGTTAGGCATACAGCTTTAGAAGAGAATGCGGTGATTCTGAGCTTCATGATTTCCCAGCCCCCTCGTGGATGGCCAGACTACATCAGCGGTAGACCAGGATCCAAGCTTCAAGTGCCATGCTGCAGCTGGATTCTTCTCCATGGGAAGAGTGTGCCGGTTCAGGTTGGATCCTGAGAACCACTAGAAGGGGGCCGGCTTGCCTGATGCAGCTTAGCCTCAGATCTTCTGAATTCCTTTTACTCCTCCTGTTCCCTCCCTCCCTCCCTCCCTCCCTCCCTCCCTCCCTCCCTTCTCTCCCTCCCTTCCTCTCTCCCTCCCTCTCTCCCTCCCTCTCTTCTTTCCTCCCTCCCTCCCTCTCTTGTAGTGTTGGCTGTCCTGGACTTGATTTGTAGATCAGGCTGGCCTCAAACTCACAGACATCCACCTGCCTCTGCCTCCCTAAGTGCTGTGATTACAGGTGTGTGCCACTGAGCCTGGCTGATTTTTTTTTTTTTAAACAAAGTTCCAGGTCTTGCTGTGTAGCCCAGGCTGGCCTTGAATTCATGGTGTTTCCACATCTAGCCCCTAGCTCTGGGGTCACATGTGTTACTGTCATTGCTTTTCTGCTCTCCCCCCCCCCCAGCCCCCCACCCCATTTTCTAAGCTGTTGAAATTGTTTCCATGAGAATGGTACCGAGTTCCTCCACTCCCCTGGCTGGGAGGGGTGCTTCCTGGATGCTCTCAGGATGGTACATGAACTCTCTGAGCATAGTTTCACCCACCATCCCCATCCTGCCTCACACCCATCTTCCAGCCTTACTGTCACAGAAATGCCCAAGAAACAGCAAACTAGAACAGGACTCCTCTCTTCCTACTTCCTTATCCCTGGGAATTCAGAACCACTTTCCTCCCTGACACTGACACTGACACTGGTAGTCCCAGGAAGTCCTGGGCTAACAGAAGCCGGCTGTGACCATCCCAGAGATAGCTCTGGGACTGTGGCCCTGGGGCCAGGAGTTCTTGCATCTTCCTTACAGCTGCCATCTCTTGGCCCATCCTCAGGTACCTCACCTTCTGAAATCTGTAGCTTCCGTGCCTGGGGGATGCACCTGCTGAGGATGAAGCTGGGGAGCTTGGGGAAAAGTGGACACGCTGACTCCTAAACCATCTCCATCCCATTTGACAGTATAGTCAGGGACCCCAGGGCTTCACCCTGCCTGTGCTTCTGAGAGCTCTGCATGGACCGCTCGGCCTCTTGTGTTTTAGCTTCCTGCTCTGTTCATCAGGTTAGCTCAGGCCCTCACCTGCTTTAGCTCTTTCCTGTCCCTCCGAGGCTTGCCCAGTGACTGGTAAGCAGCAATATTGCTTGTTGTAAGGGCACTCTTAGGGAGGAAGAAGCTCCTGTGTCCCCATGTCACAGAAGGGATGCCAGGCAGCAGGTGCTAGATCCTAGGTCCTGTTTGAGGAAAGGAAAGTGCTCTCAGGAGACCCCACACTGGGCTCCCACACTGAACAAGAGCTGCTATGGGTGTCTCCCGGTTGCGGTTGCCCGTGAGCCCCGGGTGTCTATGTGGTGTGGAGTGTGGCTTTGGGCCTGCCTGCCTTATAACAGAGTTCCCTTTGCCAAGTGGACTGTAGCAGTGTCATCATATAAAAGTCCCCACTTCGCCGTGAGCAGCCTCTCTTTCCCTCGCTGGATGTTAACTCTGATCCCTTTGTCTTTAGCAAACAGGCATTCTAGGTCCCGCGTGAGGCTGTTTGTAGACACTGTCTCATCATCCAGTTAATCTCCCTGGATGGTCACATACTCAGCCAACAGTGGCCTTTGCCTGACTGTAATTTGAAAGCCTCTTTTTTTCTTCTTCTTCTTCTCCATTGTCACTTACAGGAATTGCTAAATGACTCATTATGCCACAGTCAGCCCGGTTGGGCTCTTTGTCACAAAGGGCCTGCCCAGTCAGATTAAAGTGTGCAGTCACTGCAAGTGGCCCAGTCAGCAGGTCAGCTCCTGTGGCTCTGGCAGAGCGCTGAAGTGAGCATGGCCTGGTGGCTCGGGCCCTGGGTTCCTGAGTGGAGTCTGCTTTGTGTACCTGGACTAGGCTCTGCTGTGCAGGAAAGCAGCTTAGTGCGCTTTGTAGGACAAAGGACTACGGCGGGTGGTGTCTGATATGTGAGAGTAAAAACATGAAGGCACAGAGATTCCCTCCAAAGAGTGCACATGCCTTTCTGGAACTTGCTGAGAACGTGTTCTGTTCCCCACACCCAGAGCTTGATTCCGTTGTCCCGTGAGGCATTGAGAATGGTTTCAGTATGGGTGCAGGTCACACACTTAGCAACTACGTGGCCTTCGGTAAACAGCATCCCTGGAATTCTAAGGAGACTGCTGGATTTAGGTTCCATGTAGAACTCAACAGCCCAAGAGCCTTTCTTTCTTAGCAGGGAAGCAGCTCGGGTCAGCTCTTCGTGTTTTTCTGAAGCACTGTGGAGGGCTCTGAGGTCCCTCAGTGTGCTGGGGATTATCAATTTGTGACCCTCCATAGGCACTGGACCACATCTGTCACCGTGGGGGGTTGGATGCAGAGTTTGGAGACCAGATCTTCAGCTGACGTGTGGAAGGCAGGTCACGACTGAGGTTGTGGTAACTCATCGTTTCCCAGGCTGCCTTTCCCTTCCTTCCTGGGGTGAGGTGAGAAGTAGTGGATGATAGTGACAGGCCATGTACAGTGGTGAGAGCAGTGGCAACGGCATCCGTCCATCCATCCATCCAGTCACAGCTTCCCTCAGGACATTAGCTCAGCTCTGTGCCTCAGATTTTTATAAGATGGGAGTGACACCTGCTGCAAAGGTATATAACTTGGGGGGTGTCTTCCCACAGTGAAGACACTTCCTGCTCTTATTGTGACTCGGGGCTTGCTGTCATCTGTGGGTGCAGAAGGATCTTCAACGCTTGGGAGGAGGAGCGTGTGGTGTCTGAGCTCTGAAAGTCCCACCACAGGAAATGGCAACAGATGCATGTGGACTTCACCTCGTTTTGTCAAAAGAAAAGGGTAATCTAGGCAGCTGATCCTTGTCAGTGGAGTGGACAGTGACTGTTGCTGCTCGCCATCTGGAAGGAAGAGCAGGCAGACTTCTCATGGAGAGAGGGTGTTGCTGGGACCTGCCTCCAGGAGGTCTCTGACAGTCCTGATGCACTGTAAAGATAGCCACAGTGCCCAGACCCCACCGTGCTGGCTGTCCACTGCCAGCACCGTGCTGCTGTCGAGTGCAGTGCCTGCAGCCCAGAGAGCCACTAGGACGCCTGCTGCCTACCTTACTGCTTTTCAATTCAGTGATGTAATTAGATGCCCATCACATGTTTAAGACTAGAAAACAACAATCACAGTATGAGAGGAGCACAGAGATAAATGCAGCAAGGGCCTTGGGGTGCCCTTGGCAACTTCCTGTACAGCAGGAAACACGTCAGAGACTTGTACTTGGCTATAGTAAGTACAGGTTTGTGGAGGGCTCAGTGGTTCTTAGAGCAGCTCAGAGGAAGAATGCATTGAGGGACAGAAAGGGTCTATGAGGCCAGGACTGCAGGATTGCAGATGATAGGCTAACAGACAGAAGGCAACTGGGAGGGTCGGTAGATGGCTTAGTGTAATAATAGCATTTGCCAAGCAAGCCCGATGCCAACTTTGCCAAGACCCAGGGTAGAAGGAATAGACTATTTAATGTTATGTGCACTGGTGTTTTCTCTGCATTCATGTCTGTGTGCAGGTGTTGGATCCCTGGAACTGTAGTTAGAGACAGTTGTGAGCTGCCACATGGGTGCTGAGAATTGAACCCTGGTCCTCTGAAATAGCTGCCAGTGTTCTTAACTGCTGAGCCGTCTCTCCAGCCCCAATGGTAGAAGAGATAAGAGAAAACCAACTCCCAATAGTTGTCTTTCTGACTTCTATATGCACAAGACAGCACAAGTTTATCAACACCCACACCACTCACTCACGTTCACACCAGACTCATACAACCACCCTCACACCATGGACCCACATCAGACACACACACCACAATTATCACACTACATACAGACACCAACCGCACACGCATGCGCACACACACGCACACACACGCACACACAAAACCACATATACATACCACTTACACACAGCCACACACATCACACAACACACCCATACCATCTATACACAACCACACAAATCATACCACATACACAAATAGCCACACACATCACACCACACACACAAACACACCAGACACACACTAATAAATAAAGACATTATTTTCAAAGAGTGAAAATGCCGATCAGCCTGAGGCGCAGGGCTAGGATGTAGGGCTTTGGGGGATCTTGCAGGGTTCGGAGTAGGAGTGACAGCAGTACAGGATGGGGTGAGGTGAGTGAAGGTGAAACGGAGGCTAAAGTTGGGAGAGATGAGATGGAGTGAGTAGGAGAGGAAGCTGGGACCTCTGACATGACACACAGAGAGGGACCTCTGACATGACACATAGAGAGTGACCTCTGACATGATATGTGGAGAGGGACCTCTGACACGACACACGGAGAGGGACCTCTGACACGACACACGGAGAGGGACCTCTGACGTGACACACGGAGAGGGGCCTCTGACGTGACACACGGAGAGGGGCCTCTGACGTGACACACGGAGAGGGACCTCTGACGTGACACACGGAGAGGGACCTCTGACGTGACACTCGGAGAGGGACCTCTGACGTGACACACGGAGAGGGACCTCTGACATCATAACACACGGAGAGGGACCTCTGACATGACACACGGAGAGGGACCTCTGACACGACACACGGAGAGGGACCTCTGACGTGACACACGGAGAGGGACCTCTGATGTGACACACGGAGAGGGACCTCTGACATCATGACACACGGAGAGGGACCTCTGACATCATGACACACGGAGAGGGACCTCTGATGTGAAACTCGGAGAGGGACCTCTGACATCATAACACATGGAGAGGGACCTCTGACATGACACACGGAGAGGGACCTCTGACGTGACACACGGAGAGGGACCTCTGACGTGACACACGGAGAGGGACCTCTGACGTGACGCACGGAGAGGGACCTCTGACGTGACGCACGGAGAGGGACCTCTGACATCAGAACACACGGAGAGGGACCTCTGACGTGACACACGGAGAGGGACCTCTGACATGCACACAAAGAGGGACCTCTGACGTGACACACGGAGAGGGACTTCTGACGTGACACACGGAGAGGGACCTCTGACGTGACACACGGAGAGGGACCTCTGACGTGACACATGGAGAGGGACCTCTGACATCATAACACATGGAGAGGGACCTCTGACATGACACACGGAGAGGGACCTCTGACGTGACACACGGAGAGGGACCTCTGACATCATGACACACGGAGAGGGACCTCTGACATGACACACAGAGAGGGACCTCTGACGTGACACACGGAGAGGGACCTCTGACGTGACACACGGAGAGGGACCTCTGACGTGACATGGAGAGGGACCTCTGACGTGACACACGGAGAGGGACCTCTGACATGACACACGGAGAGGGACCTCTGACGTGACGCACGGAGAGAGACCTCTGACGTGACGCACGGAGAGGGACCTCTGACGTGACGCACGGAGAGGGACCTCTGACATGCATACAAAGAGGGACCTCTGACATGACACACGGAGAGGGACTTCTGACGTGACACACGGAGAGGGACTTCTGACGTGACACACGGAGAGGGACATCTGACGTGACACACGGAGAGGGACCTCTGACGTGACACACGGAGAGGGACCTCTGACATCATAACACATGGAGAGGGACCTCTGACATGACACACAGAGAGGGACCTCTGACGTGACACACGGAGAGGGACTTCTGACGTGACACACGGAGAGGGACATCTGACGTGACACATGGAAAGGGACCTCTGACATCATAACACACGGAGAGGGACCTCTGACATGACACACGGAGAGGGACCTCTGACGTGACACATGGAGAGGGACCTCTGACATGACACACGGAGAGGGACCTCTGACGTGACACATGGAGAGGGACCTCTGACATCATAACACACGGAGAGGGACCTCTGACGTGACACATGGAGAGGGACCTCTGACATCATAACACACGGAGAGGGACCTCTGACGTGACACACGGAGAGGGATCTCTGACATCATGACACATGGAGAGGGACCTCTGACGTAACACACGGAATGGGACCTCTGACACGATACACGGAGAGGGACCTCTGACATGACACACGCAGAGCCCCTGAGACAGGCCCAAGGGATGTCTGCAGACGCTGCCTGCCTGGGAAGGGTAGCATTTCTTATCGACTTGTTGGTCTCTTCTTGTGTTTTGTAGATCCGGCCAGTTATTGAACGGACCTTCCCTTTCTCTGAAGTCCCAGAAGCCTTCCTGAAGGTGGAAAGAGGCCATGCCCGAGGGAAGACTGTGGTTAATGTCATTTAAATAAACATGTGCACCAGCCCTGCTCCGTGTCTATGACCCAGGTGTCCAGCCCTCACCAGATAGTTTCCCAAGTTAGATGTTACGTTTCATGATCTGTTTACAAACCTAAATATGGACTGGGCAGACGGCTCAGCAGATAGAGGTGCCAGCAGTGCAAGCACAGCTGCCTGAGTTCAGTTTCTGGAGCCCCATAAAGAGAGGAGGAACTGGGCTCAGAAAACTGTTCTCTGACCCACCCCCACCCCACCCCACCCCACCCCGCCGTGCACACACCTCTACAGTGACAGAAGAAAATCTAGAGCACATTGAAATTTTTATTTCGTGTGTAAGTGTGTGTGGGCACACGTGCCAGGGTGACTTGTGGAGACCACAGAGAGCCTTCAGTACTCAGTCCCTCCCTTGTTCCCTGTAGGTCCCAAGTGTACACCTTGGGTCGTTGGATTTGGCGGCAGGTGCCTTACCCACAGAGCCATCTCACTGGCCCAATAAAGAACATTTAAAAAATATGTACTTAAAAAACACTTTTAAAATTCATTATTTAAGTTAACATACAGAATAATTTCTTCATGGAATTCTATGTGTGTGTGTGTGTCATTAAAATTTTTCTCTAAATATTTGCCAATGCTTGATACAAAACCATCAGCTCCTGCATTTGCCTGTAGTCAGTGAGAGGTACATAGTGTTTTGTTTATTTTACGTCATGTGCATGGGTGTTTTGCCTATGTGTATGTGCACCACACAGCATGCCGCGTCCCCAGAACTAGAATTAACAGGTGATTGTGAGCTGCCATGTGGATGCTGGGAATTGAACCTGGGTCGTCTTAGAAGAGCAGCAAGTGCTCTTAACCACTGAGCCATCTCTCCAGCCTCTGCAGTGTTTTTGTTTGCTTTCTTAAGCTGCTTTCTGACCTAGCTTTGCAGATTTCTGTGGCCTTTTTGTAGCTCAGACCCCACCATTTTACCCTAGTGTCTAAGGTTCTAAAACATGTACTGTACAGAGGGATGAAGAACTTACCACAGTTCCTTCTGAAATTTCCTCAGTGGTTATTTTCCTGACTGGCTGCTGTAATTTGGGTTAGAAACAACTCCCAAAGACCTATGCGTGCAACATACACATATGATATAATGGGAGGTGGTAGACCCTTTAAGAGGTGGGACTTAGTGGGAGGAAGTGGGGAAGTGCCATTGGAGGAGACAGCAGGACCCAGTTCTTTCCTGCTTCCTCCTGATCACCTGTAGATAAGCCTGTGGAGTGATTTCATGATTGATAATTGATGTGGATTGGTCCAGCCCACTGGGAGGTGCCATCCCTGGGTAGGTGGTCCTGGAATGTATAAGAAACCAAACGAGTAAGCCAAGAGGAGCAAGCCAGTCAGCACTCCTCTGTGACCTCTGCTTTGGTTCCTGCCTCCGGGATCCTTCCTGCCTTGAGCTCCCGCCCTGACTTCCCTCCAAATGGCCTGTAACCTGTGAGGCGAAATGTGGAGGGAATGTGACCTTGCCTTAGACTGGGCCCAAGGTGACAGCAGTCTTGGGTGGCTAGACCCCACTGAGATAAATATCTGTGGTAGACTGAGAGGGGCCATTTGGGCCTGGAATTAAGGACGACAAGGGTCAGGGGACTCTGGCAGGGCTATTGTATTGCAAACCGACCATTGATGGGAGGAGGGAGCAGGAGGGGGCTGGGGGGGGGGAGAGAGCGAGAGAGAGAGAGAGAGAGAGAGAGAGAGAGAGAGAGAGAGAGAGAGAGAGAGAGAGAGAGAGACAAAGAGAGAAGAGAAAGAGGGGGGAGAGAGGCAGGGGGGGAGGGAGAGAGAGAGACCAGTGGTTGGGGGTGAGGGGATTGGAGAAGAGCCAGCCTTGGAGCATGGGCCATGGGCAGTGCAGTTTCTTTCAGGTAGAGGAGCTGCTAGATTCCCTTAGAATTACCCCAAGGGACTGGTCAAGGGATTCACCCAGGGGAACTGATACCCTGGAAGGTTTCATTCTTGTCCTCCTTAATCTCCTTTCCCTGCTGTTCAGGGTAGTTGTCGGGTTGTAAGGGAGGCACCTTTGTTTAATAAATTCATAAGAAAGTTTAATTGTTAAGGAACCAGAGCCAACAGCAAAATAAATCCTTTCCTCCCCAGGTTCGTCTCTGGCCACTGTTTTATCACAGCAATAGAAACCTAAGACAGAAATTGGGACCAGGAGTGTTTTTTTGTTGTTGTTGTTGTTTCTTTTGTTTTGTGAGTCCTGATCATATTGTTTGGTGAGTACTATGGACCTTTGAGCACTTAAGGCTTAGTGAGCTGTTCTGTGGGAGTGTGGGAGACAGGAATGCTTAAAGAAAACCACGTCATGGAGGCCTGGCCCACAGAGCTCAGAGGGTTCTGGTCTGCTGGGGTTGAAGAACCAGCTGTGATGGGGAGACTGCAGCTACTGAGGTGAAGCCTTTGCTTTAATTGATGCTGGCCAGCTGAGGCTGAGAAGTCAGTGGTAACAAGGAAAAGACCAACGGCATCACGGGAAATCCTTCTGGGCCTGTTTCCTCAGGTTAGCACACAGAAGCTATGGCCCAGGGTGGCTGCCAAACTTGTCAATGTGTCGAAGTCACAAAGGTGGTGTTTGAAGGCATGAATGGGGTCATGGAGGGCAGCTGAGGCTCGGCACTGTGTGACAGTGCTGGAGGGTCAGGAGAAGCCACTGGTGAGGGTGCTGCCTCAGTTGTAGTGGAGACCTCCGAATATTGGAGATAGCCAATACCATGGGATGGACTACCGAGGCCAGTGGCAGCTGCAGAGCAGAGCCAGCTCTCAGCTGAGACAGATTGTGTGTGCTACGGACGGGGAAGTGGAGAACTGAAGGTGCCCAGGAGATCATGAGTGGAGCCCAGACATCAAGTACTCAACTTTTTATTCAGTTGAATTCTGGTTTTGCTCTGAATTGATTGTGACCATTCCCTGATTCTTGCCTTTTGAAATAAAAAAAAGTATGCCACTAATTTTTTTATTTTTATTTAACAGGAGCCCACAGTTCAGAGACTTGGACCTTTAAAAAGACATTGTTTGGGTTTGGTTTGGTTTTTAAGAGAACTTAGACTTTTAAAGAGTTGAATTTTTTAAAGGCTGGGACTTCTAAAGTTACATTTTGTTTTATATTGTGATATTAATATTGACATGACATCTTGGGGACAAATGATAAAAGAGAGGTGATAGTTGACTAGTGACATGTTTGTGTGTTAAGTTGAAAAGAGGTCAGTTGTGCTGTCTCACTTTCTGTCAACTTGACACAAACTAGAGTTTGCTAAGAAGAGAGAACTTCAGTTGAGATAATGTCCCATCAGACACTTGGACAATGATGGAGCAAGCCTGTGGGGCATTTCCTTGACAGCATTGATGTGACAGCCCACAGTGGGTGGCTTTCCCTGGGGCCCTGGAGTGTTCAAGAAAGCAAAGTGAGCAAGCCAGTAAGCAGCATCCCTCCACGGGGTCTGCTTCGCTTCTACCTCCAGGTTCCTGCCTTGACGTCCCTCCTTGATGGGCTGCCATCGGTGAGGTGTTCTCTTGGTGTCTAACAGCAATCCGAAGCTAACTAAGACAACCACCATGATGTGCTGCCACCTCAGGGTAGTCTCAGAAGCAGCTGAACCAACCTCAGATGAACCCACCAGCTGCGAGCCAAAGTCAACCTTGCTTCCTCAGACAGCGGCTCAGGTTTGTCGCAGTGTGGGGGAGCTGACTGACCCTGACTTTGATTTGCCACTAACTGTCCATAGCACAAACTTAAATTTGCAATTGTTTAGGCTTATACATTATATTTTAAAAATGCCTTTTAATACTGAAAGCTTTCTTTTTCTTTTGAGGCTTCCCTGTGGCACAAGCTGGCCTGTAACTCCATATATAGCTGAGGATGACCTTGAACTCCTGACCTTCCAGCCTCCAATGCTAAAGTACTGGGATCATAAGCGTAGGCCATCACACCTGGCTGACGTTTTTTGAAAGCCCTTATGTTTCTCATGTAGGCTGGGCTTATTTCAGCAACTGAGTCGTGCTTCTCTGAGGACTTTTCATGGACACTGCCACTTATCACTATTTTCTTGTCACCAACAAGCCTGTCACTCATGAGTCTCATTTGTTCAAGGTGCTTACTGTTGTTTCATACTCATCTTTGTTACTGCGCCTTAGATACTCACCTCCAGACTTTCATGCAGATAGACTTGTTTGGAGAAATTCTCTATTCCCTTTATTCCTATGAGACATCCGCTTAGTATTATGTTGGTTGTGAGGCTTCCTCTGAAGCCAACCTAGAATTTTTCTCAGCATAAATTTATTTATTTTACATGCATGAGTGTTTTGCCTGCATGTATATAAGTGCATCATATGTAAGTGCCTGCAGAGGCCAGACAAGGGCATTGGATTTTGTGGGTGCTGGAAACTGAACCTGGGTCCTCTGCAAGAGCATCAAGTACTCTTAACTGCTGAGCCATCTCTCCAGTCCCTGTACAAAAAGCAGGGCATGGTGGCACATGCCTTTAATCTCAGCACTTGGGAGCCAGAGGCAGGCAGATCTCTGTGACTTTGAGGCCTGTCTATGTAGTGAGTTCCAGGACAGCCAGGGCTACATAGACAGCCTATCTTAAAAGTTAACTGCCAATGCCACTTGACTTCTGTCTTTCTAGAACGCCTCATCTCTTGTCCCTGAGAGCTCCCAGGTGGTAATGCATTAAATCCATGAGTGAGTGCATAGGGCACCGTAGAGGGTGGCTAAAAAGTTTCCGGTAGTTAGCTTGCTGTGTCCCAGTCTGCCCCCTGACTCCCAGTGGCACTAGAAGGCTGCCGAACTGATTCCAAGATTTCATCATGTGGTCAGCCAGAAAGAAGTTTATTCAAGAGAGAAAATCAAGGAGGCTTTCACAGGCTATCTTAGGCCACTGTACTACAGCGACATACACAAAAGGCCTACAGTCAAAGTTCTACACATAAGAACAAGACAGACATGTTGGGTGCTGCTGTTTGTGCGAATATTGTTTAAACTGCAGAGCAACTTTTCTGATGAGCAGCACACTTGCCTCCCGCTGCCTTGAACAGATGAGACAGAAGCAGGGCCTGTCAAGCCTTCGGCAAAAGCTCCAGTGACATGATGAGGGCAGACTGAGGAAGAAGAATTCGAGGAAATGTCTGGCAGTTTTGCTCAAAAGGCCTGTGTGCTGTTGGAGCAGCAGGGTCCACTCAGTGGGTCACGGCAGCTGCTCCTGAGCTGCCGTGGAGGTCTGGTCCCCTGTGTGCTAACACTGCACAGAGCCCTTGGGGTCTTTCCTTTCCTCACTAGGAGTGACTGTTGGCACTCTTCGGAGCTTTGCGCATCTCTGCTGCCAGAAGGGAGGTACTGGTGCCCTCAGAACTGAAACAGTCCTTCTGCTGGTAGGCCTGGAGAAGCCAGACTGAAAGGACTGAATTCAGCCAGAATTATAGAATATGGCTTCAGCATTAGATGTGAATGGCAGAGCAAGGGTTAATAAATTAGACCATAATACTGTCCCAACAGCAGCTGTGAGGAAGGCATTAAACTATCTGTAGACACTTGAGGGAGTCCTCAGGTGAATTAAAATAACCCAAGTTCTGCTCATAAACAGACATCCACATGAAATTTTGCAAATTTATTTATTTGAATAGTGTTTTGTTTATGCTTGCTAAACTCCTCAGAATATGTCTGAGAAAACAGGGCTTTC
The DNA here is from genome assembly GCF_903995435.1 of Acomys russatus. Taxonomy (NCBI): domain Eukaryota; kingdom Metazoa; phylum Chordata; class Mammalia; order Rodentia; family Muridae; genus Acomys; species Acomys russatus. The sequence continues at coordinate 7,398,030 of NC_067157.1, read as the reverse complement.
CCGCTCTACCATCCCAGATAAATGGTCCTGGAAATTGTGAAGGCCATGGATCAGAGGTCTGGCAACACACCCTCCAATGCTAAGGTCTTCTGAGGACCAGCTTGGCCTTTCATCCTTCCCTCTAAGGAATCTGTATGTCCACACTCAGAAGTCTTGTCCCCTCCTGTCCCTGGAAATAATTTACGATGTGGTGTTGATCTTTAAAACATCTACACCCAAAAGCTGCTACCAGAGCAGCTTGTTTAATGAGCTACTGAGAAAATACGAGGCAAGAAACAAGAACATCAATCTATTGGCTTCAACCTCAAATGTCTTTGAGAAGCCAATTCTCCCCGCCATGGCCTCCAGTCCACTTTCTACTTGGCTTCTCCATCAGCTCTGTTATTTTATTTTTCTTCAGTAAGGTGGCCAGAAAATCCCCTGGAAATCCTCCTCCTGCATTCTCGGTTCAGGTTCACAGGACCATGGCTTCCCACACTTGCGTTAACTTCTCTGTGTTCGCCGTGTTGAGGATGATGTGATTCTGATCGTACTGTGCACCCCCTGAGTGAAAGATTTTTTAAAAAGTAAGAATCGTGCCAGGGGAGAAGGGAGAACGTGTTTGTTGAGACTCCCGAAGAGCATGAGACAACTGGGAGTGAAAGGGAAAGAGCAGGGAGAGAGGCCTTGGAGCCTGTGGGAGGAGGTCAGCTTGTGGGGGGGAGGGGGGAGGGGTGGCTCAAATCCATCATGGGGACCAGCGGCTTCACACAGCCCATCTTGGCTTCTGGCTCTCACTTTTCTACCCAGCTGTTTAGGCCAGTCTAGCTACTATTACCACATCTGAAATAGGAACCCCAGGGAAAAGTCTAGAGAAAGGAAAAACAAAAAACAAAAAAACAGAGATGCTGCAAGGTGGATTTAGGGGAGATGGTGGGATATCAGTGAGGAACAGGCAGGACCATCTGGTGGCAGTGGGAGGAAAGGCCATGGGGGAGGGAGTCAGGCAGTGAGTTCTGCCTGCATAATAAAAACCGGCTGTATAATTAGGTTAAAGGTTTGAATGACACCCCAAAGCATGCACAGGACCCAAGACCCTCACTGCTGGAAACTTGGGTGTGTAAAATAGTGCTGAGTACCATGTAAGAACCCTGCCTGTACTCCTCTCACCAGGATGCTTGAAAGGGCTTCTCCACGGGTGCTCACTGAGAACGTGAGGCACTTCAGTGTGAAAAGCAGCTTGTACCTCCTTTCAGTAGAAGAGTCATTAAAACAGAAAGGGCTATCTGGCTTTTCCCAGTGTGGAGTAAACATCCTTTCTGATGCCTTGTGAGCTTCAGCTGAATCCTTTCCACCAAGGTCCCCATGGCAGTGAACATCTGCATTTGGACGCAGGGCAGAACCCTGCGTCATCCTCAGACAAGGAGAAACAACACGTCATCTCGCAGAAGAGTCTGAGACAGCAGCTGGTGAAGGAAATCATCTCTTCGTCTTTCAGAAGCAGCTCATGTCTCTGAGCACCGGGAGTGGGCTGTAGAGCAGTGCCCAGGGCCAGGAAAGACTTTCAGGGCCCCAGCAAATGCTGCACTCCCCATCGAGATAACACAGTTGCCAGCAGCCACTGCCAGAGAGATGGCTTAGCAGCCAAGAGAAGTTCTTGTTCTTCCAGAGGGCAAGATTCCCAGCACCATGGCAGCTCAACACCACCCACAACTGCGGTTCCAGGGCCCCAGTGTTCTGTTCTGACCTCAGAGGCTACCAGGCACTCACATGTGCACAGACACACATGGGAGTAAAGCACTCATATACATTAATAAGTCTAAACTTTCTTATTTTTGTTTATTAGTCTTCTGAGACAGGGTTTCCCTGTGTAGCCTTGGCTGTCCTGGACTCACTCTGTAGACCAGGCTGGCCTCAAACTCACAGAAATCTGCCTGACTCTGTCTCTCCGAGTGCTTGGGATCACAGGCAGGCACCACCACACGTGGCTTCTAAAAAAATTTTTTTTAAGACAACAGACTCCAACAGTTCAAAAAGTATTAAGGACTCGGTGTCTTTTTTCATTCTTTAGGTTCTGGCTAGAAAGAGTACAGATTTAAGGCCACGGGGGACAAAGAAAGGATACTGCCTGGGGTTACCTCTTTGTGTTGGTTTATTTTTAGTTTCCGTGTCTTATGTAGTAGTTTGGCCTGTTTAGCATACAACCCTACCAGGCGTTTGATGTCTTTTGTTGAGAGTGTGAGTAAGCTTCCACTATTGTCATGGGACACCCGGCTGGAATTATACACAGTGTTCACTAAAACATCTCACTCCCCAAATGCAAGGCAAGGAAAAAGATCTGGTGAATCTCACTCAGTTTTTGTAGGTAACAAATGAAAAACCGCAGGCTCCTAAGCAGAGAAGAGCAGAGAGCTGTCTACATTGCTCTTGCCAGTGTGCTGGCCATGCAGCCTGCTCTCATGTCCACAAGGTGGCGCCATTTCCCCACATTCCGAGAAACTGAAGTTCTGGGGAACAAGAAAGTAACTATAGCACTGCTGCAGCCAACAAGGGAACCCACAAACAGTTATGAAGTAGCAAGGAAAATCATTTTACGGTTGGAGGGCGTCCCCATAACATGAGGAAGTGTACAGCGCTTTCAGCATTGGGAAGGTTGAGAACCACTTAAGGACATGGAGGAAAGAGGCCTCCCTCTGCTTGCTGCTCTCACTGGCAAGCCCACTCCTTCCCTGGCATTAGAGGCCGCTTCTTCAGGATGCCAATGTCTCCTGAGGACCAGCTGAGACATCCAGCCCTGTGGACTGAACAACTACTGGCTTCTTGGACCTTCCATTCACAGGCAGCCATTGTTGGCTAAGCTGGATCACAGTCTGTAAGTTACTTTAATAAATACCATATTTATGGTGTATGTGTGTGTGTGTATGTATGTGTGTGTGTGTGTGTGTGTGTGTGTGTATGGTATTTATTAGAGAGATTGATTCATTCTATAAATTCTGTAACTTTAGAGACTCCTAGTGCATGGTAATTTCTTCCAGGACTTGAGATTTTTCAGTGAAAAGGCATCTTGTGTACATGAAAGCCATGGACTACACTGACCTGACACTACTGTAAAGCAGGACTGAGGGTGCAGCTCAGTGAGCACATGTTAGACCCATGGATCACCTCCCAGCAGCATGTCAGCAGCACACCCAACATTTCCCAACAGGCTTTCCCTTAACTAAAGAAGGGAGCATCACAAGGAAAGAAACGGTCCTTACCTTTCACATCCAAGACTAAATTTGGTTTCAACTTGCTGTAGATCCTGCCATCCGACTTCATGCACCAGAACTGACTGTCCGCGTTTTGGTCGAGGGCCAGTCCCAGTTTAGAGCCAGATGTTACGAGGCTGCCCACGATAGTCAGGCAGCAGTCTTCGGCTATCTGCTTAGCAAACAAGGCTGTCTCAGGACACGCACTCAGTCTCACAGACTGATGTCTAACACTATCATAGTCCCTGGCTTGCTTTACGCCACAGGAGCCGTTACAGCTGTCAGCTGGAGGAGCCGAAGCCAAAAAATAGGCCCACTATTTCAGGTGACATGAGCGATGATGAGCCCTCGGTTCTTGTGCGTTGTGAGACTGGCTTTTGTGAGATTCTATTAAGAGCAGCTTCAAGGACACTAAGTGGATAACACAGCCTGCTTTTTCAAAGTGCCAATGTTCAGTTCCCAGCACCCACGTGGTGGCTAACAACTGTCTATAATTCCAGTCCCGGGGGATCTAACACCCTCTTCTGGACTCCTTGGACACCGGGCATGCACATACATGCAGGCAAAATACCCACACACTTAAAAATTAACAAAGAAAACGTAGAGTCTCAGTCCAGTCACCTGCCCACCTTGCAGCTCTCCCTGTCAGCAGCGAATGTGCTCTGAGACCACACCCACAGCTCGTTCTTGACCTGTGTGTCCAGTTCACACCTGTTCTCCTCTGCAGCTGCACTGGGGCAGACAGAATGCCCTCCCTGCTTAAAGCCTGGGGTTCCAGTCTCTGGCTCCTTATCTCTCTACATGAGAAATGTCTAAAATTGTCTAAATTGGCATGCTACCCAGGTATAACAAGCAGGAAAATGAAAACACAAGAACACGTGCTTTAATGCAAGGATTTAAAGTCCCCCGTGAACTAACAAACAGCTTTGCTCACCACTGCCAGCACGCTGCAGTGAAAGCTTATTCAAAGTGAACTGATCTGGGCAGGGGGCGTGGCTCAGTGGGAGAGTGCTTGGCTAGCATGTATGAGGCCTGGGTGGGTGTGCACGCATGCACACATATATGCTGGTAAAATCACTGTCATCATCTGTGACGTTTCTCTTTTCCCCCTAGATCTACAATGTCACTGAGATGTTAGAATTGCTGAGGGTACCACTTTCTGGCAGTGAGATGATCCCAAGGCAGAAGTTGCCTCCTTTTCAGCTGCAGTCTTTCAGCCACCCAGCTTCTTGTGAGGTTTTCTTCTGTTTACGAAAACATGATTCTCTCTCAGGCACAACAGCCATAAGGAAGAGGTGTGCTCCTGAACACTCACGGGCACCAAGAAGTTTTTAAAGAATCAGGTACACAGCCAAGCTTATAAAGCCAGTGGGTAAAGAGATCCCCGCTACAGTACAAGAGCCACTGCTGCTCATGTCGGCTGTGGCCGGAGCAGCGTGAACTCAGGACCATTTCCTACTGGACAGCGGGTGACCAACCATGAGAAAATGGACTGTGCTGTGTCTGACTACTCTCATCTTGCCCTGCAGAGTTCTCTGAAATGGAGCCAACCCCACAGGTGCTCTTGTGCATGGCTCTGAGCCAAGTGGCACAGCACTCTCTTGTTGAGTTAAGCTCTGGATCCCCAACCCCGGTTCTGAGTCTGTCACAGCTGGGAAGTCCTCTCGTGGGGGATTGAACCTTCCAGTTCATCTCTGGAAGGTCTCTGGGGACTGTATCACAGCATCTTCCTGGAAAGGTCAGAGGCACACTAAGGCAAAGGCCTAGGCAGCCCTAAATGCTCACCCTGGAAAGGTCAGAGGCGCACTAAGGCAAAGGCCTGAGCAGCCCTAAGCGCTCACCCTGCATTTGATGCATCCTTCTTGATAAACCCAAATCTGGTCATCCGCGCCGACGTCTTCCATGACCTGGATTCTGAGAAGCTTCAGGTCCTCCAGGTTCCCATTGGTTGACATAAACAGACCCGTCGCCTTGTTTCGGAGCCTGAAGTAAATTCGTTTCTAGAAGACAAAAACACCAGTGGCGGTCACATGCAACTGTGTCGCCGGAAGTGCTGAGATCCACGTCTGGAAGAATCCTAACTGGAGCACAAGGGTGGCTACACCTAAGCTAAGAGTCTGAGGACATTCCAGTGTGAGGAGGCACGGCATGTGCCACATGGACAACCAGAGCTGACACTGCACGTGCACTGCTGAGCTTAATGGCATTTCTGGAATACCCATCATGCCTTTTTTTTTTTTTTTTTGGTTTTTCAAGACAGGGTTTCTCTGTGTAGCCTTGGCTGTCCTGGACTCACTTTGTAGACCAGGCTAGCCTTGAACTCACAGCGATCTGCCTGCCTCTGCCTCCCAAGTGCTGGGATTAAAGGCATGCGCCACGACCGCCTGTCTCCCATCATGCCTCTTGATGCCATGAACTTGATGTCCAAAGGCTGAGGGAAGAGGAGCCAGTGCCAAGCTTTGGATCGAAGCTAAAAGGCTGAACAATATTTTTGTAAAAACATGTTTTTTGAGAAGTCTTTGCACAGTGTGGAGGGAAATGTCACATACCTGAACAAAGGGCCGTAGAGAGCCTATTTGGCGACAGCCACTGAACTCATACCAATTTGGCACTTCTGCCGGAGACAGCAGGAACTGACGGCCTCTGTAATTTCCATATTCGTAGGTAACCCATCTGAAAAGAGGACAAACCACAGCTGATGTCAACTTCCAGTTGTTGGCAGGCCTTGACGCTTACATTTGCTTTCAGAATGTTGTAAATTTCTTTTCCTTTATTCCGTTCTCTTTCATGATTTTGAGACAGGCTTTCTCTAGGTAGCCCTGGCTGCCTTGGAACTTGATCCGCTGACAGACCATGCTGGCCTGCCTCTGCCTCCTGATCCGCAGACAGACCATGCTGGCCTGCCTCTGCCTCCTGATCCGCAGACAGACCATGCTGGCCTGCCTCTGCCTCCTGATCCTTAGACAGACCATGCTGGCCTGCCTCTGCCTCCTGATCCGCAGATAGACCATGCTGGCCTGCCTCTGCCTCCTGATCAAGTGCTAGGATTGTCATGCCCATCTCAGAACACTATTGATTCTGAGATGAACTTTAAATACACATTGAAGGGAAAAGAAGCCTATGTTCTAGAATGTTTAGACTTATTTATTGATAAAAATGAATTCTCTGAGGATCAAGAGTATTTAAGTATTTATGTCAGAATCCATTCTGAGAGAGAAATAGGTAAGGTTTTTTTCCCCTCCTCCAATAAAGCAATGAAATAGTGATGCTCTCAGTAGGACGCTCCAGTCCTTTCTGGAAGTTGTTGATAAAACGTCTGCAGGGAAAGGATCCTTATTGAGATAATGAACATCTACCAAGTTCTTGTGTGAACACTGGTGAGTGTAATGAATAGATAAAACAGATTCTTCCAGTGAAGAAGGGAGGGTCTATTCAGTGAAGTGTGCGTGAAGCCGTGGGGGAGCCTGTTCCCTCCATGCTAACTAAGAAGGACCTATTCAATGAAGCATGCACAAAGCCATGGTAGAACCTATTGCTTCCATGCTAGCTGAAGATAAATTTAAAAACAATTAGAAAACATTTTTGTTGTTGTTGTTTAAAATAAGAGCAGCCTTCCCCAAATCCCACAAGTGTTAAGCTGAGTTCCTTCCATTCACACGCCGGATTTTACACCAGAGAAGCCTACAGACTGAATATCCCATGATCCTCCTGCTTTGCTGACCATTGGAGAAGGATGCTCTCTACTTTAAACCCCAGAACTCCAAATGTAAACATTTCGTCTGTCTTACAAAATGGTCATTAAAAATTTACTGAGAAAAATTAAAAGTTTCAGTGCTAATAATTCCTTCGGTATTTTCAGTGGGCATGGTACAACTCATCTGTCCACGCAGACGTTATCCCTTCTGTGTCTATGCCCCTCAGCATGCCTCACCTGCTGTTTTAATAAAAGAAAAATGTTTTCATAGAAAAATGTATTGCATTGATATGTATTTATTTATGTCCGATTCAATTTTATAATTATCCAGAGATTAAAACCAAAACCTTCCCAAGTTTTAAAAAAAAAATTGGCTGATAGGGGCTAGGCATGGTGATGCATGCTTTTAATCCCAGCATACAGGAGACAGAGGCAGGTGGATCTCTGAGATTGAGGCTAGCCTCATCTATATAGCAAGTTCCAGTCCAGCCAAGACTCCATAGAGAGGCCCTGCCGAAAGAAAAGGAGAAAGAAAGAAAGAAAGAAAGGGTGGTGTGGCAACTTTTTATATCATTATTGTGTGTGTGTTATGCTGGGGAACTGCATCAGCAGGCATGTGGTGGTCAGAAGACAACTTTGTATCGTCAGTCCTCTGCTCCAGGGACTAACTGAGGTCATAGGCTTGCATAGTGGGTGCCTGTTATCTTGCCATCATCTTGCTGACACTCCCCAGTTGACTTAACGTATACAGCCTCTGCAGTTGAGGAAAAGAGTCTGCCCTTTGCTGTAAAATCACAGGGCATGGCCTTTCCAGCCTTTCAGAGGGTTAAGAGAAAGAGAAAACTAGTTCTCTCTCACTTGCTATATAAAGAAATGCTCCGTGAGTTTGCTGAGGAAAGCGGGGTGAAGCCTCCCCTAGGGACTTTGAGTCCTTAACCTAACTGTAAGCAAAAAAGTCTGGATCCATGGATGAATGATGCTTACACAGGTTCTACCCACCGAGATACATGTAACATGGAATGTGTGACACTGACCCACACACAGAGTCAAAGACTGCCGCCCGCTCACTAAAGATAATGTGTGTCTGACGTTTCCCAGTGTTGTCCCTTCTTGGCACATATACTCATGTCATTCAGTCTTTCCATGATGGTATTCACTTATGTGTCCATTGCGGGCAAACGGAGGTGTACACAAATGAGATGGTACATTTTGGGGGTATATATATATAACCGTTCGTATGCATGTATTTTTTTTTATGTGCTTCATAGGAAAAGAACATTTGCGAAAGCAAGAAAAAGAGGAATCGTCCATTTTAGTGGATCACAAGTGGGTAAGGCACTCACATTCCACCAACGACCTGGACAGAGCGGATCTGAGTGTTGAACCCCATGCATCGCAGATTGACTGTCTCGGCGCTCAGCTCAATTTTTTTTCCTTTGAAGTTTTCTCTTTCAAAAAGAATAATTGTTGGCTCAGAAAATTCCTGTTTGGGGGTAAATTTGTTCATCTGTTAATAGTTGCAAAGCTCTTGTGGATAACCTGAAGTTGACAATACATAGTCTACTCTCCAGGACAAGGCACAGGACGCTGCCAGGCTCTACCTATTTATAAACTCAGCCCATCGGGATGTTTCCAGGCTGCAAAGTTAAAGAGAGAATGGATGGGAAGGTAGGAAGATTTCTGCTGTATCTAAAGGCTAAAACAGACCACAGGAAAGTGGAGACACGAAAGAGCCCATGCCTGGAGAGACGCAATATGCATGGAACCCTCAAATGGAATCTACTTTTCATCTTGGAATGTTTTCAATGAGACGAGGCCGGATGGAAAGCCATGGACATAAACATCGAGGGGCAGAAGGCTGTGGTAGGCTGGTGTCTGGTGGTCAGGTGATGTGGTGGTGCCATCCGGTCTAGGAGCTTTCTCTTTGCAAGTACTCCCGGGGTCTGGAGTTTTGGTTGGGTTGGCTTGGGAGATTTGGATTTCTGAGCCTCTAGTAGATGATTGGGCATTCAAGGTAGTGTGGTATTAAAGCCCACTTTAATTGCTAGTAACAAAGATTCTGTAGGCTCGTGGTCCCAAAACCCTCTTGGAGGAGTTATTGTCCAGGATGGGGCAAAGGCCACAGGTAGAAGCCACAGACATTTTAGAGAGGACAGCAGCACCCAACTGATTTTTCAGACAAGAAAAAAAGTTGATAATGTTCCCAAGACCATAAATGACCCATCAAAAATGCATACGGGGGATCACAGTTATTGCCCAACCTGCTTCAAGGGTAAGATACGCTGCTGCTCGTTTGTGTGGATGTGCCCTGATGCACAGGGGAGAGTCTGTCTGCCATCAGCTAAGCGTAGTGTGGAGAGGTGGGTGGGCCCCGTAGTCTAGGAATCAGACTAGATATAACACACAGGACGGAACCAGACACACGTTACAGGGTCACTGCTTTGCATGTTTGCTATAGAGAGAGACGAGATGCCCCTAGCATCCTAAACACTCACGTTTACTGTCAGAAATTATTTAAACAAGTTTGAAGTGTTACCGTTACAGTTGGTGGTGCAGAGAGTAAAGGAAGTGATCAGTCATACAGTGCTTGCCTGGCATGCACGCGGGAGGGCGCCAGCACCACGCAGACCCCTAACTCAGGCACACAGGCTGTGTAATCTCATGCTGGGTAGATCTCCATGGAAATGTAAAAGGCGATCATCTTTAAGTGACCAAATAATATAAGTGTATGTGCCAAGAAGGGTATGTACTAGGAAACTTCAAATATATACTTGCAGGTAGATTTTAGAATTCTAGGCACATTAACTTTCCTTCTTTTATTTTTCTTTTTTAAGTCTTATTTCATGCCCTAGGCTGTTTTGTCTTGAAACAGGGTCCAATCTAGCCTGGGCTGGCCCAGATTCACGATGTGGCCATCCAGGTGAGCACTCTACTGGGCGAGCCACATCCCAGCCTTTACTTGTAAGCTGATGACTCTGCATTACTCCAGGTTTCACTGCTGCTCTTTTCCTTTCTCCACAGCATCTTATTATTAAACCAGCAAGCAGGCAGAGGTGCTGTAAAGCCCACACACACCTTCTTCCTACACTTAGGACTAAAAGCATAGGAATGTTTAAAGCAGTTTTATGAGACTACTAATAACAATGAACAAAAATTTCCAAAACCATAGACAAGCCTAGACTTAAGTATATGAACATCATCTTCTGGGCTTGTTGTATCGAATGTATCATTTTGAATGGCTCTGATGAAAGATACTGTCCAAAGGGGGCACTATCACCCTGATTAGAACCCAGCTGATAGCCTGGGGTCCATGGAAAACTTGAAGCGGGGCTGGAAAGAGGGTTCCGTGATTAAGAGCATTGGCCGCTCTTGCAGAGGACCTGGGCTCGGCTCCTAGTGCACCCCTGACAGCTCATGACCACTGGGATTCCAGTTCCCAAGGATCCAATGTTCTCTTCTGGCCATTGCAGGCACTGGTAGGTGCTACACAGATACACAGGCAGGCCAAACACCCACACACATAACACATTTAAAGAGAATGAGTGACAGTAGACTAAACCGCAAAGGATCCTTTAAAGTTAATAACAAAAGAACAGGACCAGGCCACTCTCGGTGAGATGCAGTCAAGTCCTGTCATTGGGATGGCAGTCTTGGAGAGTGTGGGAGGGGGGAACTCTTTATCTGCCATGGCACTGTCTGGTGTGGCTTTGTCAGCACAGAGTGGCAGAAGTGCTGGTGTGCCCTCGTGGATAGCCCAGGGGACCCCCTTCCCTCATGGCAGCACTTCCACCCTAGGCCCACAGGGATTCGAGAAGCTGTGGTGGTGGCAGAATCTGAGAGACAGTTACAGTCAAAAAGCTAGACACATGCGCACGTGTGTGCACGTACACACACACACACACACACACACACACACACACACGGGGGGGGGGGAGTACACATACCTATACACACACAAACACACACACGCACACACAGCAGCAGGATGGACAGCTCTTCAAAAATGGTAACATCAGTTTCTGAGTTTTATCTGCAAGAGTGAGAACTACAGCATAATGATGACATAAAATTAAAGGTTCTAGCCGGGCGTGGTGGCGCACGCCTTTAATCCCAGCACTCGGGAGGCAGAGGCAGGTGGATCGCTGTGAGTTCGAGGCCAGCCTGGTCTACAAAGCGAGTCAGGACAGCCAAGGCTACATAGAGAAACCCTGTCTCAAAAAATAAATAAATAAATAAATAAATAAATAAATTAAAGGTTCTACATACACGCTTTTTAAAATCAAGCATTTTATGAGAATGTTCAGGCTGTGCCCATAAAACACAGGGCATGGCTGTGAAGGGGAGACGACTAGGTGGAGAGGGGCCCAGAACTATCACATGGCTATTGTGGGTGTAAATAAATGAATGTCCTGAGTAAGAAATCAGAGAAAGGGCAATAAAAAAAAACCCTAGTTTTAACAGACATAAAAAGCACAAAAGCAGGGGTGGAGAGATAGCTCAGTGGTTAAGAGCACTTGCAGCTCTTCCAGAGGACCCAGGTTCAGTTCTCGGTACCCACTACCGGCCTTGAGTCTCCTGTAATTCCAGTCCAAGGGACCAAATGCCTTCTTCTGGCCTCTGAGAGCACCTACACATTCATGTGCATGCACATGCACACGCACACACACACACACGGGGGGGGGGGGTACATATACACACATACAGAGGGGGGTACACATACACACAGACACGCGCGCACACACACATGCACGCACACACAGGTGGGTACAAATAGCCATACACATACACACACATGCACACGCGCGCACACACACACATGTGGGGTACACAAACACACATAGACACACACATGCACATACACACATAGAGGGGGTACACATATATACGCATACACACACGCACACACGGGGGAGGGCACACACACTCATACACCGCGGGGGGGGGGTACACTATGAAGGGTAGAGGGCCCTGGTCTGGTGCACTTTAACCTGAGTAGGTCCTGCCTGCTGGCTTCCTTGCTCTAACCCGTCAGCCATGTAAACAGTGCATGCCTGTGCCACTGGGTCATACTCACAACATCTATAAAGCGAAGAGACTTGAGGGTCGCTCCAGGCAGGCATCCCATTGCTGAGAGACAAGGATAGTGGCCTTCTTCCAGCACATACTGATTGCCAGAGAAGTTTTCTCCATCGTAAGCAACCCAGCTGTAATAAATAGGAAATATGTAATATGTATATGCAATATATATATATATATGTGTGTGTTTGTGTGTGTGTATATGTGTGTGTACATGTATACATATATGTATATATATGTATATATGGTCTGAAATATATGTAATTCTATTTAAGAAATCTGATTTGTATGTGGAGCCTGGTGGTGCACGCCTTTAATCCCAGCACTAGGGAGGCAGAGCAGATGGATCTCTGTAAATTCAAGGCCAGCCTGGTCTACACTGTTCCAAGACAGGCAGACATACATAGTAAGACCCTGTCTCGGAAAAAAAAAAAACCCAGATAAACGAAAGAAACACAAGAAACATGATTTTTAGAGGTGCCTGCTATAAAATAAACATAAATCTTCTAACTAACTGATTTTTCTTTAAAATTATCTGGATATATTTGCTGCATTGCATCCTGTGGCAATTTAACGTGGCTAAGTTGGTTACTACACTGGATGGGTATAAATGTGGCTTTTTTCCTTACCCATCTCCCAGCCAGTGTAGCTGCACACACAGGAGTTCCCTTCCCTGCCCTTCATCAGATTTCCTTTTTTCTCTCTTGGGGCTTGAACTCAGTTCCCACACATGCTTGGCAAGTGCTCTTCCCTGACTGCACTCCACCTTTTTTTTTTTTTTTTTTTTTTTTTACAGGGAGGGCCTTCACTAAGCTTCCTGGCTGCCTTGAACTCACTCTTGTAAACCAGGCAGGTCCCTGAACCTGTGATCCTCCTGCCTCAGTCTCCCAAATGGCTAGGATTAAAGGCCTAAGCCCCAGGTCCAACTCTATGTTGATTGATGACATCCTTTCCTGTCCTTTCCTGAGGCCTAAGGCCTGGGCTCTGGGCCACAGTGGCTCTGGGCCGCGCTCCCCTAACCTAACAGATGCTCACTGAGGGCTGACTCCATATTGGGTACTGTCCTCTTGCCCGAGACATGGCAGAAATAACACTGTCCCTGCTCTCTTGAAGCTACTTCGGCAAGTTGAGACAGATGATAAACAATAAAAAAAAAAAAAAAAATGCACGGAGTCTGGCAGAAGGAAGTGAAGCAGGATCTAAGAGGAATGGGGCGGGGTGAGTGGGGGAATCAAGAAACTGAGGCACTTCCCTTCACTTGGCCTGATCTGACACAAAGCCTTTCACCCAGGGTGGGGGGTGGTGGTGGGGTGGGGGGTGGGGCGGGGCACCGAACAGCACAAACTGTAACGTTAGCTTCTGTTGTTAGGCTTAGTCCCCCTGGCCGCTTTATAGATGGCTAAGGGCTTCCTTGACTTCTCCCTTTCTTTCTTTCTTTCTTTCTTTCTTTTTTTAATATCTTATTAATTTATTCATATTACATCTCAATGGTTATCCCAAGCTTCTCCCTTTCTTAGGCAGCGTTGCTAAGATGACTGCTCGCAGCACAGCACTGTGAGTTCACTGCTTCTGACCCAGCCCCAGCTGTGTTTCTGATGAACCCATCACACTCTGTATTTGGCTCCTGGGAGTCAGATCCTCCCTTCCCCAGCCCAGGCTGGCTTCCCTTCTGCTACCGTAAGCCCCTAGCCCTCTCAGCCAGGGTGCTGTCTCTTGCCTGCAGTGCGGAGTGCCAACCCTACTCTTGTCTGCCCGTACAACAAAATCGGTCTTGGGAGGTACCCGAGAGGTTCCCCCAGACCCTGCCTGCCCCTTTGTACAGATGTCAGACCAGGTACAGGTGTAGAGCTGATCTGAATCCACAACTTCTGCAGCCCATATTGGCATGCACGTCTTCTGACCTCTGACCCCAGATGCTGCAAAGCAAGCTTCCCAACTGATGTGGTGGGTTCATGGTACCAACCACTCACAGGGGTCAGGGAAGACTTGCAAAGGTGTCAATTCTCAACCCTGGTGATCTGCCTCTGCCCTTTGCAAGTCAGCTTACCTGCCTCCCAGAACTCTGCAGGACTTTGTCAGAAATGAGTCGTCAATTTGACTTATCGTCTCTTCAAAACTCTGACTTTGACCTCGGAACTGTGGTTCTGAGAACAAGTGAATCTTAAAAGAAAAAGGGGGGGGGGGGGCGGAGAGAAACAAAATTATCTTGCTGAGCACGTTCAGGTTATTGTTTTTTTTTTAATTTTTATTTATTTTTATGTATATGGGTGCTTTGCCTGCATGTTGTTTCTGTGCACTTCTTGTGTGTCCGCTGCCTGTAGAGGCCAGAAAAGGGTGTCAGGTCCTCTGGGACTGTAGTTAGACAGTTATGAGCTGCCATGTGTGTGCTGGGAATCGAACTTCTAGAAGAACAGCCAGTGCTCGGAACCTCTGAGCCATCTCTCCAGCCTGTAGCTCAGTTCTTTTTTTTTTTAAAAGATTTATTTATTTATTATTATGTATAGTGTTCTGCCTGCATGTACACCTGCAGGCCAGAAGAGGGCATCAGATCACATTACAGATGGTTGTGAGCCACCATGTGGTTGCTGGGAATTGAATTCAGGACCTTTGGAAGAGCAGGCAGCGCTCTTAACCACTGAGCCACCTTTCAGGCCCCTTAGCTCAGGTCTTTAAATGATGACCCAGACCTGACCTGCTAACTCTTGCCACAGTAAACTGGTATGAATGTTGTAAATCCTTTAATTTTCTACTAGATCACCAGTGATGAATTAGAAACAGGTTTGCTATTCCATCCTTGAGTGTTTCATTTAGAGGCATCAAAGGGCAGTGGAAGAACAGAGGCCACTTTCTAAAGAGCACCCTGTTGTTACAAGCTTGGAGCTACAGTAAAGCTTTGTTGTGGCCAGAAGCAATTGTTAACAGGTTCTAGCATTAACAATAGACTAGATTTGGAAGCGTGGAGTCTAGTTTCCCTCCCTCTTGGAGGATGATACTTGCTCGATTCTTAGAATCTCTCTATGCCAATAAAAGAGGCTGCAGTAGTTTTTGTGCTTCTGTGTGTAATTATAGCTGTCTGAGCCTCTGTGTTAAAAAGCCTAAATAGCAAAAGTGACGGTGAAACTGACCTGAGAGTCAGCAACTCAAAGGCTTGAGGGACACAATACATAAAGTGTTTCCTAATGCATACACAGCAAATGTGAGCTCATGACATGCTGAGAGAACCATGGGTTAGTGCCTCGAATGTACATACGCTTATGTACAGTCATGAAACTGGTTCTTTGTAATGAACTTAAATCCAGCATTTTATTACCAAAGTATTATTCGAGAAATGTCTAGACCCGGGTCAGTGCCGCTGGTTGAGCATGTTAATGCTTTCAGTACTAAGACTGGTGGAACATCCCACACATCTGGCATGTATGCTCACTTTTTCAATGGAAAATGGATAGCCCCTAACTATAGAATGCTTTTTAAGTTACCTGATTTCGTCTCCTTGGACCAGTGAGAGAATCCTAAACATTTTTTTAAAAGAAAAGAGAGAAAGAGAGAGAGAGAGAGAGAGAGAGAGAGAAAGATTATTAAAGGAGCCATGTTAAATTTTCTTTTCCTCTACATTAGCAGTTACTGTTAAAATTACCCCCAGAATATCTTCTGTAGCAATCACTACACAAGCCAGAAGCCGCGCAGGGAAGCGAGGCTGAGTTAATGTTCCCGGGAGGATGAAGTTCTTACCAAGGATATGGGTTGAACGGAAGAGATCTTACAGTTTTTGCCTCCCCAGTCCTCAAAGCTGGTGTAGAAGCCTTTGTCCAGGACATACTGCTCTCCTGTGAAGTCCGGGTTTTCATAGGCTACCCACCTACAGAAACACAGCCCTGGTTAGTGTGGGTCTTAGGTTACGCATAAATCTACCTCCCACATCCAAAAAAGGGTTTTGCTGATCAGATCCCATATTTTTTTCTGTTGTCCATTAATATTTAGGGACAGATTGGATTTGTCTATGTGTCCAATCCAAATAGTGTACAAAAGAATGTCTCTATGCAAATTTTTTAGTGTTCCTAAATACCAAGTTGCTATACCTTGGGAAAGGCCCAATGAGGATGATTTTGTGTTGTGGTCCCCACCCGCCTGAGTTTCATACCAAAGAAATACACTGGGTTTTTTTGTTTGTTTTGCTTTTTTTTTTTTTTTTTTTTTTTTTTAAGATTTATTTATTTATTATTACAGACACAGTGCTCTGCCAAACATGTACACCTGCCGGCCAGAAGAGGGCATCAGATCACATTATAGATGGTTGTGAGCCACCATGTGGTTGCTGGGAATTGAACTCAGGACCTCTAGAAGAGCAGACAGTGCTCTTAACCTCTGAGCCATCTCTCCAGCCCTTGTTTTGCTTTTTTGAGACAGGGTTTCTCTGTGTAGTCTTGGCTGTTGTCCTGGACTCACTCTGTAGACCAGGCTGGCCTTGAACTCAGAGATCTGCCTGCTTCTGCTTCCCAGAGTGCTGGGATTACAGGCATGTGCCATCACGCCTGGATTTTAAACAGGAGTCTGATTTTTTTTTTTTTTTAATAAGTAAACGACTTTTTCAACATCGAAAGAGTTCTGCAGACAAATCTTAACAGAAAGCTATGTCTCATATACAACGAATCACAATGAATAATAAAACTGCGGTGGGGAGGGAAATAATTTAAATTTTTCAAACAGTATTTCCAACTTAACACATCTATAGAAAAGCAAAGGTGAATCATTTCTCAGTAATGTTCATGTTATCTTTGCAGCGATCTCAGAGAGACGAAATCAGTCAATCCAAGTAACTGACGCTACTTCCTGTGAAAAGAGGATGTCTTTGAAGGAGAAAAGGCTTTCTAATCCTACTCCACTCAACAGATGCTTGGTGTCATCTGCTCTGACTCACGGCTCTAATGATCCACTCGCAGCTTGAGTGACGCACCATATTGTCAGAA
This sequence comes from Acomys russatus, assembly GCF_903995435.1. Classification (NCBI taxonomy): domain Eukaryota; kingdom Metazoa; phylum Chordata; class Mammalia; order Rodentia; family Muridae; genus Acomys; species Acomys russatus. The sequence goes on along the minus strand of NC_067157.1, from coordinate 7,381,069 downwards.
CATTCCAAGTTGTTTGCATACCCGTGACATCACATTTCCTAAGTGGGTCCTGCCTGGCCTGCCTGCTTCATGGACAGAAAGTCAGTCCACTTACTCATTCAGCAAACACTGACCGCCGTCGGCCACACGCCAGAAACTAGACGGCGTGAAGACTGAAAAGATGGGAGAATACAGAATCCCTGTCCTTGAGGTTAGTAGACAGAGGAGCGTCACAAGTGACTACGTGTCGTGCCACACTGTGGATGGGAGGTGACCTATCCAAAGTGACGCCGTCAGTCAAGGGCCAGAGCATGGGCAAGCACAAGGCTCTGCACGTTGTGACCTGCCCTCCATGTTCTGGTAAAACACACAGAAACTGTCTGGACCACAACTGATTCAGGTTTTACTATGGGAGGGATCAATTTAAACTACAGTGTGTCTGCAGTTATCCCCGAGGAGATGAAAAACCACCCAGGAGATATGGGACTCTATAGGACTTAAAGTGGTCAGGAAAAGTTAAGTAGCTTACCCCTGGCCATTTGAATGCAGAAACTGGATCCCAGTCTCTCTCAGAAAATAAGCCCCTTCCCAACACCTCGCCTCCCCCCCGCCCCCACTCCACAGCAGTTTTGCAGACATCAGCATCCTCGCTGTGAGGTGAGGAGTTTGGAGACCTGGTTCTCTCTGTGGGTCTGACGTTAACTTTGAGGAGTGCCTAAGGGGAGGTCCCTCAACTTTCATAAGACTTGTTTTTATTTGGGAGGGAGGGAGCTGGCCAGGGGCCCTGTGCTGAGCCTCAGAGGCCACAGGGCACAGTTTATCTGCAGTGTCACCCCTGCACACACATCTCAGGTTAGCTTGTGGCTGGGGACAATGGCACCTAGAACAGGAAGCCCAGCCCCTAGCCATGGGTGCCTCTTCGTAAGGTAAGTCACAAACACCAGAACTTGAAAACAAAAACAACAATTAAAGAACACAGGGAACACACACACACACACACACACACACACACACACACAAATGTGTGTTCCACTTCTCTGTGGAATTAAGTAAGCACAGGACAGCTGTCAGCCTGCCTGATTCACTTAGCTGGAAGCACAGAGGGACATGCACTGAGACTTGAGAGGAAAGCATTGGTGCATGGCCCGGCCCAGCTGAATGTGCAGGACCTGCTTATAGTTGGGGCTCTGATGAGCAAACATTCCTCAGTGGCCTTACTCAAAAGGTTTGGTCCATGTGAGGCATCGCTGCTGTGTTTGAAGGTGGACAGCAGGAGAGAGAGAGAGGAGTGGGTCACCCAGAAGCCCCTAGCCTGGTGGAGTAATCACTGAGAGTTAACCAAGAGGACAAACATCCTTCTTGGGAAGAGTGAAGGGGCAAAAAAATTCAAAACAAGAACACTTGTTTTTATTTATTGAATTACATTCTCACTGTAGGCTGGCCTAGAACTTGCCATGTAGACTAGGCTGGCTTTGAACTCACAGAGATCCCTGTGCCTGTGCCTCCTTGAGTGCTGAGATTAAAGGTACTAGGGGCTGCCACATGGAGCTTCTTTCCCCCTAAACTCTAGAGGTAGTTTTGCTTTTACTGTTAGATGTTAAAAAGTTATCCCAACTTCCACTGCTCAGGCAGGGGCACGGTGCATCATGGGAACATAAGCAGCTGTGTGAAGGGATTTTTCTTGACTTTGCTTCAGAACTAGAATGTGGTTCCTCAAAAGCTTAGTTGGTGTCGTGATCATCCTTCCCACTGTTTCACAGCTCATCATCACAGGGGACTTAACATCATATGACAGTGTGCCTCTAGGGAGACAGAACAGGACTTTCAAAAGCTTTGTTCTGTCTGGGCATGTTGGCATACATTGATAACACCCCACAAATATCCTACCCCCAGTTTTCATACTTACCCCACCCACTGCACTTGGGAGGGTTTTGAAGGAAAAGGATTGAGTTCAAGGCTAGCCCGGGCCATATAGCAAGACTGTATCTCAAACAATAAAAGCAAAACAAAAAGTTTCTTCCAACTTTGGATTTTGTAAAATAAAAGAGCAAAGTAAAGCTGGGCATGGTGGCACATGGCTTTAATTCTAGCACCCAAGAGGCAGAGGCGGGCTGATATCTGTGAGTTTAAGGTCAGCCTGGTCTTCATAGAGTTCCTGGCCAGCCAGGACTATACAGTGAGACCCTACCTCAAAATAAGTAAATAGATTAATAAATGCAACAAAAAAAAAATTTAGGTTGCTTATTTACCAGTAAAAATAAAGTCATAAAATAAGACCATTTTCTTTGAAACTATTAAAAAATGAGTAGGCTAGTCATCCTCGCTTAAGTGTCACATCCCGCAAGGCCTAGCACAGTACCGTCTCTTCACAGTACCGTCTCCGCACAGTACCATCTCCGCACAGTACCATCTCCTCACAGTACCGTGTCTCCTCACAGTACCGTGTCTCCTCACAGTACCGTGTCTCCTCACAGTACCGTCTCCTCACAGTACCGTCTCTGTACAGTACCGTCTCCTCACAGTACCGTGTCTCCTCACAGTACCGTCTCCTCACAGTACCGTCTCCTCACAGTACCGTCTCCTCACAGTACCGTCTCCTCAGAGTACCGTCTCCTCACAGTACCGTCTCCTCACAGTACCGTCTCCTCACAGTACCGTGTCTCCTCACAGTACCGTGTCTCCTCACAGTACCGTCTCCTCACAGTACCGTCTCCGCACAGAACCGTCTCCTCACAGTACCGTGTCTCCTCACAGTACCGTCTCCTCACAGTACCATCTCCTCACAGTACCGTCTCCTCACAGTACCGTCTCCGCACAGTACCGTCTCCGCACAGTACCGTCTCCTCACAGTACCGTCTCCTCCAGTCTTGTGTGCCGACAGACTAGAATCTCCTCTCTCCGTTGAGCATTCTCAGTGTCTAATCTCTACCTCTCGCAGCAGGCGTTGTGGTCAACATAAAGGCTGCATCTGATCTCAGGATGTAACACAGCTCAATGCAGCCCTCCTACACCCAACAAACAGAGGAGGAAGTTGTGTGTGTGTGTGTGTGTGTGTGTAATACCACTGGTCCTCCCTTCTACTTCCCCCAATACCAAACCTCAATTGCTACAACAAGGGGGGGGGGGGAAGCCTCTGCCAGGAAATATAACTAAAAATGACTGAAAATAGAAACATGAAAAGGCCCAACTTCCTATTAGAGGAAACTGATGTCAAAGAAGCAGAGTGGGTGAGAGGAAAGCAAACAGGCCCTGTGCTAACTTAACCTACATCAGCATCTACCCAGCATCCTCCAGCTTCCTCTGCAGTGTCGATGCCTGACCGGCCTGTGACTGATGAACAAGGGAACCTGGTCAATGTCAAAACATATGCCTGCTTCTCCCAGACTGAGTGGCCTACTGTCATTTTTTTTTTTTTCCCCAGACTTAATCAGCTGTAAAGACAATCTGAAACACCACAGAGCTACCACAACATTTTCAGTGGCTTCTGCCAGGTATTCAGATGGCTTTTGTTCCCCTGACAACATATGTTCAGTTGGCTTTTGGTTGTTTGGCTGTCTACCAAAAGCCAACTATGATCATAAAATGTTAGGGCTACCTGGCCTCGGTGGAAGAGGATGCGCTCAGGCCTGATGTGAACTGATGTGTCGGAGTGGGTTGGGGGAGGGGGGATGGACAACTCCTTTTTCTGAGAAGGGGGAAGGAAGATAAGGGGAAGAGAGGAGGAGGAGGGTGGGACCAGGCACGCCCGGGGGGGGGGGGGTGTCCAATCAGAAATGTAAAGTGAAAAAAAAAAATGTTAGGGCTACTGATGTCATTCTACCAAGATGTGCCACAAGCAACAACCTACCCAAAGGTGTAGTGACTAACAACAGGAGTGTGGCCTACTGTAGACATGCGTCAGACTCGCCAGGCTCTTGAAGAGGCCTCAAGAAAAGCGTTAAGGTTCAGGCTAGACTGATACAAGTAGGCTAACACCAACCACTTTGGATAGAACCGACACCAACTTCTTCATATGTCCTTTTGATAGCATTATCACTTAGAAGAGACCAGAAGGGTCAATATCAGATCACAGAGAACACTTCCCTACAATAGAAACCCAGCAACTCTCCTTCTGATGCTCCTGGGAGCCACACACTCCAACCACACCCTATGGGACTGACCCTAGGCCTGGGCACGTCACACTAGCACAGCCACCGCTCTAGTTCAGGCGTGCCACCATGATCCACACCAAGGGACTCCAAGCCAAACCTGGAGCCTGAGCACGAAGCGAACCGGGAGAACAAGAACCAAACATGGCTGAAGGCCACCAGGTATAGAGGGCCCGCCTACGGGAAAGCCACAGAAGCAAGCCCAGGTGAGACAAGGTCTTGTGACAGCGGTTTACTCGATCGCTAACATCCAGTCATGCTTGCAGCAAAATGCTTCTGATTGATTGGTCTTGTCATTGCTATTGTGCTCAGACAGGATCCAACTGTGTAACCCAGGCTGGCCTTGAGGTGCTAAGAATAAAGGCCTGGGCCACCGTGCCAGGCCTGAAACAAAATCTTCTCTAGGGCTTTTTATTTTTATAGGCAATAAGTTCTGTTTTTATCACTTAGGCTGGTAAGCTGAACCAGTCACTTCTACCTCAGAGTCATGTCAGGGTAAAGACTTGCATTGGTGTTGGTGAAAGCACCGAGCAACATAGCCCAGCACTTGGGAAGCTCAGGTAGGCAGATCCCAAGGTCAGGCGAGTTGCGCCACACAACCAGACTATCTCAACATCAAAACTCTAGAGAGTTTGACAATTATGTCAAAATACTGGTGAAGAAAGGCTAGCAGGGATGCAACTATAAGAAAGCCTAATGGGACTTGGTCCCAACCTCAAGGTCAATGCCAGCCAGCTTATTCTATTTATTTGCTTCCCATACTAAAGAAACTCACAATCTTCCCACTTAGGAAAGGGTCTGCATATTTCTACCACGACACCCAAAAGCCCAAAAGCCCAAAAGCCTGCTCCAAGTGGGGGGAAAAAAGATTACATCAGCATATTTTTAAAACAGCTATGAAAGTAGCACAGCCATAAATACCAGGCGACTGAATTCATGTTTACCTGCCAGATATTTACTGAGGACAGACCCTGTGTGACAGAAATCCGAGTGAAACCCAGACTTAAGGTCTTGATTGAATTACTTCACTTACACGCCACTCAGGACATTGATTGATTGCGTTTTCACTCCATATCCGGTCTCCTTTAAGTTAGCAACAATTCCTAAGACATCAATACTGGAGCCTTTGGAGCCAAAGTTCTTTTCACTGTACATTATCATGTGAGCATTTGAAAAATCCTATTAAAAAAAAGGAAAGATTCAAATTCAAAGGGTAGACATTTATCTTCAAAAACAAAAACCAAACCAAACCAAGCCACAAACTAGCCATCGGCTTCTCTTTAACTTACACTTAATATAGGTCGTAAAGACTGAAGGTCTTCACTGTAGCCTCCCCAGTCTTTCCAGTCTCTGTACTCTCCCTCTTCCAGCAAATACTGATGTCCTGTGAAGCCACACTTCTCATAGGCAACCCAACTGCAGGAGAGAGAACGCGGGCGACAGTTCAACATTTACAACGTTTTTCGTGTATAAAATTAGATGGGAATTTGTGAAACTCCCTACATTTAGAAAGGACGGTGTGTAAATTTGTGTGGTTTTGCTAGAATTCTTTAGTATTTAAGAGAATTTGTTCAGAAAAGGCCACGAAACATGTCAGAGTTCTATAGAGGTGTGTAGTTGTGTGTGTGCACATGTGTGTATGTGTGTATGTGTGTGCGTGCATGTGCTTGCATTTGGGTATGTGCGTGTGTATGTTTAGTAAGGATTAAAATGAGGGGATGGAGAGATGGCTCGGCAGTTAAGAGCACTTGTTTCTCTTGCAAAGGACCCAGGCCAGGTTCCCAGCACCCACATAACAGCTAACAACTGTAACTACAGTTCCAGAGGATCTGACACCATCTTTTAGACTCCTCAGACACGGCACACATGTGATGCACAGACATACATGCAAGTGAAACACTCATACACATAAAATAAAGATAAATAAATTAAAAGAGAACTGAAATAAAATCAACAAGTAAAATGACAAACTTTCTTTGAGTAAGTAGTAAAAATGTAAATATAAAAGCCAGCTTTAGCTTATATTTATACAATAAATGTGCAAGATCTATAAAATTCAAAAAGAGCGTAACAATTAGAACGGAAATAAATTAATAGTTCATTAGGTTAGAACATGATATTTTAAAAACCAGCCTGAACCTGTACGGCCACTTGTGTGCGTGTCGTTTGCATCAGACCCCGCCCCCACAGCAGCGCTCCAGCTAGCTTCTTTAGTCCAGTCCAAGTGGACAGAGGAGAAGGTGAACACTGGCGAAAGTCACCAGACCCTGTGGGGGCGGGGTGGGCGGGGGAAGCTTGTCCTGCACATATGACACCCTGGGGGTTCAATCCTCGAGATCCCCTCCTTCCCACAAACACCACTATTCTATAATGTTGTCTTGGTAGGAAAAGAGGGCACATTTAGTGTTTCGTCAAGGAAAAGAGAGAAAGCCTTACCAGTTGCCCTTCTACTTACACGCCTCTTAGAACTTTCATAGACCCCACCGATGTAAACGGCAAACAGTCACCTCCAGTTGCTTCTTCTGTCTCACCTCCCTCTGTGATAAAACTACACATTTCTGCCTCTAGTTCCATGCACCTTCCTTCAAAGGAAGGCTTTTCATAAATAACCACCTGCAATAGAAATGAGATATGCCAATAATTTGGGAGTAGTTAAATTGCTAAACATTGAAGCCAGTGGTGGGAGTGGTGGCGCACACCTGTAATCCCAGTACTTGGGGAGGCAGAGGCAGGTGGTTGAGGCCAGCCTGGTCTACAAGTCCAGAATAGCCAAGGCTACACTTAAACCCTGTCTTGAAAAACCAAAATAAAAAACAAAACAAAAACAAACAACAACAAAAACCCCAACATCAAATCTGTCATTCAATAGCACTTACTTGGGCTAGGGGTGTGGCTCTGTGGGAGAGCTTTGGTCCAGCACATGTGAGACCCTGGCTTCCAGCTCTTACAAGACATAGCCAGGGGAAATAAAATAAAATAAATAAAACAAAACAAGCTGGGCATGGTGGCGCAGCCTGCAATCCCAGGGCTCAGGAGGGTAAGGAAGAAAGATCCCAAGTCCCAGCCACGGGACATAATAAACAATGCTGAGTCATCAAAAACAGGGCCAGCAAGATGGCTGACTTCAAGCTCCCCAGACCCACAGGGTGGAAGGAGAAGGCCAACTCTAGGTCATCTTTTGACCTTCATACGTTCCCACTGCACATGTGCCAACATGCCAACACACACACACACACACAAAACCCTAACCAAACAAACAAATGTTGTAATAATAATAATAATAATAATAATAACAACAACAACAACAGCACTAAATCCTGGAATAAAAATTCAAAATTTCTAATCATATATAAAAACTAACTACAAAACAGCACCCACTGATACAGTTAGAGAAAACTCATTTGGCTCTCCATCCTTCCACCCAGTGTGGAACACTCCGAAGGCAAAGTTGAAAAGACGCTAAAGAGCCAGGAGTCTACAGTTGATTTGAAAAGCTGAAAAGCTTTCTTCCGTTGCTAGCAATGGGCTCTGCGACTAGCAAACACAGCCGGGAATGGTAAAGCTAACATAACAGTGAGCCTTGGAGGCCCTGCTAGGATAACGGTACAGGTGCCGGTGCTGTGAGCCTCTCCCCGCCTGTGAAGCTAGCGAGCTTCCTCTGGCTAAGGTTAAGTGGGAGTCGCATTAGCGTCATATACTTGAAGATCATAGAACAATCTCTCCTTCTTCCCTACTCCCTCATTTCTGATAATGCCCCCCCTTCCCTCTTCCCTCCTTCATTCCCTCACTCACTCCCCCCTCTTTCTTACCTTGGGATCTGTAGGGAATTCAACTTTGCGGCCACCCTAAAATGAAAAAACAGCATAGTAAGAACCCTGGTTTCCACTGAGAGTGCTTAGTATTATCACAGGAGTTGGAGCACACAGTGTGACCACTCTCTGGTTTGTTTTAATTTTCAAGATGCCAAGAGTATCAAATGGAAATAAAGACGCGAGACCCCCTGCAGCAGAGACTCTGTGTGCGCTCGAAGTGATGCAGACCTAGTGTGTGCTTCTGTTCTGCTTTTGTTTGGTTGGTTGGTTGTTGGCTGGTTTGTGTACTGGGGAATCAAACGTAGGGCCTTGTAGCGCCAGGGCAAGCGTTCCATCACTGAGCTGCATACATCTCAGCTCCTTGGTTTATTTTGCTTTGTATTGTTTTGGAACTGGGAAAATTCCCGATACAATTTTAATTTGTATTCCAAGACAGGCTCTCACTCACCATGAAGATCAGGCTAGCCTCAAACTTGGGATCCTCCTGCCTCAACCTCCTAAGATTCATATTTCTTGTGTCTCTTGCTAAATAGCGCTAAGCTTTGACACAACTAGGCTAACAGTCCCACCTTCTGCACTGGGTAACCCTGCAGGCTGGCCCTGCAGCAGGCCACAGGCTTGGCTGGCAGCTCCACCACTCCCTCTGCCTTCATCCCCAGTAAACTCACCCTTTGTATTTCCTGCCTGATCCCTGGAGACATCTGACTTTGCAACCAACAGGCTACAAAAATGTTAAAGTTCACACAGCAGGAAATAATAAGATCAACTATTAAGTAACACTTGAAACCTCTCAAAGGATGGTATTGTTACACTTTTGTAATACAACCTTTTATTTTAAAAAGATTTTTAAAAAAACCGTCTAAGTTTAAAAAAGCAAAAACAAAACCCTAAAATCAGAGAAGAGAGTGTTGCCTAAAAATAGTAAACAGGGGTTGGAGAGGTGGCTCAGCCATTAAAGGCTAGGCTCAAAACCATAAAAAATAGCAAACAGGCTAAGTCAGTAGTGGGTTAAGCTGGGACAAGTCCCATCAATGTGCCTTTATGAGCTTAAAAAACTGCAGCCAAAGATCTTCAGATGACCCAAATACACTAAAATCCTAAAGAAATAGGCAAATTCACCCAGTAAGCCAGATGTTATACAACCAAGGAGCGCTCTCTTAAAAAGTAGTCTTTGGGGTGCTCAGTAAACCTCAGAGTTTCAAAACCATCAAATTGCTTTTTAAGCTTGGGACAATTCTTTCATGCATTCCCCAAAATTAATAAAATTGGGCTCTTTGAAAGTGGATTTAACTATTAAAAAAAAAGAAAAAAGAAAAAAAAGCCTCAGGTCATCTGCACTGAAATCTACAGATATTCAAATAAAATGTTTCCAAGTTTCTAATTGGTCTCAGCCTGGCTCTGAAGCCATCTGCAATGAGCAGGTTTTTTTTTTTTTTTACTCTCTGGCGTTGCTTTTGGTGAACACCTACCATCAGGAAGCACCCACCAGAGTCTAGTGTGGCAGCGTCATCCGCCCTAAGCCTGCATTCCAGAGACCAAGGCAAACACGGCGGCAGGGAAGAGAGCACAGGTTCTGTGTAAGGAGGCTAAGTACTTGACCACTCGCCACGGCTCGCCTTCTGTCCCACTCAGCCCAGCCTCTGGGCACTAGCACTGGGCTGGTCCTCAGCACACCTTGCCCAGCTCTGTGCCAGCCCTGGCCCCCACACGCATTCTCTACCAGCTCCAGCGACGACATCCCTGCTCTTGTTTGAGATTCAGCCTGGCTTATCAGATAGTTTTCCTAACAATGCACCTGTCCTGCCTCTTGCCCCACCAACTGGAGTTTTAGTCACCATCGCTCCCATTTTCCATAAATATGTCTTCACTTACTAGGCTCTTAGGCACAGACATCTACTCTGTGAGGAAGAAGATGCCCTCAGCACAAAGGACATAGTCTTGTCCCCCTTCTTAGCTGTAAAATTGAGGAGTCACTGCTTCCATTATTTCTATCCATCTCCCTGTTACAGACACACGCAAAGCAATAAAAGCTTGGGCGCACATCTTTAATCCCAGCATTTGGGAGGCAGAGGCAGGCGAATAGCTGTGAGTTTGAGGCCAGCATGGTCTACAAAGCGAGTCCAGGACATCCAGGACTACACAGAGAGATCCTGTCTCAAAAAACAAACAAACAAAAAAACAAAAAACAAAAAGCAATAAAAGCCAGTTTTCATTGTTCGAAGCCCCTTCGGGACAGCAGCTTCGATGTCAGGTTTACCATTTTCAGGGGTCGCATGGATCCGATGTACGCTTCTTCCGTGTCCCAGAAAGATAGGTCAGGGTATTCGCCCGGCTCCAGGATGAAGGGGACGCCTTGAAATCCAGGCTCTTCGTAGATCAGCCACCTAAACAGCCGCCACGGAAACAAAGAAGCAGGAACTCATGGTTTGTTTCTGTTCCGCCTGCCTGGCACAAAGGACCCCCTCTGACAGGAGAGGGCAAGAACAGAGGAGAGTGTCGTCACATGGGCATGGCTGCATCTAGGTGTGGTGGCCCCCGGCGAAGCCAGCTGTGTGGTGGGCGGTCTCCCAGGTCTACGAGTTCCTCTTGGCTGGCTTAGCCACTTACTTTAAGCCACATGATGACCGTTTTTATATGTGAATATCTCTGCTACCTAGTTAGAGACCCCAAGTTAGGTCATCTGAAGCCTTGTCTTAAGTTGATATTTCATTTGTAAATTAAGACGTACAGTGTTCTACTTAAGCATTTCTCCTGGTGTCAAAAATTTGTAGCAACTGACTCCTTCTGAAAGCTACAAGGAATGCCACTTAGAACTTAGCTAATCCTCACAGCAGAGCTGCGGGGAGGGGGAGGGAATGCTCTGCTCCCTAATTTACAGGTGAGGTTAAGTCACTTACTCCAAGACAGGGCTGCTGGAAACTGACCCCCCTCTCCCTGCGATCCTCTCACAGCAGTTTTTCCCCCATTGCAGGGAGTGTACCAAACACAATCTGCTCTTCTCAGTCCAGGAGCATCTTCACTCTGAGCACCGCTCAGGACACACATCTGTCCCCCGGAGCCTGAAGGTCCAAGGGCTGCCTGTGCCCAGGTGGCAACTGAGTGCTTGGTTCTGATCATAAAGACACTGCAGTACCACATGCTCGTATGAGGCTTATCAGCTGTCACTTCTGCTTTGGTCGGGGAATGGCGGCCACACCCTCTCCCGAGCTAGGGAACCATGAAAGCATGCCCACTGGACCTAAGTGCAGAGCTCTGGGGAAGTGCAGCTACTGGATAAGTGATTTGCATAGCTCAGAAGCCAGCTCCTCCCACTGTCCCTGGTCCGTGATCTCCAACTCACCTAGGTGATAGCTCCATTAGCCTGTCTGAACCACCTGGCTGGGGTACTCTACCACTCATGCTATGTTCCCAGATGTTGTGGTGAAAAGGGGGCGCTCTAATGGAAACCCTTCACAGCAAAGCAGAGGCTGAGGACAGGGTTGCTTTCCTCTTGTTTCCGATTTTATTGAAAGTTTGCGTTAAGGATGCCCCTGGACTGCCTTTTGACTAATTACCCAGAGATTTGCCACCCAGTTCCTACTAAAGATCTGTCAACAGGCACACAAAAGACAAGGAAGTCCTGTGACCCATAAGTGGAGACACCAATGTCAATCAACAGTGTGCTAAGGCAAGATCACAGTTCAAAGGGGAAAGGGGACATAGGGGGAGGGGAGTGACTAGAAGGAAGCCTGGGTGACAGGCTCCTGGCATGCCAGGGTGTCCTATGTCTAGCTTACAAAATACGCTCAGCTTATAGAGTCAGGATTTCTTGGGTGTCTTTCTGTGTAGAGGTTACACTTCAGAACAAGGTAGCTAAGGAGCGAAGAAGCCTGCCTTTTAAACACCCTGCAATACAGAAGGCAGCAGGCTGAGGGCTTCACTCTAACTTCTTATATCTAAACCATGCCAGTCAGGAAGGCACTTCCGTCCCTGGAGTCCAAGGCTGGCTCAGGCAGGCTACACATGGGCTTCGCGCTCTGGCCAACGCTGTTGGCTCTGACCCCCTCACAAGGGGATGGCTGTGACTTCTCATAAACAGTGCGAGTGGCTTGTGTAGTAACCCTGAGATTTATTTACTTTCGTGTACGTGGGTGGTATGTCTGCATGTCTGTCTGTCAGAGGATACCAGATCCCCTGGAATTGGAGCTACAGATAGTTGAAGGTGCCATGTGGGTGCTGGGAATGGGTCCCGGGTCCTCTGGAAGAGCAGCCTGTGTGCTTATCTGCTGAGCCATCTTTCCAGCCCCAAAATGATGTTTTCAAAGTAGCCTCCTCTTGAGGGCTCTCTTTCTTTGGGCTGAGTTGTAATGGATCTGTTTGTCTGATACTAAAATTTCACTTTGCTTGAAGCATGTGGATTAGTCACAGCATCTACAGGAGGTGGGGACACCGCTGGGAGGCAGCACAGACAAACCAGTGAATCTGCAAGGCTGTGTCCTGAGAATCACCCCTCAATGAGCCAGTGCTAGGGACCTTCTAAATAACTGGGACAGTCATTTGTGTATGCCAGGTGCACTTGGGGATCACAAAACTAACAAAGAGCTTCAGGAAAGTGGGAAATTTTCTTTAGGAATGCCATTTTCATTTCTAAAGAAACTTTTCTCCTTTTCTATTGTACTAAGGTAGTAAGCTTTGCTCATTAAAAACTATGGTTTGTAGTCACGTGAGCTGTACTGATAAGAAGCATGTGCTTATATTTTTTTTAACAAACATGAATGTCCATGAACATATACATAAGGATCATACATGATGAATGTTCACGAATGTATATGAATAAGAAACATACAAAAGAAACATAAATAAATACTGAACAATGGCCACTGGTCTGTATATTAAAATACGTGCTATCATTCCTTTAGAAATACCTTTAGTTTTATAAGGAAAAAAAATCAGTCTTATCATGTGTGTTTGTTCTTAGAACAAGTAACTCATAAATTGAACACCTAGCAGGGAAAACAAAACTGAGCATGCCCAGCTGGGAGATGTGTATGGAAATTCACTGAAGATTAAATGCTATTCAAAACTTCTAAATGACTTCGCAAAGGAGAGATGTGGGATGCCCCATGTAACTAGGCAAGCAAACTTGATGTCATCAGTAGGCAGGTGACCAGTTTGTCACATGGTGACACAGCATAAATGCATGCCAACCTTTCACAAGAAGTACCCTTGCCAAAACTGTCAAACCTAAATCTAATTATACCTTTATACCTGACCCTTTGTACAAACAACATTTAGATAATAAGAGGACCACCAGAAAATAAACACCCAGAAAAACCTATGCTGTAAGACACCTGGCTGGAAGTTCTGAAAAGCCTGGCATGTCCTGCACCTAAGGCTCACGGGTCATTGCAGAAGACAGGGCAGAAAGACTGTTAGAGCTAGAGGGACAGGAAGTGCGCTGTGAGATGGTGTCATCTGGAAATATCAGAGAAACTACACCTGTGAGGGCTCATCGACGCAGCTGCCTAAACATGACCTAAACCACCACCACAGACACGCCAGCATGTAAGGGGAAGGCTCCTGAGGCCTCTGTCCTGGACAGAGAACCCCAAACAAGTAAGGGATGCCAAGACCGGGAGAAAGTCTTCCCCGCAGAGGAGCCCCCAAATTGGTTATTCAGTGCCAAATGGTGAGCCCTGAAAACAGAAAACATACACATAAAGTAACACTGGACAAAGTTGTGTCTGTCTGTCTGTCTGTCTGTCTGTCTATCAATCTGTGTGTGTGTGTGTGTGTGTGTGTGTGTGTGTGTGTGTGCGTGTGTTTATGTACATGTGTGTGAACAATTAAAGAGGCCATACATTTAGAAGAAGGCGGGAGGTACAGGGGTTGGAGGGAGGAAAGGGAAGGAGAAAAAATGATGTAATCATCTAATTTTTTTAAACTATAAAAAAGAAAAGAGACAGGCAGATCCCTGGACCTCACCAACCAGTCAGTCTAGATGACAGCTACAGGCATATGCACGAACAGGCAAGCACTTTGGCACACACAGGTGCATGCACTACAGAGACACAGAAATCTGGCCTGAGCAGCAAAGAGACTTCCAGAGGCAGAAAAAGAAACAGAGTTAAAGAAGGGAGTCTCGCTGAGACTCCTCGGGTTGGAGAGGAGACGGTGTCTGTCAGAAAAGTGTCCAGGGTTAACCTGGAACTCACTACTATGCTGCCTTAGCCTACCAAGTGCTGCCACGACAGGCAAGTACCGCCACGCCTGGCTCTGGATCCTGACTGGACCAAAACAAAACCCATAAAAGACATTCTGGAGGCAACTGGGAAAATGTGGGCATTATAAAATTCTGGGGTATTATGTTATCATAGGACACAGTGCTAATTTTCTCAGGTTTAATGAGAGTTATTATTATTACAAGGAGGTTCAGGCTGAGTCTCTAGAACAAAGGAGCAAAATATCTTCAGTGTACAGGCAACTGATGGCAAAAGGTAACAAACAGGAAGCTGGACAAAGTGGCTCACCCCTCTGATCCCAGTGCTAGGGAGGCAGAGGCAGGAGGATATCTGAGTTCAGCTTGGTCTACAGAGTGAGTTCCAGGACATCCAGGGCCACACAGAGACACCCTGTCTCAAACAAACAAGCACACAAACACACACAACAAGCATGGGAAACGCTAACGATCACTGCCATAGTGTGTAGACCATAGCACAGTATACAGTACAGGCAAACCCATGGGTATGAATAGTCACAGGCAGAGTGAGGGAATGGGACCAGGACAAGTGACAGGGTTCTGCAACAGAGATGGCAGTGGCTTAGGTCACCAGGTGGGTGGTAAGTTTACTAGGGTTTTTGTCATTTTTAGGCTCCCAAACTCACATATAGATATATATTCTTCTGTAGACATCAACTATTTTATAGTTTAAAAAAATGATAAAAGCACATTTGGCTAGTGAAAAAAATTTCTTTATTTGAAAACATCAAACTCTCCAACTAACAACCCTGGTCCAGACAAAGTGGCTTAAATGATTTGTTCCCTATGAAGTTCCAAGATCCTTTGTTCTTATGAAAATACATCCTAGAACTATGCGAGCTGGCCTTTGCCTCAAAGAGGATGGGGGGGGGGGGGGGGTTAAGCTAGCCAACTGCTAAATCAAAGGTTTAGAAACCATTCATAGTCAACAGAATTTGAAAGGCACATTTAGTTAAGAATTACTCATTTCCTCAAGAATGAATCTGAGAAGGCCAGTGACAGCCTCACACACGTGCAGAGGAACTTAATCTAGGGTGCACAGGCCCAAGCTTGTGCTTCTAATGGGATCTAGGACAGCCTCCACCCCGTCCAGGACTTCTCTGCTCACACCCTCAGAGGCTGGGACACCACCAGCAGCAAAATGACCCGAGAGCTTATTACCAGTTAAATCCTCCCAACCTAGTCAGGTTTGGCGGCGGCTCTGTAATCCCACACAGGGAGGAAAGGGGTGGATGGAGAAAGTAGCCAGATACACACATCCTCTCAGCTTACTCAGGTTTCCTTGGGGATCTGTAAAAGCATTAACATCCTGAGCTCAGCCACTGAGCTCAGGGAGCTGGGCTTTCAATAGACATGGGAGGCAGCTTCTACGAGGTCACTGGCACTGAAGTGCACAGCCACAGGCTGTGCTTATAAAGCCATTTTCTCCCAGTCTCTCAACATAAACCTGCCTAAGGCACATAGCATCTTTTCCCTCAACCTATCCACTGGTCTTTGGGACCTCATGTGGTACCTAATTTAAAGTCTTCTCAATGGTCATTTTCCCTTTTAAAACTGGCTTTCATCTATCTGCTCTGCACGCAGACTCTCTTCTCCTGGCTTTGGTACTGGGGACTAACCTCCAGGCCATCCGCATTCTAGGCACGGGCTCTAACCCTGACTTACACTCGCAGGCCTTTCAATACCATCTCTAGGTGCAGGACTCACTCCCAGCCTACCTGCAACCTTTCCCTGCAATCCAGGCTCACACTCCCAGTTACCCTCCTGCCCTCCCGGGTTTACTCACAGTGGATCTCAGATTTAACCTGTCTCCCCCCCACCCCCATCCCCACCAAGAAACTTCTGAATTCCCCTCTTCGTCTCACACTGTTCCTATAGGCCTCCATCTCAGAACAGGCCAGGGTTCAGAGCCCTGCACCTAAGTAAAGTTTACCAACAAATGCTGCCAGCTCTGCCTTTAAAATGTATCTCAATTCCCGCCAGCACTAGCACAGCATCTAAGCCACCGTCATCTCTTGCCTGTATGACTGCACCTGCCTCCCAACTGTTTTCCTGTGCTCCACACTCCCTTCTGGACAGTCTATCTCTACACAGCAGCCAGTTATCCTAAATCCTGCCCTAGTGAGCGGCCTTTGCCTGTCGGCAAGCCAGCACCATGCTTTCCTTGCCACTGTCTCACTCACGGAAAAGGGGGTGGTGTGGCTTGGATGCTCCCCTCAAAACGCCATGTTGGAAATGTAACCTCCACCGGGAGTTACTAAGAGAGGGTATCCGACAGGACCTCCAAGAGGTAATTCAGTCGTCAGTTCAGTCCTGGGGCCTCTTTCCTCATGAAAGGAGTCAGCCATTCATGGACTAAGGCGTGTTTCCTGATCAGCTCCATTACCCACAGCCAGGCTGCTGCCTCTTGTGTGCGCCCCTCCTCCCACATGATGATGCCCTGTGTGGACTTCACAGTCCCCGTTGCCAGGTCGGCCCGTCATTCACCCCATGCCGCTCAGCCCCTACAGCTGTGAGCTAACAACCTGCTTTCCTCCTTAGTTCTCAGCATGCAATATTTAGCAAAGCCACGGAAAACAGACTAAGACAGAGGGCTGGTTTTGTTCTAGGAATTTATTTAGACAAATAAAAGAACAAACAGCGATAAAGGTGGTAGCTAACCTACATCTTACTCTCTCTCTCTCCTATGGAGCCCTACATAGAATACCGTCCTCTACTTGAAGGCTGTGTCACAGGAGGCTGTGACAAGAAGCGCTCTACCTAATGAGTCAGACCATTCCACCCCTCAGGAAGCCAAAGGCTCCTCCTCCAGTCACTGGCTGCTTCCAGCAGGATGCCAATGGAACGCCAGAAAACAGCCTGTAATAGCTTTCATTTCTTCAAAGATGGTGCTACCCACGCCAAGTCAAAGCCCACAGTCATAACTTCATCCTCCAGGCACCTAGATGCTTCCAATTGACGATTTCTGGGGACTGGACATCAGGAATTTGTGATCTGCAGGTTCCTCATTCCTCCAGTCTGCACAACCAAACCATTCTCCCATGATGACAACAATGGCAAACTAAGTCTCACAGTGGCCAACAGAATGCCAAAGACATGACTAAGGAACACTTTCCCATCGGTTCGGAGATATCCTAGACCACTTTGTAAGACACACGATGAAACCCTTGGCTGCACATCCCATTTGTAAAAACTTGCCAGTGCTTTCGGAATATGTACGTAGTTACAAATTATATCCATTATCGTTGAACTAATTATGCATTTCAGAAAACTCACACAGAAGTAAACTGTTAAAAAGGGGAAGAGATTTGGGTGGCAAGATGGCTCAGTGGGGTGAAAGTGCAGATACCAAGCCTGATGATCTAAGGTCGGTACTCAGGGCCCATATGTTGGAGAGAGAGGAGCACTTCCTGAAAGTTGCCCTCAAACTTCCACACGTACTCCATAGCACACACATGCCATGTACATGCACACACATGTCTATATACATACACCATAAATAAATAATGATAATAACTGTTCCAAAGAAAGAGAGCTTATATAGAATATCAAGCAACTTCAATGGGTTTTTTCCCCCCCGCATTTCAGCAGATTCCTTCCATGTGTCTGGGGCTTTGAGGCCTACTTTAGACCCCACATCCTCTGTCCTGTGCCTCGACTTTTTAGCCTTGTTTCCGCTATCTCAGAGAGCCCTGTATCCTTCAAAATATTCCTAATATTCCTACAGTTTCCTAGGGCCAACCCAACAGTATCCTCTAACAATGGCATCCAAGGAAGTGTTCGGCTCGAGCCCATCCCACTTGAAATCCTGAATTACATCCTTGGAATTATCATGACTGTATAATCCTCTACTCAGCTTTGAACGGCTAGCTTTCTCTGTGACCAGGGGGAAAGCCCTGTGTTAAAAAATGTGTTTCCCTTGGGTCGGATATAACTTATTGGTAAAGTCCTTGCCTAACATGCCAAAAACGACCGGGCACAGGGCATTAGGGGTGGAGGGATAGGGGGAAGGATAAGCTGGGGTGATGGTTCATCGGGTAAAGCATTGTGGGTAAAGTATAACCATGGGGGCTGAACTTTGGACCACCATACTGAGCGCATGCATCCTCTCTAGTATTCCTAACACATCCTTGTGAGAACGCATTTGAGACAGCAGACTTACGTGCCCCAGTGCACTTTGATGGAACAGGTCTTCTGCATCACACCGAAGCCTTGCATTTCCTCAGTATCATCAAAGTAGGAGTTCAGTAGTCCTAACCCTTCTGGCTCAGTAAACAAGTCAATTTGACTAATTCTGTAATCCTGAAAAACAAAAAACAAACAAACGGAAAAAAAACCCCCACACACATCTATATATATTCAGTCCGCATACAGTAAACACACCGGGTGTTAAACTTGTTGCGAGTTCATTATTCTTTCACTTGCAACTGACTTAAAATGTTATTTTAAAAAACTTCCTGTGGTTGTGTGTGTGTGTGCCCATGCATGCCTTGTCCTGGTGGAGGGCAGAGGAGGGCATCAGGTCACCTGGAGCTGGAGGTACAAACAGTTGTGCTCACACAGCGTATTTAGAAGATAAAGAGGGGCAGGAGAGAGAATTCAGGGGCTAAGAGCACTTGCTACTTTTGCAGAGGACTAGAGTTCGGTTCCTAGCACCCGCAGTGGGCTTCTGGAAGCCACCAGCGGCTCCAGCCGCAGAGGATCTGACGCCCTCCCCTGATGGATTCCACAGGCTTCCACACTCATGTGCACATAGCCCCCTATACACAACTGAAAATACAATCTTAAAAAGCTGAAAGGAAAAACTCAAGATATAACCTTAAGGCTCACTGTAATTGCAAATGGCAGATAGATGATGGCGATTCATTTACGGACTCCATGAGAAAGACTAACTCATCCTTTCGATGAAGGGTCGGGTACAGGTGAGCCGCAAAGCAAGCAGTAACATGGAAAGCTTTTGCTGCTGCAGCACACAGGATATAGATCCCTGTGCTTCGCCCCTCTGACTCACCCTTCTGCACACACCTAAAGCTTTGCCCCAGTCAGTGTGCACCAGCTGCAGTCACTGGCAGCAGTTACTCATAGGAGGGTCTCTTGGAGAATGACCTAACCCTAACCTTCCACTTTTCTCTCCTGCAATCTATAGCATCTTCCTCTATAAAGTTGTTATTTAATCTTTCATTTGTAAGGCACCAGAAATTATATGTTTACCAAGAAAGATGTTGACAATATCTTCTTCCTTAAAAAATAAGCAGGAAGCCGGGTGTGGTGGCGCACGCTTTTAATCCCAGCACTCGGAAGGCAGAGGCAAGTGGATCAGGGCTGTGAGTTCAGGACTAGCCTGGTCTATAAAGTGAGTGTAGGACAACCATGGCTACACAGAGAAACCCTATCTCGAAAAACCAAAAACCAAAAAAAAAAAAAAAAAGGGCAGGAAACTCTCCCCCACCTCTGTGAATTGACCTCAAATATCTCAGATAACCTGGGGCTCTGCTGCTGTTTAGAGGAAAGTGTTATTTGGGCTCATAGGCTCAAGGGTCATTGCTTTGGAACTAAGGTGAACCTGGATAGCATGGCAGCATGTGTGAATAGTGCAGTGTCACCTAATGGCAGCCAGGGTGCAAAAGGGGAGAGAGAGAGGGGGGGGGAGGGGGGGAGGGGAGAGGGAGAGGAAGAGGGAGGGAGAGGAGGGAGAGGGAGGGGGAGAGAGAGAGAAATACTATTTTTAAATCCTCATAAAATCCGAGCTGAGCTATCAACCAAACTATTTCTAGACTGTCTTCCTAAAGTAAAATATCTTTAGGCACCTAAGGAAAGTAGACTTTCATGCAGCAATAAAATACTAAGCAAGGGACTGGAGATATGGTTCAGCAGTTTCCGAGTTGGTTTGTGGTATACAAATATATACATTATAGAACACATATCCATAGAGTACCGAGCTTATTTCATAAAATGAAGATTCTCTTAAAGTAAAATTAGCCCTGCCATTCATCTCCATGTGCTGAATGAAGTCCACATTCCCCAGAACCTACCTGGACCACGTGTCTGATGGATCCAATTACTACTGATTTATCAGACTCTGCTTCTTCATCCAAAATCTCCTCCTCCGTGCCCCAGAGCCCAGAGAGTTCCAGCTCACCTTCTTCTAGAGCGAGGGAGTGCCCTTCAAAATTGGCTTTCTCATACAAAATCCAACTGACAGGAAACACAGAAAAGTCACAGTGGGGCAGGCGTGATTGCCTAATTCTGGCTAATACATGGTGTACATCAGTAACTAGGAAAGGCATAAGCTCTCCCTCCTGAGACCAGCCTCACAGGGTCTTATTAAGCCTCAGATAATTCAAAAACTTTACAGGCACTTAAGAGAATTCTGAGTTATCACTGTGACAGAGCACCCAAGTTCCTAGAACTGACAGTGCAGACTGACAGGTGACCATATGTGCTCTCTGGATGAACTTTCCCCTTCCATGTACATTCCCACATATTTCTCTTAGAGGTATTATAATGTATACATTGTGGGTCTCCTCCTCCCTCCTGGAGGGGGTTGAGGGAGCTGTCTGCCACCAGCCCATGAGGGCAGCAGGAGCAGAGAGCAGGGGTGCAGGGCTTGGGGACCTTAAGCAGGATGGAATGACATCAGGGCCAGCTGCAGGGAGGCTGATCAACCTTATTCCAGGGGTGAGGGGAATATATCGGAAAAGAGAAGCAGCCAGGAGGCAGTCTGATAGGTGCTCACAGTGTACTTCATTTGCATAAAACCGCACTGGTCCTATGGCCCATGCAGGGGCACAATTACCTAATTATCATATGGGTAGGGGTGGGGTGGGGTGGGTATGGGGTGTGGGGAGCATTCTGCAGGGAACTGTGTCAGAGGCTACTTCTATGATAAGGCAGACATCTAGCTCAGGGACGTCCTCCAAATAAGGACAGACAGGGAATAGGTGTCCTCTGTCTTGCGCCAGGCTCAGAGAGCTATCCTGTCATGGAGGCTGCAACCTTCAGCAGCGGGTCCCTTCAGCAGTACATCACAGTTAAATTAATAGCTACGCTGATACAAAGAACTATATGTATGTTAACAAAGAGTGCTTTTGAAAGGTTCTCCCCAGCAACCACACAGCATCAAGGAAAGCATCACAGTGAATGGGGAGGCCTTACACCTTTAAGAAGCCGTAAGAGCTGCTAAAGGAGGACTGGAGAGATGGCTCAGTGGTTATGAGCGAGCACTGCTTTTGAAAAGGACCCGAGTTCGATTCCTGGCACATCATTGTGACACCACCGCCCGCTATGTCCAGTTCCAGGGGGGTCTGATGCCTCTCGTCTCCATGGGCACCTGCACTCACGTGCACGTACCATCTCTAACTCCCACACATACATCTAACTGAAAAATAAACTGTTAAAACAAAAGTTTGCAAAAGAGACAGCAGCTGTCCTACAACAAACGAAACGGTCCCTGCAAAGTTTGTTTTTTAGCATAATTTCCAGTCTGCCAATTTGATAATGAAAGTACATTTTCTTTTTCTAACGAATACGATCAGTATTTTAAAAATATATTAAGATACTAAAAGCCCTGTTAGAAAAGACATTGCATAATTTGCCAGATGGAGATTTAAAAGAAACACGACTACTTCTTAGGTCCTAACTGGGACTGGTGCATAGAGCTGTCATTCCAGCTACTCCAGACGCTGAGGCAGAAGAATCACAGGTGGCGCCACCTGAGGCTCCACACTGAGTCCCAGGCCAGGCTGGTCACCTGGCAGGATGATGTCTGAGGAAGTACGGAGGCAGCTGAGGTACAGCTCAAAGGTCAAGGGCTTGCCTCCTGTAAGCCGTGTGAGGGCAACCCCCAAGTGACTCATCCATGTTTAGTGCTTGCCCTCTCGACCTCAGCCCAGTGTGTACACACACCGTGAAGACAAACAAGACACTCTGATTTGCTTCCAGTTATTTTTCTTTACTCAACTTCCTGTGCATCTCTGAGAGACAACTCAACCAACAAAAACAAAAAACCATAGTAACTGCCAAAGTATTTACACCCTCACTAATGTCTTAATCAAAACTACCTTTTGTCAAAAAATTAGAAAGTAAACTGCATTTTAGGTTACTCTTTCACTGAACTGTCAGAAACTTATTTCTCTTTCCCTATAAATTTGTTTGGTTTATTTATTTTTTAATTATTGCCAGGGTGTGGTGGTAGACGCCTTTAACCCCAACATTGGGAGGCAAATACCGGTCTGTGAGATCTATCCATTAAAGCCAGGCTGGTCTACAAGGTGAGATCTTGTCTCCATTTTTAAAATGTATTTGTTTGTGTGCTCCTGTGCACATGAGCCATGGCATTTGGGTGGAGGGCAGAGGGCAACTTGTGGGAGGGAGCCAGCCCTCTCCCAGTACTGCATGTGCCCTATGAATGGAACTCAGCTCACCAAGCCTGGTGGCAAGCACCTCCACCCGCTGACCAGCTTGCCAGCTCTGTGGTGTGCACCAGAGATTGGCTGGCCTGGGACTCACAGTAACTGGCCTTTAGCTTCTCCAGTGCTGGGATCATAAGCATGAGCCACCACGCCTAGGTTTGCTTATAGGCTTGTTTTTTTTTTTTTTTTTTTTTTTAACAAGTCCTATCTGACCTATAAGCAGAACAAATGTAATATTTGACATGTTTGGGTTTTTGTGCTGTGTTTGGCCTGCATGCATTGTCTGGGTACCGTGTGCCTGCAGCACCTGCAGAGGTCAGAGGAAGATGTTGGAGCTTGTGAAACCGCAGTTACACACAGAGGGTGTTGAGCCACCATGTGGGTGCTGGAAATCAAACCCAGGTCCTCTAGACGAGCTGAACGTGCTCCTCACTGCTGAGCCTTCACTCCAGCTCCCAAATGCAACTCTTACCAACCTCATTAGGCACTCATGAGTCAAAATCATATCTTGGGCCTCAACTGTATCCAAAGCGATGTGATGTGGAGACTCATGGGAAAAGGAAGTTTGTTCTACTGTATTTTTCTGATTTGCCTATCATGAATGTGTATCACTTTTAATAATCAAAACCATGTGTGTTAGACACGTGTTTCCTATCTTACCATCAACAGTGTCTTATGTCATTTATGCTGATAAAAGATATTCATAAACAAGCAGTGAGGTCCAAAAAGTAATCGAGAAACAAACACCCCTGTAGGCTTCACCGTAGTGCACTCTAACATTGCAGTTCACTCCAACACCCCTGTAAGCTGCACCTGCAGTGCATGCTAACAACACCTCTGTAAGCTGCACCTGCAGTACATGCTAACAACACCCCTGTAAGCTGCACCTGCAGTGCATGCTAACACCCCTGTAAGCTGCACTGCAGTGCACTCCAACACCCCTGTAAGCTGCATCGCAGTGCACACCAACACCCCTGTAAGCTGCAGCTGCAGAGCATGCTAACAACACCCCTGTAAGCTGCAGCTGCAGTGCACTTACCATCCTCGGACAACCTTCACAAGTACCACTGGGGAGAGGCGCCAAGAGCTGCAGTCCTGGATGTCCCCAAACACCTCAATGCACTCCTCAGAGACATCAGGCTCACTGAATATCACTACCTGTGTGAAAAGGGAAATGGCAGCATTCAGTCTCCCTTCACCAGCCCAAGAGAGAATCTGCACCAGAAATTAAAATAACCTTACCTTCCCAGGCCGGGGATTAAGTTTGTTGTGCACACTTCCTCTAAGAGTCTGCAATCAGAGGAATGAAAACGCAGTCAGCAATTACAGCCTCACGGGGCAGCTGCCATGTCTCCCCTGAGTTACTTTTAGGCAGAACATATTTACCTTACCGGTGATCAGCTCTGAAGCAGCCTACCTTGCTTTACATGTTCTCTTTGAATTTACACCATTAAATCACAAGATTTTTCCAAATGAATTTGCCACCATTCTAATGTCTAGGGGATTTCCACCAGTACAAGAAACTTCAGGGCCTAAAAGTCAGATCTATGCTTCACATCAGTTCACTGACTAAGAGCCAAGCAGGGGACCGCACTTCAAAGAATCTGAGTAACCGCAACTTCAGAGAAGGAGGAGGAAAGAAAGAAATCATCGAATACATTAGTCACTTATCTAGAAAGAGCCGAGTCGACTGGTGTGTTCATACACAAACCTTCCTTGGATCTACAAACACTGTGTTGCCACAGCAACTTCTCCATCATGTGACAAGGACTAGTGTAAATGAGAGTGTGCACAGTAGGGCCTAGGAGTACTTCCTGCAGTTGTAGCTACAGGAAAGGATATGGAGCAAGAGAATCGCAAGGCCATGGACTCGTAGGCTGCAAGGTGCATTCAAGGCCACATTAGGAAACTTAGCCAGACTTTTGGTCTCAAGACAAAAGATGAAAAAGAGGGTGAGGGATGTGGCACAGGGGCAGAGCACTCACCCAGCATGTGTAAGACTGGGGGTTCAATCCCCAGGACAGCAAGAGGAAAAAAAGATTAAAAAAAAAAAAAAAAAAAAAAAGGAGGTATATTTTACCACATACATGGTATTTCTTTTTAAAGATTTGAAGATTTGTTTTATGTGTTTGAATGTTTCACCTACATGTATGTATGTGTACCATGTATCTTGAAGTCTGAAGGTGCTGGACGCCCTGGAACTGGAGTTACAGATGGTCATGAGCCACCATGCCTTTACTAGGAATTGAACCAGGTCCTCTCCAACAGCAACCAGTTCTCCTAAACCCTGGGCCATCCCACTGGCCCAGCACATGGTTTTTTTGTTTTTGTTTTTGAGGCAAGGTTTCTCTGTATAGCCTTGGCTGTCCTAGACTCACTTTGTAGACCAAGTTGGCCTTGAACTCACAGCAATCCGCCTGCCTCTGCCTCCCGAGTGCTGGGATTTAAGGCATGCGCCACCGCGCCCGGCATGTACATGGTATTTTTAATCTCCCCTTTTTAATGGGAAAAAATAGCTTTTTATATGGCTTCAGAAGTAATCATCTACAAGATCACCTGACAAGACCAGTAAAACCCGAAATATGTAAGATAGTAAAAATAATAATTATACATGTAAAAATATTACAAAACATGGTCTACACTCAGGCTGGCCAGGATGCGTCTCCCGAGGCCTGTCTTTGATCTTGCCCCTCTTGCCTCACACCAGTGCACTATGACCACAAGGCGTGGATGACTAGAAGCCCAAAGAGCGTGTGTCAATCTGTTGTGCACACGTGTAAGAAGTCAGTAAGCTAAAGGAAAACCCTAAAATTGAAAACAAAAGCGAAGAAACACATTAAATATAAACTACAATCAACAAAGCCTAAGACGCAAAAAAAAAAAAAAGACATTTTGAAAAAATAAAAATAAAAAGCCTAGAAGTCAATAAAACACTTTATTTATTTATTTATTTATTTTTCTTCTTTTCAGGCCATTTGACTTGGCTTTGGAGAAAAACTTTTTTTTTTTTCTGTTTCATGTGTGTGTGTGCGTGTGTGTGTGTGTGTGTGCGCGCGCGCGCGTACGCGTGCGTGCGTGCGCACTCATGCCGGTGAACACTTACATAGCGAGGCAAGGTCTCTCATTAAATCCATAGCTCACCAGTAGGGCTAGCCTAGCTAAAAGGTTTACTCTGGGGACTTCGCTTCTGCCTTTTCCAGCACAGAAGTCACACACAGCCACACTTTACAGTCACATGGTGTTCTGGGGGACCAACCAGTCCTGCAGCCCGCTGCTTGCAAGACAGCTGCTTTAACAACTGAGCCATCTCCTCAGCATGAGAAAAGTTAATTTAAAAAAAATTGGACTTGCTGAGCTAAAGTGAAATAATAATAGGAACAAAGGCGTAATGAATGGCAAGTAGCCCAGCAGAAATCTTACACTTGAGAGACATGGTGTTTGGTTGGTTGGTTTTGTTTTGAGAAAGTCTTTAGGGTTCTACGTGGTGCAGGTAGACAAAGGATGATGAAAATGCCCAGGGAGGCTAGGGCTATATCCCAGCTCTCTCCAAAGGCTGAAGCACAAAGGATACAAGTTCAAGGCCAGCCTGGGTAAGTTAATGAGATGTAAGTAAAACGGGTCTAGGGATACAGCTCAGTGGTGAAAAACTTAATAGGCATATGTGAAGACTAGTCCCCAGTGCCCAGGGGGAGAGGGATGGGGGGGGGTAGGGTAGTTGGGAATGGGAGGGGCTGTCCCTAAGAACCTTTCATGGTACCTCATGAGCTAAAAGCTATTTCTTTTTCTTTTTTTAAATTAATTTTTAAAAGATTTACTTATTTATTTTATGTATATGACTGATCTTATCTGCAAGTACACCTGCAGGCCAGAAGGAGGCATCAGATTCCAGTACAGATGGTTGCGAGCCACCATGTGGTTGCTGGGAATTGAACTCAGGACCTCTGGAAGAGCAGACAGTGCTCTAAACCACTGAGCCATCTCTCCAGGCCCTGTAACAAAAGGCTATCTGCCCTTTTCTCTGTAATGTATGAAGGAGCACAGGGCCCTGTGGCACATGATGGCTACTCTGAATGCTACAGGATGTGCACATGTGTTTTCTGGTGGTTTGACTTCTAACACACGACACTCTGACACAGACACACTGCCCAAATAAACACAAGCTCTTTGGGGCTCTTAATCTTTATAAGGAAATGGGTCCAAAGACTATAAGTTTGAAACCTACCAGTTCACAAAATCCATGAAAAAGAGGCTCTGCGTGTAGGACTGCTGAAAACCTCTGTGTGTGTGCTCCTGTTAAGAGTCTCACTATATAGTTCAGGCAGGCCTCGAACTTTCGACCTACCTGCCTCAGCCTCCTGAGCACTGTTTTTGCAGACGTACCTCTAACCAACTGTAAAGTTTGCAAAAGCCTCCAAAATCACAGTCTGTGCTGAGATCATAGCAAACCCCACCGTATCACGCTGCCACAGCATCCTGCCGGGGGAAGAAGGGCCCCAGGTCTTTTCTGTGGTCATGTCTCCGCTTGCCTGAGCTAGGCTAACTTAAGCAGCAAGCTTGGAACCAGAAGGGCACAAATTTGCACAGAAACAATCCTGGAGTGGTGAGTGGCTCAGTGGCAAACCGTGTGCATAACTTACACAAAAGGCTCCGAGTTCAGACTCTATCTAAGAGAAAACTTGAGGCAGAGGAAGAAACGGAAGCTGTATTTTGCAGTTCCCTCTATTCTACTGAGGGAAAGGACCCTTGAAAACCCAATTTTCTTATGCTACAAACTTGAGGAAGACGAATTCCCATTTAGGCACTTTCCCAATTACACATATGACGCTTGTGGAGGACTGAGTAAAACCCTTCAACACAAGAGGAAGGAGAAGGGAGACCCTTTGGCTGGGTGGGGCTTTTGCAAGGAGAGGAAGTTGTTTCACTCATCTTCAAAATTCTAAATATAGCACTGGGTGTTTTTACAGAGGAGAAGGAGAAATGGGTCTCTGGGTTTCTAAGCTCTCAAACCATCTTTTCTATCCTTTGTATAGTACGACACAGACGTTCACAAATGCCTTGAAACATAGAACGTATTCTTCCTGCTGGACCACAAATGTGTTGCAGGAGGAAGTCCTTTTGTCTTTTTATCTTGGACTCTAAGAGTTCCTTGCACACAGATTTAAAACTACAAGGAGTGGGAGAGGGAAGGGGGGTTTGGGGTGGGGGGCAGGCCGTGATGGTGTACACCTTTAATCATAGCACAGAGGCAAGTGGATCTTTGTGAGTTCGAGGCCAGCCTGTTCTACAGAGCTAGTTCCAGGACAGCCAGGGCTACACAGAGAAACCCTGTCTCAAAACAAAACAAAAAACCACCTCTCCCCCCCCCCCCCCAACCCCCCCACCCCCCCACCCACCCAAAAGGACACGGTGAACAAACAGAAAGCTATCTCACACAAACAGCTGCCTATAAAACAGAGCTGAGCCCCTAGGTTTAGAAACAGCCCAAAAAATAACAGTCCGGTACTTACTGTAGAGTCTGATAAGGACATTCCAGAAAAAGAGAGGCTTGGGTCATATCGGCTCGCTTTGAAAAGTCCCAGGAAGTCCGTGTCAGTGCTCCCACTGTTCGGCAGGTTTGACTTAGGAACACTTCCGATAAGGTTAGGTTTTTCCACATCATTGCTGCTCTTCAGTTTGGATAAATCAGAGAGTTTGTTTTCTGGCAAGTGCAGGTTGCTCCGAGGCTTCAGATCGCCCATGCTTTCCTCTTTCTGTAGGTATTTTTCCATGTGCTTAGGACTGTTCAAAGCCGGGTGAGATGTATTTGCTGAGTCGAAATTGAAGACCTTTAAGGAGTTGTGGGGCGCAGGCGGTGGCTGCTCTTTGTCTGAGCCA
The DNA here is from genome assembly GCF_903995435.1 of Acomys russatus. Classification (NCBI taxonomy): domain Eukaryota; kingdom Metazoa; phylum Chordata; class Mammalia; order Rodentia; family Muridae; genus Acomys; species Acomys russatus. Next base: position 7,352,607 of record NC_067157.1, on the reverse strand, counting down.
CAGGGCGGGTCACCCTCCTTCCTGGGCTGTGCCACTGAGGGCTGAGACACGGAGCCTGTCTGAGAAGAGCTAAAAGATGTTTTCATTGTGCTGACGGACGTGACAGAGGGAGAAAAGATCTTGTCGTGTGGCAGGGAAGAGAGCATGCTTGAGAAAAGCGTGCTGTTTTCCAGCCTTGACCGCTTCACCCCACCGTTGGTGATGTCCCTGCTCTCTTTGTCATTTACTTCAGAAGGTGCCTGAGCCTCACTTTTCCCATGAGCGCTAGCGTGCAAAGACCTGAAGACGACGCTCTGCTCAGTGGATGCGCGCTTCGCTCTCAGTTTGGATATGGGATCGTGGTTCTGCAGCAAGTGCAGGGCTGGTGACATCTCCGCCTGGTTTTCCTTCTTCTTCCCCAAGCCAATGGTAAACACGTTGGGATCAAAGACCTTTTCCAAACTGTCCTCGTGAATAGGAGGCATGGCGAAGTGAGGGGCTGGAGAGTTTGGGACCCTGGCCTTCTTTTTTTTCTGGGGCACACATACCGCGCTGTCCATCTTTTTAATAATTTCAGTAAATTTTTCCATATCAGAGGAAGAATCAAAGACACTCTCATCACTATTGGCAGAAAGGTTCAAAAGGCTGGCGGGGGTATTCGGGCTGGTCACATTTTGACCTGCCCTTTGGGGACTTTCTGAATGACTTCTGCTGCTGGGAGAGAAGACGGGGCTGAACTCGGCTGTCAGGGTTGTCCCGCTGCTCTGACGGTCAGCCTCGGCAGGCAGAGCCCTCTCAGGTCCTGGCTGTATGGTATGTGGGCGAGACTGTGCCACGGACTCCTCTCTGCCGTGGGTGCTCTCGGGTGCTGGGCTGGGTATGTCACCTTGCTGGGGAGCACAGGTGGCAACAGAAACCACTTCAAGCTCATTATGGTGACAGCTTGGCAGCTGTCCCTCTCTAACTTCAGAGCTCTCTGAGAGGACCTGAGAGCTCACTTCCCGAGGGCTCTCCACCGGAAGCACAAAGGAACGCACCTGGACGAGGACCTTGGACGGACAGCCGTTCCCCACTGTTTCTTGGCTGTGCTCTGGACTTGAAGGAGGGCTGGCTTTCCCCGCTTCAGATTTGGAGACTGGCATTTTCTCAGCGGGAGGAGACACGGGCAAAACACAACCATCCTGGCTTTCCGGCACTTCTAGGCCAGCACGCGGAACACTGCATATGGGCACTTGAGCACAGCCATCTCGGAGAGTGTCCACGGTAACGGACGCAGAAGGCTCCCTACATGACTCAGATGCAGGCAGTGAGTCAGAAAATGCACCCTGTGGCTTTGGGGGGGACTCTCCAGCATTAGGGATGGCAGGGACATCTCGTGTGGTGTCACTCATGTTGTTGAGGATGAGGTTTTTGCTGTCAGCAGCCTCTGAGCGGTCCTCTCCTGAGAGCGTAGGGTCCTTTACTGGAGCCAGAGCAGCGGGTGCTGGCTGGGAAGGGCAGGCAGCATCTGGTTGCACATCTGCCTTATCAGTTTGATCAGGCTCAGGGCAGAGGACCTGATCCTTGGCGGGCTGTTCCCCCACTTCTCTGGGGATAGAGACTTCCATACCTTTGGCTTCAGACGCAGATGGTTCCTTGACTAGCAGGCCATTCTGGTGGCCGGCTGGCACGGCTTTCTTTTCAGTTTGCTCCATTTCTTTGGCTTTTTTGGCTAAGTTCAGCTTAGCCCTCCCAACAAACGTCTTATTAGAGGGAGGGTTGTTCCTAGTGCTACGGACCTCAGCGTGTCTGGGGCTACTGTTAACACGCTTGTTTTCAAATAAGGAGATTTTGTTGGCAGTGTTTCCCTTGTTAACTGGCTGGCTGAAGGAACTGCTTTCATTTCCCACACTGTCAGGGTTCTTCGGGGTTTTCAGATTTAGTTCCACGTGTTTGGGCCTGGCAGGGCTGCAGGGAAAAAGCCACAGGGCAGTTAGCAGCCTGGTGTTAAGTAAATATACAAACCAGCTCCCCAAACATTTCACACAGGACCAAGTCCGCATCCTCCTGGTGTATGCTTGCTTCTCCACGAACCCTCTTAAACAAGCCTACAAATGCTAGGCAAATGTTGTTAGTGGATATCTTACCTGCATGTGACAGATGAGACTATAAATCTAAGAAAGAATTAATTTACCAAGATTTAATATGTGTTTCACAGTGATTGGCACTAGAATTGGATATTACAAGGTATAAGAAACATTAGAATAAATTTAAATATTGGATGTACTCCCATATTTTAAATTGTGCATGTTAATTTCCCAGACATTAATTATGTATTTTATTTTATTGTAGTGTTTTGGTCACCTTTAGGTTTTTGGGACAAGGAGCCATGTGGTTCAGTCTGGCCTTGAGCTCACTACCTGGCTGAAGGTGGCCTTGAGTTCTTGAAACTCCTGCCTCTATGTCCCAAGTGCTGGGATTATAGGCATGCCCAACCTTTTCATAACTTAAAAAAAAATTATTTTGGGGGTGGAGAGAAGAGACGGCTCAGCAGTTAAGAGCATCGTAACTAATTTCAATTCCTAGCACCCACACAGCAATTCAAAACCAACTGTGACTCCAGTTAGAAGGGAATCCAACGCCCTCTTCTGGCCTCTGTGGGCATCGCATGCATGCAAACCCATGCAGGCATAATTACATTAAATTAAATTTAAATTTAAAAAATAAGGCTAGGCGTGGTGGCACACTCCTATAATTCCAGCACTCGGGAGGTAGAGGCAGGAGGATCTCTGTGGGTTCGAGGCCAGCCTGGTCTACAAAGGGAGTCCAGGACAGTTAAGGCTACACAGAGAAACCCTGTCTCAAAAAACAAAACAAAGAACAAAAAATAAAAATAAGTAATAAATATATAAAACAGTTATAATCTCATTGAGCTGTTGCTTAATAAAAATCTACTTTATAACATAGATTATAAGACATTCATCTAGTTTTGCCTCTTAGGATATGTTGTTTCTGCTATCCATCACACTTAAAGTTTGTCTTATGTATGTGTGTCCTCTATCTGAAATTTGTAAAGCACATATGTATATTTTATTTGTATGTGCATGATGTGTGTGCACGCGTGCAATGCGCGTGTGTACATGTGTGAAGTCAGAAGACGGCCACTGACGTCAAGCCTCTACCTTCTTCAGGCAGCCTCCCGATGTTCAGCCCTGCCCTTCCTGGCTCCACCTTCCATTTCACTACAAGAGTTCTGGGATCGCAGACACACACTCCCATGACCACCTTTCATATGGGCCTCGCGTCCTCACACTGTATCCACTGAGCTGTCTCTCCAGACCTTGAAGGTGTTTTTAAATCATTCACAAACCTGCTACGCATCAACATTTTGCCTTGCTCTCAGTGGTTTCATATGCATAAATATTTTATTAGACCGAAAACTGGCATGTTCATAGGGCTTGGCCGCTTGCCTTTTGCTAAGAAAAAAAGACAAGTTAACAATCATGACATCCAGGTTCCAGAAAATTTCCCTTGAAAAGCTTTTTTTTTTTTTAATTAACATTTGTGTAAAATTCCATCATATGGCTCTACTATAGTTTGTTGACTGATTTAGCTAATTGGCAGAGTCTCTGCACTCACATTTCTTAGGTCTAGCTACTTCTTACTGGAAATAATGCCTTTGAATGTACACAGTGTGTTCTTTCATAGAAACAAATGTGTTCAGTTGGCAATCGCTGGCCCTAGCCCCAATCCTGGCTCTCTCACATTAATATCTGTGTGAACTTAGCCAAATTATTTCACCTTCTGGCCTATTATTCACTTTGGTATCTGTAACCTAAAAGGTAACACAAAACAAAACACCTAGATAATTTGGGGCAGATTTATTTTTATTTCACCCAAAACTTATGGTTAAGGGAACTTAAAAAAAAAAAAAAAAAAAAAAGCCGGGCGGTGGTGGCGTACGCCTTTAATCCCAGCCCTTGGGAGGCAGAAGCAGACAGATCACTGTGAGTTCAAGGCCAGCCTGGTCTACAAAAGTGAGTCCAGGGCAGCCAAGGCTACACAGAGAAACCCTGTCTCCAAAAACCTTATTCAATTTTATTCTATTTTTATTACAGACAGTTGTGAGCTGTCATGCAGGTGCTGGGGATTGAACCTGGGTCCTTTGGAAGAACAGACAGTGCTCTTAACCATTGAGCCATCTCTCCAGTCCCTGGTTAAGGGAGCTTTTGGAAGTCTCCTTGAAGGGTTACAATTAGGGCCGAAAGAGGCTGCAGGATCAGGAGGCAGAATCACTCCCACTTTTCTATTTTATGAGTCATTTTACATAAGCATTCTCAGGGCTGGCAGAGGAGCTTGCCCGTTTGTATCTAAATGAAAACCACTGTTCGCCAAGCACTTGAGAGGGCATTTAATTTGGTTTACTCCCACGTTCAACTTTGTATGTTCTATTCTAAAGCGAGAAAGCCGAGCAGTAGCGAAGGTGTATGAGTCTCCTGAGGTCGCATAGCTACCCACAGGGCTGACTTGAAGCAGGAGGTCTTAACTCAGACACCACGTTATACCTTCCACCCTGCTTCCCCATCAGGGGTCGGGCTAGACTGGCCTGACTGAGCCCCTCAGCTGCTTTCCTTCTTATTGCTGGGATGGATATGTGGGGAGAGGGGAAGGAGGGAGGGGCGAGGGGGAGAGGGTGGGGTCGGGTGGGTACTCAATGGGTTATCAGGTCCATCAGAGAAGGTAACAAGACTTGAGAAGTAGAGGTCCCTGAAGCCCAAAGCTGTCCAGGTTGGCATCACACAACTGGGAGCCCCCCAGAAAGGTAGGGCCCGCTCAGCCCCCCCCAGAGAAAGAAAATAAGAATCAGGTTAGATGTTTGAGTATGGTGTGTGTCCATCAATTTCCCTAGGCACCACCACTTCCTCCATTAGCTCCATGGCTACCCAGGTTTCCTTATTGCAGGCTCACGTCTTAAAGGTAAAAGCAAATAAAAAGCCAGACTCGGTGGCCACTGCCTGGAACCCAGGGGCAGGAGGATCAGGAGTGCAAGGGGCATCCTTGGCACCCAGAGTGAGCTGGAAGCCAGCTTGGGTTCTATGAGACCCTGTGTCAAAACCCAAAAACAGAACATTGAGCTTCAGGATTAAAGTCAGGGAGACGAAAAGAAACCTGGGGTTTTCAAATGCTGTACTAACTAACTAATGAGCAAAGGGGACAATACAGAAAATATTAAAAAACAAAACAAACAAACAAACAAAAACAAAGAAAAACCTGGCCAGTCAGCACAAGGAAGACTACTGAAGTGGACATCAAAGTGCATTTCAGGATGTGAGAGCGAAGCACCCCAGGTGAGCCCACAGCTCCCCGACAGGTAGCACGTCTGCACATTAAAGATTTACACCAGCTCAAAATACCTTTTACAACCAAACTCTCTGCTATTAAGCTGCGCTGCTAAGAGTCACTGCAATTAACCCAGCTGGGGCTGATTAAAAGGAAGGCTCCTGTAACTCATGTTGTAATGCCTTCATTAAGATGTGAGGGGGAGTCTCAAGGGCCAAAGGTACACTGTAAAAGGAAGTGCCTCCCTGGTGCACATACTCCTGTAAGAATTTCAGCATGTGGTAGAGGACGTGAAGAAATCAATTTCCTAACAGGATTAAGTCACCCCTTTCCAGGTGATACTGTCTTTTTCTTTTCCAAAGCCAGGCTCACATCTGCAATCCTGTCACTCGGGAGAGGGAAGCAGGAGAATGGCACTGAGTTCCAGGCCACAGTGAGTTAGAAGCCACCCTGGACTACAGGGTGACACCATGAAAAAAACAAAAACAAAAACAAAACAACAAAAAGAAAACCAATCAAAATCAAACCACAGTCTGTCAACATCTGCCTAAAACCCAGCCACAAAAGGATGAAAAGGTCTGACTAAAGCCCCTGTCAGACTGCGAGAAATAGGACAAAGAACTAGATAAAATTCTTAATTTTCCACTTCAATAGTTCATCATGTGTAAGGCTTTGTACAAGAGAAAGTTAAATAAGAAGAGTGGTGAAGAAACAGATTAAAAAAAAAAAAAAAAAGAACGCTTGGCTCCGTTCTGGTAGGACCCAGAACCATAGAAGAGTTCCATTGTAAGATTGCTTCCTGAACTTCCTGCTTTTTCCACTGCTGCCTTCTGATTGGCTGGCAGGTGGAGCTTCCTGCAGAAGTTGCTGTCCTGCAGTGTTTCTCTTAGCTAGGCTTAGCAGGTTTTTTCTTAGCAGGTTTCACACTGCCTTCCACAAATAATGAGCATCATCCACTCAGGTCATTTTCCTGACGCTACCGTTACAGAAGAAATAGCTCATTATGTCAAAGATCTCTAGGCTGCCAGCTGGTGAGAGGGTTCAATGTTCTTCATTAAAGCACATTTCCCTCCTGGCTTCCAAACATGTTTCAGAGCTTACTTCTTTTAAGAAGTCAAATAGAGCCGGGGTGCAGTGGCCCATGCACTCAGGGAGCAGAGGCAGGTGGATCTCTTTGAGTTTGAGGCCAGCCTGGTCTACAAAGAGAGTCCAGGATAGCCAAAGCTACACAGAAAAATTCTGTCTCGAAAAGCAAAATAAAAAAGAAATCAAAGAGAATGAAACCATTCAGTTAAAAACAATGCTGCAAACGAGGAGACTTTTAATCAATATGTGAATCAATGCAGGAAAAACTTGAGCACTCAATAATTTTCACGGGCTGGGAGGAGTGGGGTGCTCAGTTCTATAGAGAGCTCTCGCCACAGTCTTGCCCCTCGCCACACAAATCAGTTACCATCAAACCACAAGCCCAGGCTTCTCCAGGAAGCCAGTGACTTCTTGTCCTGTGCTTCCAGAACCCTTACAAGGGAAACTCCATCTGGCCCTTTTAATTTGATTTGTGTGTTTCTTACTGCCACAAGGGGGACATAAAACGTTGAAGGCAATAGACTGAATCACAAGTGTGGGTCATCCCCCCCCCCCCATAACACACAGAACAAAGGGTATCCAATAAATACTTAAGAATTGCTAAACTTAGAAGAGAGCACGTTAAGTCTGTGGCTGTTTTGCATCTTTTCACTTAGCTAATTTTCAATAATAACAGTGCCCAACTCAATAACAGAAAAGTCATTTCTAGCCCAGAAACAAAAACACCAACAGGTTCCTTAGATCACAGAAAGGGAATTATTAGAGGCCCCCTTTAAGCTTACTTTAGCACAACAATGTACTAACGCCATAAAAAGTTCTCTTGAAGTCTCCCACCTCAAAGCCACTAGGTCACATTCAAAATACTGCTGGCTCCCTGTGACGATCCTGAAACACCCCTGTACACTTCGGATAAAGAATATAATTAGCTATATCAAGCCGTTAAGTCTTATCTCTACTGTTTACATAAACACCGCGCCTCAAGGGATATCCTATTTTTTGCATTCATTTAACTTAGATCTTACGTTAAAGTAGGAATTAGGCAGCGGAGGCTACCAAATGTGTCATATTCTAAGCCTTAGCTCTGCAAACACCTCTTTCTCTCTTGGAAGTTTTCAACAGGGAAAAAAAAAAAATACAGGTTACAGACAACCGTACAACCCTACCAGCCCCATGCCCAGACTTCCGCAGCTACTTACAGGGTCACTTTGGTGGTCACAGTCGACCGGCCGGCACCGAAATGGTTCCTGGGCTTCAAGCTGTCGGCGTCGGACGCTCCGGCTCCCCTGCCCGACTCTCGGCTGCGGCCCCCCTCGCCCCGGCCATCGAAGTGGTGGGACAGTGGGCCCCTCTTGTGCTCCGGCTTGATCTCCGGCAGCAGCGAGCTGCTCTTGACCGTGAGCTCCCGCGGGACGACGCGTCCCGCCTCCTCCCCGCCGTCTGCCGCGGCGGGCGCCTTCTTGGGTGGGGACTCCTTGGCGGGAGCGCGGGAGCCACCGCTGGGCGCGCTGGGCACCGCCTCGGGGACCCGGCTGCGGCCCTTCCGCTTGGTGGGAGAAGAGGTGGGGGGCTGCTGCTTGCCGCGGTCCGGATCCCCCCGGAGCTGTCCTCTGGGGCTGGGGGTGGCCTTGGGCTCCGGGCCGTCGGGAACCGCGTGTACAGATTTCACTTTCCTTTCCGCCGTGCCGTTCTCAGGGGCCGCGTCTGGCGCCACCTGGACGTCGAACACCGAGTCGTCCTTTGCCGGGCTCTCGGGCGCCACGGCGTCCGCGCCCGGGGAGTCCGTGGATTTCTGAGACTTCCTCCGCCGACCCGACCGGCGGCCGTTAGACCTCTTCTCCATGTCGTCCGAATCGTCGCAGTCGTCTGTCCCCGGAGCAATCGAGACCGGCTCGTCTACCTGAGCCACCTCAGTCTTGCTCAAGTAGATGTCCAAAGTTAGCACTTTGGAGGGATGCGCGCGGTCGGCCTGCGGGGTTGTGCAGATGGTCTCTACGCCCTGGGCGGGAGGCTCACCTGCCAGAACCGCGTCCCCCGGGGCCCCCAGAGAGCCCTGGTCGGCACCCACGCCAGGGGCTCCGTCCGGGGCCTCTCCTACTCCTCCCACGAGGCGCTCCTCAGGTGGCGACCCCGACACACCCCTCGCGGTCTCTGGTTGGAGGCCAGCGCCTGGCAACGCGTCCTCCCCCGGACAGCGGGCGGGCGTCTCTGAGCTCTCCTGCCCCGAGCAATTCCCCGGTGAGGAATGCGGCTCCTTGGCAGCGGTGGTGGCATTTGGGAAGGTCTCTCCCTCTGCCTGCAGAGGTTCTAATTGGGCTGAATCACTGTCGTGGCACTGCTGCACAACTTCTAGACTGCTGCTGGAGCAAGGTGACAGTTTGGCGTCGTCGCAGGGGGTTGCCTGAATGCAGCTGTCCTCCGGCTGGTCCTCTGCCTCTTGCCGGGAGCCCGCCTCGCTCGCGTCGGTTGGCTTTGGTTGGCTGTCCTGGACCTTACTTTTCTCACTCTCTATTTCAGGGAGTTTAGCAGAGGCCGATTTGCTATTTGCGTTGGTGGGACTCTCTAACCCGTTCCTAGTGTTCCGTCTCCTTCCAGCCGTAAAGAGAGTGCCAAGTTTTCCCAACACTGGCTTCCTTCTGGTGTCTTCCGGTGGTTGTGCTCTGGACTGGAAAACAAAGAGAGACGGGGAGAGAAAACTTGAGAATCCGTTTTGTTTTGTTTTGTTTTCTCCTTTAGTGGGTTACAAAACTGCTGCGAGCCAACTTGGCAATGGACCATATGTAGTGGGAAATGAAAAGGAACAGCCAAGCGCGCTTTGTTAGGGTCTAAGAAAATTAACTTTAAAATATATGAGGTAGGGTCTCATTATGTAGCTCAGACTGTCCTGGAAAACTCACCATGTACACCAGGCTGGCCTTGAACTCACAAAGATCCGCCTGCCTCTGCCCACTGAATGCTGAGGTTAAAGGCGTGCACCACCATACCTGTGGCTAAATTTCTTTTTCTTGTATCTTTGGTTGTGAGCCTAGCCTTTAACGGCTGAACTATCTCCCCAGCCTTAATTTTCTTTTCCTTAAACACATTTTCGAAGCTACATTACTTACAACAGTATTCCGTTACCTTTTTAATTCGGTACTTCCAGATATTACATGTATACAGTAAACAATTTCCAGTTTGCACTGACTAATGCTTTTTGCTTCTTTCCTTAATAAAAAATGCAAGTTTAAAGTAACCAGGCAGAGTTCACAGTTCGCCGCCAGCCCCCACCCCCACCACCTTAGGGAGGAATTTTTTTACTGAAACATCTTCCTTTCTTTTCTGGGATGGGGTAGAGTGGGAGTGGCGCAAGGAAAAACTACTAGCGGCCTTCTGGAAAACTTTAGGAAACACCTGGGCTTAACCTTAAGTAATGGTGCAGGAATGCAGCACCTGGCTCCGCCCAACGGGGCCCACGTGTCCGCATTCAAACCGCGCGGGGCGGCTGAGTGCTGCCCCGCCTCTTCCCAAGTCAAGCCTAGACTTCCTGAGGAGAGTCCGGGGCAGAGGGGAGGGGGCAGAGGGAGGGCCCCACCTACACAGGGAGGGCTGTGGAAAGCTAGCTTAGCAGACACTGCCTACAGGGCTGCATCCCTCACCAGGTGTTGCAATCCTTGCAGCCTTTGTGCATCATGTCAATGAAAGCAAGGACGCCCCTCCCCACCCCAAAGGGCTCTGCGACAGGGAGGAGTGGGTTAGTGGGTAACGGGGCGGGAAAGGGGAGAAAGCCAAGAGCCACCCTTGGCTCCCCCCGCAGCGTACATGTGTGGGTCAGCCCGACTCACCCAATCCCCTATCTAGGGACAGTTTGGTAAGAGCCAACCTTTAAACTCAAAACACTGGCGAGAGTCTGAGCCCTGAGGAGGCAGAAAGCAGCCCCACCTTTCCTAAAGGACGAGCGTTTGTTCAGGGCAACACTGATTCTTGCGGCAGTCTTTAACGCAGACCGTTTCGTTTGAGCTACAAAAGCAGCCAAGGGAATCCGGGGATTGTGGGAAACGTAAAAGGCCTGGGGACGAAGAGCATGCGATCAACACATCTGTTGAGTCAGATCTGGCAGCGTTAGATCGTGTAACCCCGCTGCAACGGAGTGAGAGAAAATGTTCCCTATAATAGATGGGGGAAAGATGTTAGTTACAAAGGCTAAGAGGGAAAAAAAGTGCCGGGGCAGGGAAGATAGGATCAGTGCCCCTTCTAGTTCACCACAGCGGACACGGGGTGCAGAGGGAACCCAGGAACCCTAGTGGCTCCGGAGAAACAGACCCCAGGCTACACAGACCGAGACTCGCAGCAGTCTGAGAACCAGAGAGCTGCCAGGAAGGAGAAAGATAAAAGACTTGGGCACCCAGATGTGATACTACTACGCTTCTAAGACCTAACCAGAGCTTTCTTGAGAGTAAGCGGCCAGTGTTCCTAAGGAAACGTTTGGGGTTTTGTTGTTTTTACAAGTCAGTTGATTTTCAGTTAGAATACCACGGCTGGAAAGCCCTTCTGACGCTGAAAATAGACCCCTTGGTTTCTACTGCCTTGACAGTATAGGCTGAAACCGTAGACTGGAAAACAGGCTTGAGTCTCTTGGCCCAATTCCAGTCCCCTGTCAAAATTAAATGACTAGTGTATGTATCATTCTGTCCAGTAATGTCGCATGCTGTGAGGACGCCTGCTCAGCATACTCTTTATTTAGTGCAAGCGACCCCACCCCCAACCCTCAGTCACAGTTGTAGCTGATTTTTCAAAAGCCGCTTGCTTGCTTGCTCTTCTCCTGGACTATCGAGGATTTGTTTTCCTTTTACACCCCCAGGTGGCGGCCAATTTTTCACTCGTTAGACAGTTCTGTTGACTTTTCTAGAATGCCATAGTTTGGTTTGCTTATTCTATCACTTTTACAATAACTCCATTCAGAAGGGCCCCAAACTGGAAACACTTTAAGTTTCCATCCAGTGCTAAATGGATAAAGAAATTGTGATGTACCTCAGCAACAGAGGAATACTAAACAATAAAAAAAAAGTGACAAGCTTTTAACCTACAGAGGATTCTGAGGATGTTGCCTGGTTGCCTAGCAAGTGGAAGGCTTTGTGTTCAAGCCCCAGTACTCTCATCAGAAAACCTTTCGAGGGTAGTCAGAAACATCCTCTCTCTTGCTTATAGTGATGGTTACATGTGTGTAGACAGCTTCAACACTCGTCAAGCTGTGCGTTTAAGAAGGGTAGACTGGCTGGCCACAGTGACATATGCAAGTCGCCCAGTTACTCAGGAGAATGAAGCAAGATTTCTTTTTTTCTTTTTTTTTCTTTTTTTTTTTTTTTTAAGATTTCCTTTTCTTTCCTTTCTCTTTTTTTTTTTTTTCTTTCTTTTTTGGTTGTTGTTGTTTTGGTTTGGTTTTTGTTTTTTGTTTTTTTGATACAGGGTCTCATTATGTAGCTCTGGTCATCCTGAAACTCACTATGTAGACAATGCTAGCCTCGAACTCACAGAGCTCTGCCTGCCTCTGCCTCCTGAGAGCTCAGAATAAAGGGATGCATCACCACACCCAGATAAGAGGGTTTCTTGGTACCAAAGAGTTTATGGCCAACCTGAGTAAAGTAGCAAGACTCTGGTTCCTTAAAAAGAAATTGGCAGAGAGAGATGGGTACCTATTGGTTCTGGTCAGCCTGGCCTATATAAGGACTTCTAGAACAGCCAGGGCTACACAACAAGACCCTCTCTCCAAGGTATGCTTGCTCACATGTAATCCCAGCACTTGAGAGACAGAAGGAGGACAATCAGGTGAGTTGAAGACCAGTCTGGTCCACATGAGACCGTGTCTCAAAAAAATAAGGGGAAATAAACAAATACAAAGACGAGTTTGTCCTAACTTGTTGTAGCTTAAATAGAGTTGCTTTAAAGTAAAGCTTTCCCCTGGGAAGTAAGAATCAGACAGTGTGTGTCAGGCACACAGTTCTTACAGGAAGGGGAGTGTGAGAGCCCTTAAGTCATCTCAGAGGCCCCTTTCTTATCTCTCGGCAGTGAAGAGTTCCCCAAGGGGCCAGCCTTTGAGGAACACCCAGAGCCATCACCTCCGAGCAGGACCAGCTGAGTAGAGCTCCCAGTGACCCATTCATTGTATCAGGAGAAAGTCCTTGGTCTTTTAGGAACACCTTTCTTAAGCAAGTTGCACATTTCTTTACAGTCAGAGATTGTTTTCTGACCAGCGTTCATGGGGAAAGTCCAACAGATAAAGAACCAAAAACCAGTGGAACAGAGAGTACTCTTTGGGGCTTAGAGTCTTAAACCTAAGGTGGGCAGCCATAGACCTTGCACCTTCTCTCTTGAGCCCGTTAGGGGTCGCAAAGACCTATCAGGATGCTTCATGGTCCGTTGGTATGTCCCCACCCCAACTCTCCCCTTCTGTCGACCTAGGGTCCTGGGGTACCCTAGGGCTGGATATCCTCAGGTTCCGTGTTCCCATCTTAATTTAGGAAGCCGGCAGCCCTCCCTGTGTAGGACCTCCCATCTGTGCCCGCCGCCATTGACCAAGCCACAACAGACTGTTCTGGAGGCGACACAGACACGGACCTCTTTTAGAGGTTTTGGGTTTGGTTTGGTTTGGTTAATACTCAGTGTGGCTCATCGGGGGAACCTTAGAAGTATCCACAACAAGATGCAGAAATGCTATTATGGGAAGCTCAGCCTTTCCGGTGTGGCAGCAAAGTGCCACTTGGTAAATGACACTTTGTGCTACTCTACACCTTGCCTTATTTGACAGGCAGCTGAAGACTAGAACATTCAGGATAAATTGTCAACGCACCCGAGTCTGCCCAAACATCTGGACGTGCATGCAAAACTAATTTTTGTTTTATCGCGATCACTAATTGGCCTATGACCATATATTGGGGAAGGAGGTCTCCCTCGGTCACAGACATGGGGGAGGGGAATAGGATGAAAGTGGGAGGGATGGAGGAACGGGTGGATGCAAGCGAGGGGAAAACAATTTAAATGTAATCTGAATACTTAAATTTTAAAAAGAAGAAAGAAAAAAGAGATAACTAATTATAGTCATTGGCATCAATTCTAAAGTAATTCACCCAAAATTATATGTGAATGCTAAGAAAATTATGTTGAACACATTACTTGAAAATGTGCCAACATTTAAAAGTCATTTCATTTCCTATATAGTGTGAGTCCCTCATCAGCACGAAAAATGTCCTGTCTGCGTGTCTAGCCACTAGCACAGGGATTTCTAGATTGAGGTGGTCACCAAGCATCTGTTGCCACTAACAGAACAGGGAGGGGCACCTGATCGGTACCACTTTCAAGGAGGTACCAACATTTGTGAAGATCGCGAGGAGCTTGGCTTAGGTCTGACAAACAGAATAAAAATCTTTTCTGCTCAAGACTTAATGTGGTCCGCATTTACGGCTGCCCAAGAGAGGATTCTGCAAATTGATGCAGCCATCAGCTCACTAACTGCCTCAGCTTGACCGCCAGCATCCAGCCCAGTTCTGACTCAGGGAAGCCCAGTGAGATCTTGTATGTCCTCACCTGTGTGTCCTTCTAGAACGTGGTCACCGATGTACAAGAATGGCTCTTTAAAAAAAAAAAATAGTGATTTTTGAAGTGCTCCCTTTGTTCAGTTTTGAATAAAAATCTTCCTTCAGCTTTGAGGGGAAATGATTAGCCTGAATGAAATGGTTAGCCAGACTACTTTGATAACGCCTTGGGTTCCCAGCATATGCTTTGTGGTTTGGCATTTGCTCTGGTCAAGGACTTTTTTTCTTAATAAAAATATATGTTATGTATTATACGTTTATATATGTCATTTCTCTAGTGTATGGTTTAAAGATAGAGAAGTTAAAATTTATTTGTTTATTTAGTCCCACTGGGAATTGAATATTGACCTCTGAGTTATAGTGCCCTTCAAAATATAGGTTTAAGCTACTTTAGTCTTCAATTATCAAAAGTTAAAAAAAAAAAAAAAAAAAGAAGTTTTTAAAAAGTTTTAAAATGTCTTCAGTAAAAGTAAGAACTACCCAGGGCTAAGGAAGTTACTAATCTTGCCTACCAACCAGGAACTAAGCATTGGGTCCCATCCCCACGCAGCACTGCCATAAAAAGAGGACATAGTGGCACATACTGGTTATCCAAGCACATTGTTGATTACACACAGAGCTTGAGGCTAGCCTTGGGTAAATGAGACCTGTCAATTACTTTAAAGGTAAGAAATATCTTAGAACCATGTGACGGCTAACTGAAGAACAGAGAAGTAGGGGACATGGGATGGGGAGAGAATAGAAACCATCCACAACTGGATAGAAAAATCTCAAAGTGCCTTGTTGGGGGAAAGAAATGCACAAAAACCAAGAAAGAGTTTCCGCTCTTTTGGCTGCGATTTGGCTTTGGCCTCAACATAGGATATCACTATGTCGCCCTGGCTGGCCTAGTACTTGATATGTAGCCCATCCCAAGCGCAGAATTAAGATTAAAATTGCCATTTCCCGACACTAAGTGAACAGCTGTAAATTATCTCAATAGAGCTTTGGAGACAAAGGAAATTACACTCAAGGGAGCGTCCAGACACAGATCTCATATACCGCAGGGCTGGATTTGAATTGGACACTTAAACTATCACTCACCTGTCATGTTGTCTTCCTTTTTGATATTGCTTGTGCTAATGCACATGCACAGGTAATGCAAAGGAATGAGTCCATGTAAGTAGACTTATTAAGTACTGATGTTTTTCATTTTAAATTTATTTTTTCCTATTATATAGTATCCAGCTCCTGTTCTCAGACTATAGCCTTAATAATTTAGCCATTTCTGGGATGCAGGTTCTTGTTTGTTTGTTTGTTTGTTTGGGTTTGGGTTTTTTGAGGTAGAGTTTCACTGTATTGATGAAATTGGCCTTGAATTTGTAGGGCTCAAGGGCCCCTTCCCTTCTGCCTTGGCCTCCGCAGCATCTGCAACTACAGTCAGTGACTTTTTAGTGGTTCAGATACAGAACAAGGATGCTGTGCTATCACGCTTGAGCCGGGGCAGCGATTTCTCCCAAGGCTGTGAGATAGGGCAGCAGGCACGGTGGGAAGCAGGCTCTGATGGAGAGTCATGTGGAGCTGTCCCATGTGACTGCTTCAGATGGTGCAGTCAGTGACACGTTAGGCCTTTAGGCCCTTTGCTCCACCATCTCTCCTCTCGGACTCCCTGGGGGGCACACTTGCTAGCTTGCTCGCTGACCTCTCTCTAATATTTGTCACTGTTTCCAACATCTGGCCCATCTCTGCCGCCTTTTCACCTTATGCTTTCTGGTTTTTTTTCTACCCCTTTACTGTCACGTGATACGCCTTTCTTCACTGACTCCTCCAGGTCTTTTTCTAATAATGTCAGGAGAGCCAAACAGCAACCACATCCTGTGGTTAAAAAAATCAGTTGTACTGTCCTGTGAAACAGAGTGGCGGGGACTTTAGTCCGCACCTCTTTTCTTTACTTCCCATACTTAGTGGTGTCCCAAACGGAGGTGTTACTGATTATAAAAGCTTCCATTTAGAAAGGGTTAAATGTCCCCTTTTCTGAAGTGTGGCAGAGTCCCAGTTGAGCATGCAGCCCAGTGGCAGAGCACTTGTCTGGCATGCTCAGCGTCTTGGGTTCTATCCCCAGCACTGTCCCCAAAAGACATCTTCAAGTAACCAGAAAAGGGACTGCTATGAACTGCCACAATCACAACACGCCACTTCCCGGGCACATGGGTGTACACGAAAAGGCATCTAAGTCAGCACACACCACACGGATATGCGTTACATTATGGAGTTCTATTTCGTTGTAAAGAAAAATGAAATCATGCCATTTGTAAGGAAATAGATGGAACAAACAAAACAAAACAAAATAAACAAACAAAAAACATCTTAAGTGCGGTAAGCCAGTCATAGGTAAATCAATACTATATGTGTTCTCTCAAATGTGGAATCCAGATTTTTGGGGTCCTTCGGGGGCTACAAGAGGGGAATGGAGATTGGGAACAGTATAATGACAAACCTATCATATATGAGATGTGGTGACAAAGCCCATTATTTTAGACACTGTCCAAGAAATTAATAAAGGTAATAAAAAGCAGATCTCCAGTTTCAGATGAAGATCTTCCTCAGGTCATTTCTTTTTTTTTTTTTTTTTTAATATGGAACGCTTCACGAATTTGCGTGTCATCCTTACGCAGGGGCCATGCTAATCTTCTCTGTATTGTTCCAATTTTAGTATATGTGCTGCCGAAGTGAGCACCTCAGGTCATTTTTTATTTGATTGGTTGGCTTTAATTTTTTGACACAGGGTCTCGGAGCCCAGGTTAGCCTTAACCTCCTGCTCTTCCTGACTTCACAGCCCAAGCGTTGGGATTACAGTCTTTCCAGACCTCACCCGACTTAGGTCAGTAACAGAGACAGACTGACATCTCACTATTCAAAGCCACTGACACAGTTTATAGCTATCAACAGTTTTGCTTTTGAGACAGGTTTTCACACTTGAGCCCAGGCTGGCTTGGAACTTGCTATGTAGTCCGGGATGGCCTTAGCCTTCTGGCTGTCCTCCGACCTCAGCCCAGGAAGTGCCGGGACTAATACACCTGGCTAAGCCACTGACACTTGGTCAAGCAAAAGAAGAGTTTTTGATGGCCAGGTGGTGGTGGCACTCATCTTTAATCCCAGCACTCGGGAAGCAGAGGCTGGCAGATCACTGTGAGTTTGAGGCCAGCCTGTCTACAGAGTGAGTTCCAGGACAGCCAAGGATACACAGAGAAACCCTGTCTCGAAAAACAAAACAAAAATAAAACAAACAACAAAAAAAGAGGGTTTGAAATATGAAATAATTCGGTTGTTAATTTCATGAATAATAATTGATCATCTACTTTATGCCATAGGTTTCTCTTTATCTTAAGAAGGTGGACCACCGTCAAAGAGACTAATTTTTCCAAACACAACTCAACTTTTCTAAACGTTGATGCCGTACTTTTCCCCTGTGGCATTTCAGTCCATCCTTAGGGATGAGACCTTGTATGTCAGCTGAAGACATGTATCCCACTAGTGTGCCTTGCTTGTCCGTAGGCCTGGCTGTGCAGCAACAGTTGGGATAGAATAACTAGCAGGCAAGCTCACTCTTGGGGTAGAGCTTTGCTCTAGAACTGTTAGAAGTGTAAAGTGTGTTCCAGGTATGTCTGCTGGCTCACCTCACTTCTCCCCCACCACCGCCCCACCCAATGCGCACGTGCCTCTGTGTGTGTGTGTGTGTGTGTGTGTGTGTGTGTGTGCATGTGCACATGTGTGCTTCACTCCAACCATAATGGAATAGAGACTATGCCCCTTGCCCTTTAGGTTCGACCAGTGAGAGGCACTGACTAGAGCAGAGGGAGGGGCGGGTGGAGGGGCAGGGGCGGGAGCAGGCAGAGGAAGGGACTGGAGTGGGACGAAGGCACTATTCGTCTCATCCTCTTACTAGTTAGACCCCAAGTTGACTACGCTGGCCTTGACCACGGCTTCCTTCTCCTCCTGCCCTACACTGAGAAGGGGTCCCAACAGGGCCAGCTGAGTGCTCACTAGTCCTCGCCAGGGCTTCAACAAGGCTTCGTGGAGCTGGAGTAGGTATAATAACTTGGAGAATTTTCTTTAAGGGAAAAAAAAAATGCAGCAGGTGTGGTTGTGTGTTGTAATATACCCTCCAGGCTGAGGCAGGGGGATTGTCAGTTCTGGGCAGTCTCAAAACAAACAAAAAGGAAAAGAGGAATGAAGGCAAGAAAGAAAGACGTGGACAGGAAGGAGGAAGGAAGGAAAGAAGAAGAAGAAGAAAAAGGGAAAGAAATGCAAACTTCTGGGTTGTATACACAGATACCTGGAAGAGGCCGTGTGGGTGGAGGATGTCTTTAAGTGCCCTTGGTTTCCAACCTCACCCACACTTTGTAATGACCTTCATTGCTTTCCTCAGTTACTCAAGTCAGCATGTTCCCTGGGCTGGGACCTCAACCTCAATACTGTGTATCTTATTAGAAGTATCTAATTAGAAGATAACCCAAAACGTCTCCTTTAAACTAAAGTCTCCCAAATATTTTCCTTCTGTCACAAAGGTAACTGACAGGCGGAACAAATTTGCTTTGCAGTTGCACTATGCAATTCTAATTTGGTGGGTGGTTTTTTTTTTTTCCCCCTTTGTGCACAAATGTGTGATAAAAGATACACAGGGATTTGACCTTACAGCCCGAGTATTGCTTACCCTGTGCGTGCCCTGACTGCATAATTAAATGACTAACCAGTGAGTGTCTAATTAAAGTTTAGCCAAACTGGGAAATAGAAATGTGCTCACTACAAAGTGGTCAACTCATTACTAAGAGGTGTGTCCTTTATACACTTTAAGGATGGCCTAGATGACAATTTGTGCCGAGGATGGAGAGGAGTGACAACGCTGTGAGCACTCGTGGAGTCTCAGAGGGCACGTGTTAAGGAAGCCCAACAGTCCATTTCTAAATGGCATGGAGGGAGACTAGGACTGTGCTGATGAGCAGAGTGAGCGCCTGCAAAAAGGTGGGCCTGGCTTAACTGTGTGTGTGTGTGTGTGTGTGTGTGTGTGTGTGGCTTCCGACTGCCTCCAAGACCTTGAGGTTTCCTAACAGAAAGCCAGGTTAAGCACATTTTAATGGTGGCAGAAAACAGTGAAAATTATTTCTAGACAGTGTGAAAACACTTACTCGTCCAATTAATGTAGAGTAGACTACACAGCCAACGATGTGTTAACATAACTGAGAAATTCCCAAGTTTCTTGTAATTTCTAATAGGAATTATTGACTCTCCTATTCTGTTGTGCCCTAGTCTAACTGGCTGGAACTTAACTATGTAGCCCAGGGTGGCTCACACCTCACAATTCTCCTGCCCCGACTCCTGAGTAGGAAGGTTACAGTGTGCACCATCGCACTCAGCTAATAAGTCCCAGGTAATGAAGGGGAAAGTAGCCGAGTGCAATGGTCCACAGGAGGCGTGAAGAGCTCAAGTTCCAGGCCAATCCCAATTACATAGCAAGACCTAGTGTCAAAAAAAAAAAAAAAAAAAAAAAAAAAAAAAAAAAGACAGAAAAAAAAGAAAAGGAAAGAAGGAAGAAAAGTAGAAAAGAAAGCACACACTTTCATGAAGAGAACTTGGGAATGCTACTAAGGGATCAAATCGTTTATCCTCTCAAAAACTGCGCACACAGGGGTGGCAGGGTGATGGTTCAACAGGTAAGAATGCCTGCACAAAAAGGAGCAGAGTTTGGACCCCAGCACCCACATAAAAAAGTCACGTGTATCTGAAGAGTGTGACCAATGACTGTCGATGTGAATGCTTAAATGTGTTATGGGCTAGAACAGAAAGAAACAAAACAAAGCAACAACAACAAAGTCTACATGCCTACTCTTGTATTAATTTGCGTGTGCAAATTATGTAAATTCACAGACTCTGTAGAAGACAAGAGCCTCACAGCGTGACCCCCCCCCCTTTGTCTTATGATCTGTGGAACAGCACCTCCTTTTCCATAGCTGTAACCTTCTCTGTTTTCCTTCCTAGCACACATCTTTACACAACTGTACAGGCCTATTTGCATAGAGGACTCCTTGCTGCCTATCTGCCTTTCCTTACAGAATGTGAGCCCTGTGGGGGGCAGGAACATAGTCTTAGCCTCTAAGTCCCCAGTCTTCTATGAGTGCTTGGTGCCAATAAATACTCACTACATCTTTACTAGTCACAAAAGCACGGCATCATCTATGTTTTCTAGAAATCTCTTACTCTGACACCTAGCAAAGAGCCGACAGCAGTGGCTAATGGAGCCCCACCAGGAACTAGCCTCATTCCAACAGTAGTCTCCTTCCCTAGTTTCCCCCAAATCCTCTTCTGAAACACTTGCCCTCTGCGTTGTTTTAAGAACTCAGTGCGGTGCTTGTAAAACACTGTTTTGGGGGGAAAAAGAGGAGAGGAGAAGAGGAAAGACCAGTGCTCCAGTTCGCGTCTGGAGTGTCCCTGAGCCTGGTGCTAACTGGGAGGTCATGGGTGGACTAAAGAAGTGGGATCGTGTGAAAGGTCTTGGGGTGACTGGGTGCAGATCTTTAAAAGGTGCCTGTCTTTCCCATCCAGCTGCCAGAGGTAACCGGTGTCACCTTGTCCTGGGTTCCCTGACATAGTGCCTTACCACCTGCTGAAAAGTGACAGCCATCTGTCTCATCACAGGCTGGAACTTCCAAAACTGGGAGCTAAACAAACAAACAAACAGATCTCTTCCCTTTATACATCAATTATCTCAGCCATAATAACAAAAGGCTGCTGGACTGGAGTGGTAGCACATGGCCAGCCTGCGTGTGGCACGTGGCAAGTTTCAGACCAGCCTGGGCTATAAAGCAATACCCTTAAAGTAAGCAAGCAAGAAGGTGAAATCATGAAAGAAATACACATTAACATCTGCAAGCCAGAACCACAAATAGGTCAAAAAGGTAAGTTCCCAAACACCTGTTATGGCTACTTTACCTCTCACAGTTTTAGCAAGCTACATAATATCATTTCATATTTACTATTTGGTATACTTTTCTGCCACTGAGTTTGTGTTATTATATACACTTCTATATTAATATTAATCGCTGTACTAAATTCTATGGTGTCGCCCAGCATGCCTGCTATGCCCCTGCCCCATATCCACTGTGTCCACAGTGCCAACCATGCCTGTTTCAGCCCTGGATGATGACGTATTTACTCTCAATCTGTTGGAGGATGCAGAAAGCACTGCAGCTTGTCGGTAAACAGATCTTGAGTTATTTTCACAGGAAACGTTTCTAGTTAGTTACCAGGGAAATAAGTAGGCAAAACACACGATATAAAAACCGAACGGAGCAATCCCTAACACTGGAGAGGAGGCAAAGAAAGGACTCCCACACACTGGAGGCCACTGCCGTCATTACTTAAGAAAAAAAAATTATTTTTCCTAATGGAAAAATTCTGCTCCCTAGGACAGAAGTCCTCAGAATTTTAATTTTAGAATTCCTTGACATTCTTAGAAACTAAGGAGCACAAGAACCTTGTTTACGTAGGCTATAGCGATCAACGGTTAGGTTAGAAGAAGCTAAGACTTAAAGCCAGGTGCGGTAGCATGTGTCCATAATCCAAGCACTTAGGAGCCAAAGGCAATCAGCAATCTTAGTTCAAAACAAGCTTGGTCTACACAGTGAGTTCAAGGAAAAGTGAGGAGAAAATAATCAAGACAAACACTGAGGAGGGAAGAGGAAGAAGAAGTTGTCCAACAATACACAAGGCACCCTTTGGCCATCAGATCAAGACGCCACCACATCTCATTATGGCTCTGGTTGGATCCCCAGCTCTACACTTAGAAGCTCAGAGTAGTGCAAAGGGCAAATAATATTTACTTCGCAGGGTTACATAAGCATTTGGACATGGCCAAGTTCCCCCAAAATACCTCCGGAATCCCTGAAGGCCCCAACACCTTGCTATGAGAACAGTCACCTTGAGAAGTCTGTGTGTGCTGTCCCCGGATGCAAGCATGAGCATCTTCGCCACAGTAGTGTTTCTTATGACTCCCAGGCACAGCCAGGCCAGGGACCCTCGCTAGCAGGATGAATCAATGAACAGTGAAGCATTCATAAAACAGAGTACTTCAGAGCAATAGAGGCAGCACCTTCAGCTGCCCACTATCCATGGGTGAGTCTCCTAAATACGATGGTTTGGTTTTGTGGCGGGGCCTAACGCTGTAGCCCAGGCTGATTTGGAGCTAGCTCATTGTGTAACTCATCTGGGAGGCTTAGGCCTCCCCCTTCTAAATGCTAGGAATGCATTTAATGGTGTGTGTAGCACCACGCCCAGCAACATAAATATGATGTTGATTGAAAGAACCTAGATATAGGTGAGACTCTAACATATAATTCCATTCATGTGATTCAGGAACTCAAAAACTATCGTGTTGTCTTGGGTTATGCATATAGGTGGTAAATCATAAGAAAAAGCAGAGATAGACTATCATAGCAGTTCAGATAAATAGCTATTGCGGATGGATATATGGCTCAGTGCTCAAGCTCACTAGCTGCCCTTCAGAGGACCTGGGTACAGTTCCCAGTGCCCAGATGGTGGATAACAGCTGTCTGTAACTCCAGAGGATGCAGCGCCTTCTTCTGGCTTCCACAGACACTGTATGCATGTGGCACACAGCCTTACATACAGGCAAAAAACACACCTACCTATACGCGTCACAATCTTTCAAATCAATAAATATCTTAAAAGATAATGGTGACTTCTTTGTGATGTGGATCCTTGCCCTTATTTAAAACTTGATTACAGGCTGGGCGTGGTGGCGCACGCCTTTGATCCTAGCACTCGGGAGGCAGAGGCAGGCAAATTGCTGGGAGTTCGAGGCCAGCCTGGTCTACAAAGCGACTCCAGGACAGGCAAGGATACACAGAGAAACCCCGTCTCAAAAAACCAAAAAAAAAAAAAAAAAAGCAAATAAACTTGGCTACATTATCATGGATATTTCTTCACATTTAAATTTCTAAATATGGCATGAGTGCATTATGTATCTTTTTTTTTTTTTTTTTTGCATTATGTATTTTGATTACTGAGCATCTGCTGTTGTTTGCTTTCTGGTTTGGTTTTCAGTTGGTGCTCCTTGGTCACATGCCTCACGTCCCCCCCCCCCCCCCATCCTGGTCCTGCCCTTGATGATGAGGGAATGTTCATCAGAAACCAGGAGGAAGTGGCAACATCTTATTTCTTATGCCGTTTCCAATCACCCCAGAGCCTGCTTTATTATTATCCATTATTTCCCACACGTAAGGTTTCTGCTCGGCTCTTCTGATGCAAGCTGTTTCACAATAACTAGGACCATGCATGCCTTTGGTTTCCAAAGCCAATGAACTTGTGTCCTATGCTAATTGGCCTTTTAATTTTCCTCTTTTGTGATTTCAGTAACCATCCTTAAGAACCTGCCTTGTGCCTGGGACCTGCTAATGGCCCTGTGAGGGGCATAGGCATCATTCTCACTTCACACCTGAGGAGACTGCCCAAGCTTGTCTTGCAGGGTTCGCGGGGTGTAGGTAAATCAATTGGCTTCGTGCATGTTAGGTGTTTATGATTATACACGAGTATGCCAGCTAACCAAAAGATCAGGATTTTCACATGCTCTTAAAGGCCCATAATCACGATGCTCCTAAACCCACATATTTGTTTTTACACTGGCAAGTCATTTCAAAAAGCCGTTTGTCCAGACCACGGGTGTATTTAAAATGATACATGGCTAATCTAACCTTCCATTTCTTGTTCTCTCTGTCTCTGTCTCTCTGTCTGTGTCTGTCTCTGAGACACACACACACACACACACACACACACACACACACACACACACACACGTTCCCTAAGACACAGAAAGAGCCGAGAGGCAGTGTGTGCTATAGGAAGCTGAGGCAGTCGCAAAGGAGGAAGCTATGACGTTGGTCTTACACCTGGAGGCAGCTCAGTGGAGTCCAGAGAGCCTCCCAGGAACCACCAAGCTGCTTTAAACTTTTTGGACCCAGCATTGAAATTGGCTGGACATGGTAAAATTATCCTTGTAAGGATTTTCAGACATCATCTAATATCTTTGTCTGGTCTCTGGGGCAAGAAGATAGATTTGCTTCCCCCTCGCACAGAACACATAGGTTTTTTTGTTTTTTTAATTACTCGCTTGCTCCATGAGGCTACCCTGGCCCAGGAGGGATGAGGCAAGGCAGAAGAGGCTGGGAGCATGTGTCCTCTGGGAGTGAGGAGAATTATGCTGCTCTGAAAGTAAGATGTTTCATCACTATATTCCTGGCAGGCAGTGAGCTCAGATGCGTTCTCTCTGCCTCAGCTTGCACGTCTGGATTACGCTCTGCAGAGCCGGTTCCTGTACAGACTTGAGGCAGACAAGCCTGCACACCCAGGCTTTCCTGCTCAGTGCCATCCTGGTCGTGCCTGGAGGCGTGGGCAGCAGGCTCTGCTCATTTCAACATTTCAAATTAAAATTCAATTTTAACTACTGGACCTGTAGTGCGGGGTACTAGGGCTGTGTACCCTTCCCTGTGCATATCTTGTGTGTCTTTAATGTTGTAGCACACAGACAGTCAAGACAGAAACAGCTTTTAGGATGCTCAGCCCGGCTGATTTCTCTCCCTAGCCCGGCCCAAGCTCACCTAGCAACATTCACACCCTGAGCTGAGGCAAAGCTTCTGGTGTTGGGCACTAAAACATCAGAAATTTCACTTATTAAACTTCAAATCCTTTTGACTAGTCATATCTAGGATATTCTTAGGCTTACATCATGGTTGGTTTATACTTGTAATATTTTTTTAAAAGCGGATTTTTTTCCTTTTTTTGGTAAAATATAAGATATTGGCTCTTTTTTTTAAAGATTTATTTATTATGTAAACAGTATGCATCAGATCACATTATAAATGGTTGTGAGCCACCATATGGTTGCTGGGAATTGAACTCATGACCTCTGGAAGAGTAATCAGTGCCCTTAACTGCTGAGCCATTTCTCCAGCCCGATATTGGCTCTTTTAAGATTTCTGAGAAAATATTAAGAGGTCCAATGAGATAGATGGCTCAGCAGGCAAAGATGCTTGCCGCTAAGCCTGAGGACCTGAGTTCTATTCCCAACATCCACAGGATGGAGAACAGAACTGACTCCTGCAAATTACATTCTGAGCTCCACATGTGTGTAGGACATGAGTGCATGCACGCACACGTGTGTGCAAACACACACAGCACACACAATTTAAAAATGTTTTTTAAAAGAAAAGATTATGAGCACAAACCCAATTTTAAAGTCTGTCTGTCTGTTTCTAAGATACCAGTGACAGGCATGTGTTAAGTGTAAAAGTTCTAACAAAGAAAACAGAGGCCCTAAAGCCCATCACAAACTCAGGGCTTAGTGCTCGTGCCTCTGTGATTAAACAGGTGGAGCAAAGTTTAATAGGTCTTATATAAGTGTCCTTTTTCTTAAAAGTTTACAAGGCTGCTTTCTCTCTTATCTGAATCCTTAGCACTTCTTGAATAATAGGTTGAAAGCAGCCAAGTTGTTCCCATAGCATTTTTGTGTCCTAATAAATCTTGTTTGGGGAAGACATGTGCAGTGAGTGCACAATAACTTGTTACTGGGCAGGCGGGGAGAGCGGCAGGCGGCCAACACCCAGTGGAGACACATCTGAGAGCCAGCCTACATCTGAGAAGAATGTGTAACACTGTTTCAGCTTCTACCCCCGAGAAAGGTGGAAATCGATCCTGACACTCAAAACACTTCCTTCCCCACTAATGTCTCTCTCCCCTTGTCCCCACCCCTGCCTCCAAAGAGCTGATACCAGTTTGTCTTTGAAATCCAAAAGAGGGCAGGGACAGAAGCTGGGCTAAAGGGTTAACTAAGTCTCGGCAGTCCGCTGAAGAGCAGGATTATGTACCAACAGGAGGATCCGCAGAACCCAGATGTATTTAAGAAGAGCACAGACCACGTTCCCTCCTAGACCCAAAGTCTTTATGGGTAGCTGGTCCCCACTGTATTTCTTCTATTCA
The DNA here is from genome assembly GCF_903995435.1 of Acomys russatus. Classification (NCBI taxonomy): domain Eukaryota; kingdom Metazoa; phylum Chordata; class Mammalia; order Rodentia; family Muridae; genus Acomys; species Acomys russatus. The sequence goes on along the minus strand of NC_067157.1, from coordinate 7,326,634 downwards.
AAATTGCTTAAACCCTTTAAAAGCAAAGAATATGCCAGATCTGGATGATAAATACTTTGTGAGGTTAATTGATGTCATTGGTCTCTCACTTCTGTATCAGTTAGAAACAAGGTCTTAGGCAACAGAGAACTGACACCACGGCTGTGGTCACCTCTTACCATTCTGTGGCTTCTTCGATTCCTATGAACACATCAAAAGGACACAGGGAGCAGCATGCGGCTCGGCCCACATTCCCTCTCTCTGTCCTCTCACCACAGCCCAGCCTGTCCACCTTCCAGAGCGCCCCGTCCACCTCCAGCAGCTCACGCTCGCCAGCAGGAACTGAGGCACAGACACTGACGGTTCACGTGAAGAGCTCATCTAACAAGGGTGTGTTTGATTCAAGAGCTGAAAGGGTTAAAGAGGTGCGCCCTTTTTGGGGTGTGACATTACACTAAACTTGCTGAAAAGACACCAGAGGAAATAGTAAGCAGGTAGTTTGGGGAGAGTGCCCTGCATATATTAAGCTCTTAAAAAAAAAAATCCATGTGGGTGAATACGCATGTGGGTGAATGAGAAATATGCAGAGTGAAAGGCATAGCTTAGCTCTGATTTTTAACTCTCTGGTGAACAAAGTATATTGTCTTTAGTGCTGGGTTTTTATTTTTATGTTGCTCTAATTCCAGTTTTATTTAATTTTGCTTTTTTGTGTTTTAGAAAAATGTAAACTATATTTCATAAATCATATCTCATGTAATATTATTAAAAATGTGAAAGGATAAAAATTAATCCATTTCATTAGTACTCAAATCACTGACACTAATATTCACCAATAAATCTAATCCAGTAATTATGATCATTACTTTGTAACTGCAACCACAGGCAGTTTGGTTTTGTTCTGTTTTGTTTGTGGAGTCTGAGATATGCAGGACACTTTTCCCACATGCAGTCTAAAAGTGTTTAGTGTTTGGTGGCATTCTTCTGGTCCACTGCTGCAGCAAGCGTGGCAGCTCCAGCAGCCCTCCTCATGCTTGTCCTGTTTGGGAGTGACATATGTCAGGAAAAACAGCTGTCTTATTCCATCAAGAAGAGAGCATTAGCCGGGTGTGGTGACGCACACTTTAAATCCCAGCACTTGGGAGGCAGAGGCAGGTGGATCTCTGTGACTTTGAGGCCAGCCTAGTCTACAAAGGAAGTCCAGGACAGCCAAGGCTACACAGAGAGACCATGTCTCAAAAAACCAAAGAAGAAGAAGAAGAAGAGGAGGAGGAGGAGGAGGAGAATGAGGAAGAAGAGGAGGAGGAGGAGGAAGAGGAGGAGGAGGAAGAGGAAGAGGAGGAGGAAGAGAAGAAGAAGAAGAAGAAGAAGAAGAAGAAGAAGAAGAAGAAGAAGAAGAAGAAGAAGAAAAAGGCAGAAACATCTGCCAGTTTGCCTCAGGGGCTGTGCAAGCGCCACCAATGGTGTCTGTATAAGACAGTACTCATTTTCTGAAGTTTTATTTTTGACCATAGTAGAAAGCATATAGCACACACTTTGCCATCTAAACGGTTCTTAAGCATCTAATTCCATAATACTAACTATATTCATATTGCTTTGCCAAATGCCTCTAGGACATTTTTGTTGTACAACACTTAACCAGCATTTCGGTTAGAGACGAGTCTCCACTCTCTGCTGTCCAGGCCTGGAATCTGCCATCCTACATCCTACCTAAGTCTGACTGCTTTGGGTCTCTCACTCATAGGATGTCACACAGTGTCTTTTTGTGACAGACGGTACAAACCTGGCATTGGGGTGCATGCTTGTAACCCCCAGCATTTACGAGGTAGAAACTGGAGGATCAGGAATACAAGACCAACCTCCTCTACAGAGCCAATAGGAGGGCCAGCCTAGGCTATACAAGATACCATCTCAAAACACAAAACACACCTACCAACCAAACAACCAAACAGCAACAGCAACAAAACCACCCTGGTACCTACTACAACTTCTTAAGGTACAGCATGCCGTCTATCTCAAACAACAAGACCAATAGGCATTTATTGGTTGCCAGCCTCTGTCAGTCACAATTTGGGGGGAAACCAAAACCAAACCAAACCCCCAAACCAAGCAATATGTGGAAGTACATATTGTGGAGAAAGACACAGATATGTGGGGGAAAAAAATCCACAAGGAAATACTGTCATTTAGAGGCGTGTATAAGATGTGACAGGAATGTAGCAATAGCTACCATTTAGGGATGGCCCATGTAGAAAAAGTTAGGCTTTGTTAAGTGGATTAGCTGACTTAACAAACCTTCTTCTTGGGGGCTCCAGAGTTCATGTCAAGGCAGTCCTGCTCTCCCCACAACCATGGAAAGTGAGCTGTCCATTGGCTGGATTTGAATAGGGGGTCTGGGTTCATTGCATGTGTTGTCCTTGGTTGGTGCAACAGTGTGTGTCAGCCTGCCTGGGCCAGATCTTCTGGCCTTGATGGTATCCTTGTGGGTCTCCAGAACCCTCTGGGTTCTTCCATCCCCCCCATTCTTCCATACTAATCTTAGCACTCAGTGCAGACTCCAGTCATCCAGAGTCCCAGCATCTGTCCCGATCCCCTGCTGGGTCGAGTCTCTCAGAGGACACCTATGTTGGGCTAATCTCCATTTATAAGTGAGTATATACCACGTGTGTCTTTCTGGGTCTGGGTTACCTCACTCAGAATGATTTTTCTAGTTCCATCCATTTGCCTGCAAATATCAATATTTCTTTGTTTTTAATAGCTGAGAAGCCCTGAAGGCATACAGAGGAAGGAAGTGCAGGCTATCTGGAGGAGACCTGATAGGCTGTTATTATATGGTGGGGGAGGAGTTCCCTTCTGAGAGGTCTAGGGGAGGGTAATAGGGTGGAAGAGGGAGGGTGGGAACGGGAAGATACAAGTGAGGGGATAACAATTGAGATGTAATCTGATTAAATTATAATAAATCTTTTAAAAACCTTTTTCTCTCTCCCTTTTAAAAAACCATTTTAACTTTATAAGTTACTATAAATCTAAAGAGTCATTCTGCAACAGTCTGCACCAAACAAATATGTATATATAAGAGATTTATTTATTTGTGTGTGCGCGCGCAGATCCCCATGAAAGCCAGAGGTTACAAGTGGCTGTGAGCTGCCTGACATGGGATCTGGGGATAGAACTCAGGTCCTCTAGGGAAGCATCAAGAGCTCTTAACCACTGAGCTCTCCAGCCTGTGCAGCCACTTAGATTAAGAGTTCTTAGATACTATAGCATGTGACAACAAGGCTGGGGATGCTAGCCAAGTGTTTGCCTGGTATGCATGAAGTTCTGGGCTCTACCCCAGCTCTGCATAATAATAGGCAACACACAGTGCCACCACTTGGGAGTTGGAGGCAGGAGTATTAGATCTTACATCAAGATCATCCTGGCTACATAGTGAGTTTGAGGCCAGCCTGAGTGACATGAGACCTTGTCTCAGAAAGAAAGAAAGAAAGAAACAACAAACAAACAAACAGGCAACATAATCTCAGGCAAGATTTCTTCTACTCACTCAATCTGGATAAAACATATATTAAACATTAATGTCAACATCCTGCTACCATGTACCCACCTCTGAGAGGACAGACTAGGTTGCTTACTTTTTTTTTTTTTTTTTTTTTTGGTTTTTTGAGACAGGGTTTCTCTGTGTAGCCTTGGCTGTCCTAGACTCACTTTGTTTGCTTACTTTTGCTTCCAGGAGCTTATACATTTATCCATAAAACAACCGCCAATGTACAAGCAGGCTTATAATTAAGTGCTCCAGTAGGTATCGAGAAATTTGTGACGCTTGAGGAGTTCAAAGGGAAGGAGATTGGCATGGGTGAGCCTTGATGCATAGTCTTAACAAGGCCTGGGTGGAGGAGAAGGCACTCCAAGAGAGGGCAGGGCCTGAAGGAAGTTAGCCAAGCGAATGCAGGCCCAACGGCCAAAGTAGAGTTAAGGGGCACAGTAAAGTCTGGCAGTGCCTGCTGGAAGTGTGAATAATAGGCTGAATCTTACTTGGGAAGAAAAGCCTTGAGAAGCAAGTCAAGAAGCCAAGGTGTGAAAGCAAGGGGAGCAGGCGCTTTCCACGGGTGTCTGAGCAGGGCGTGGTGGCACGGTTCAAACAGCGCTGGAGGAGGGTGAATGTTGCAGCCCCTGCTGGGCCCCACTGTTCAGGCATGACCTGAAATAGGGACTGGATTACCAGCAGTTGGAGGGACGGAGGGAGGGAAAGGATGTTTAGTGTGGAAGAAGAGGTTGGAAGAGAAGGGTGAGCCCAGAGGAACTCAGTGCCAAGTCACATGGCCTGGAGGACAATGACAAGCTCCAGAGGTGGGTCAGGGGCAGCATGTGTCCGGTCAGATTCAAGGGGACAGTGGCTATCTCCAGGTGGAAGCATCCATATACCATGGAAAGTTCACTCTCAAGGCAATACATTTGATTTGCAGTTAATGTCAAGGCCAAATCAGTCACTGTGGTAGAAAAATACAAGACTGTCTATAAATGGCACCTTCACAAGGTGTGGTAGTTTTATGTCAACTTGACACAAGCTAGAGCCATCTGGGAGGCAGGAGCCTCAGTTGAGAAAATGCCTCCATAAGATCAGGCTGTAGGCAAGCCTATGAGGCATTTTCTTAGTTACTGATGGGGAGGGTCCAGCCCACTGTACGGGGTGTCCTCCCTGGGTTGATGGTCCTGGGTTCTGTAAGAAACAAGGCTGAGCAAGCCATGGGGAGCAAGCCAGTAAGCAGCACCCCTCCATGGCCTCTACATCAGCTCCTGCCTTAAGTTCCTTTGACGATGGACTGTGAGATAGAAGTGTAAGTCCAGCAAACCCTTTCCTCCCCAAGCTGCTTTTAGTCACGACGTTTTATCACAGCAATAGAAACCCTAATGTGGGATCTGTGGCTAGAACTCGGGTCATCAGGCCTATGCAGTAAGTGCTTTTACCCACCGAGCCATCTTCCAGGCCTGCATCAGACATGCACATGAGTGACTTTAATCTACCAGAACCACAATGCAGGCACCTGAGGAATGACAAAAGAAAGCCAACTATGAATTTTGGGGAAATGAGGAAGAGAAGCTATCAGGGCAGGGCTTAGAACTCAGAGGGCCCAAACTTACAGGTGAATAACTTTGTGACATAGAAATAGAGGGCTGATTGTCCTTCCAAGTGAAAGGGTGCCCCAAGTCTATTCAGAGAAGCGCTCAGAGAGCTCTGTGGCTGCTGATTCACAGGGATCATATGGGGTTGTTTGGAAAGTAGACATTGGTCAATACGCAGGCATTGAAGGAAGGAAAGCACAGTTGTGTATGTATAAAAAGCAACATGCTTGGATCTCCTGAGTAACTTTGCTCCCTGGGACTCATATGGTAGAGGAAAAAAAACTGACTCCACAAATTGTCCCCTGACCTCTACGTTTGTACTCTGACACCTGAATGCATCGTACACACAGAGATAATAAAAATAACATTAAATTACATATTATTTTATATTAATATATTATGTATATTTAAATTATGTATTAAGCACAATCATATTTATATATAGTATAAGCATAAATATGTTAAATTATATTATATATATGATTCTATTAATGCTGTTATTATAGAGAATCCTGCCTAATACACACACATATGGATATAAAAGTAAAAAAGAATTAGTCAAGCATGGTGACAAAGTTATAAGCCCAGCACTTGGGAGTTAGGGGAAGGAAAGTCAAGGGTTCAAGGTCAGCCTAGGCTTGTCTCAAAACAAGCATGCAAACAACATAGAGGCGAGGAAGACCCTTTGCTTTATCTTTTCTGAAGTTGGCAGTTCTGTCTCCCAGCTTTTTGTTTTCTTGGTTACAGTAAACACTCAGTCTTTTCCCACCCAGCAACATCCCAGGTGTTTTCTTTACTAACAGAAAGGAAATTTTTATTCTTTGCAGTAAAACAGCAATTGTTCTCATTTTTCTAGGAGGCTAGGCTGAGCACGAAGTGGTACACCCAGTACCATTCATAATTCGACCTCGCGCTCCCCCACGTACAGGGCTTACACCTAGAACCTGCTTATGCTACAAAGAAGAAAATAGCCTCAAATATCTAGTGCATTTTGGGAGATAGATACCCAAAATGAGACGCCCAGCTGAGCAGAGAATTCTTTTGTTGTTGTTGTTGTTGTTTATTTTTTGTTTTGTTTTCTTTTTCTTTCTTTCTTTTGTTTTTTTGTTTTTGTTTTTGTTTTTGTTTTTGTTGTTTTTCGAGACAGGGTTTCTCTGTGTAGCCTTGGCTGTCCTAGACTAACTTTGTAGACCAGGCTGGCCTCAAACTCACAGTGATCCACCTGCCTCTGCCTCCTGAGTGCTGGGATTAAAGGCATCCACCACCACTGCCCGGCTGAGCAGAGAATTCTTAACACATATTTTAAAATAGGCTTTGTCAGAACAAGAAATAGAGATCTTTAGGAGAGCAAAGGAATATAAATTTGGATTTTGGAAAGTGGACTTTAGAAATAGTGAGAGGAAAAGGCTGGTGAGAATTTTCTAGTATGTGGAATGACTAAAGACACTTTATGAGCAGCAGTCAACAATGCAGTTTTCAGCAGGTCGTCTGCGGTGCCAAGCCCTCAGTGAAAGTCTATCCTGCTTATATATAGTGGCGCTTTGGAAAAATCAAGAAGAAACCTGGTTCTAAGCACAAGGTGGCTTGTGGTACAAGCAAGGATGGGAAGAGAAGTCAGAAGAGGTGGCCTCAGGGAGAGACCACAGCAAGCAGTAAGGGGGTGGGGGAGGACTTTTCTTGGCGTGTGGAATGGGAGTTTCCATCATATATACACACTGTATTATTACATGACAGAATGGGAGTTTCCACCATATATACATATTACATTACATGACAGGTGCCCTTGGATGACTGGGAGCCTCACAATATATAGTTGCATCCTGCTTTTATAAACTGTAACAGTAAGTGTTAATTCATTCTGCCTCTTGAATTTTGGTAAGAATTTTATAGACCTAAATTCATTGACTCAAAAGAGGTGCTTATTATTGTTTTAAGTGTTTGTCATGGTTTGAAGATGTCATCCATAGTGTAGGTCCAGTTGGTGGCACTGTTTTGGCAGTGTCTTAGTGTTCTACTGCTGTGAAGTCACCATGACCAAGACAGCTCTTACAAAGGAAAGTGCTTAATCAGGTGTGTGTGTGTGTGTGTGTGTGTGTGTGTGTGTGTGTGTGTGTCTTGCTTGCTTGCTTGCTTATAGTTTCAGAGGGTTAGTCCATTCATTATTACTGTGGTGGAGAGTGGCAGGGAGAAAGGTGAACAGCAGCTGAGATCTCTATGTCCTGTCCATGGTGGCAGGGGTAAGGGGGTAGGGGTGTGGGCGGGGTGGGACAAGAAGACTGGAAGAGGGAAGGAGAGGAAGAGACTGAGTCATTTGTTTGTTTGTTTGTTTGTTGAGATGGGGTTTCTCTGTGTAGCCTTGGCTGTCTTGGCCTCACTCTGTAGACCAGGCTGGCCTCGAACTTGCCACTGCCTCCCAGAGTGCTCAGATTAAAGGCATGCACCACCACGCTCAGCTGAGAGACTGGGTCTTGTGTAGGCTTTTGAAACCTCAAAGCCCACCCCTGGTGACCTAGTGACAAACATTCTCCAACAAGGCCATACCTCCCCAACGCCCCCCTCCCATCAGCTCTTCAACTTCGGGACTAAGCGACTAAACATGCACATCTATGAGCCTATGGGGGCCAATCTCAGCAAACTACCACTGGCAGTTTAAGAGATTCCACCCTGGGCTGGAGAGATGGCTCAGAGGTTACGAGCACTGACTGCTCTTCCAGAGGTCCCGAGTTCCATTCCCAGCAACCACCATCTATAATAAGATCTGATGCCCTCTTTCGGTGGGCAGGCACACATGCAGGCAGAACTTTGTATACATAATAAATAAATAAATTGTTTGAGAGAGAGAGCGAGACTGCCCCGCTGGAAGAAATATATCACTGAGCGTAGGTAGGATTTGAGGTTTCAAAAGCCACTGTTTCTAGGCTTTCTCTGCTTCCTGCTTCCGGTTGGGGGTGTAAGCTCTCTGTTCTCAGCTACAGACTCTAATCACTCTGCCTTCCTGCTGCCCAGCTCCCCTGCTTTGGTGATGGTACTGCAAGTCCAAATCAACCCTTTCTTCCCTATCACAGAAATAGGAAAGGAAGGCAATTTTGCAAGTGAAAGCGAAGGTGAGTCAGCAACTTGTCTAAGGGCAGGCAGCAAGCCCGGGCCCCGCCAACCACTTCTCTCTACCAGCAGCTCCCGCCACCTGCTCTCCAGACACCACTGGTTCTCTGGGTCCTTTTCTCCCACGACCTCCTTGCCTAGCATTCCCGAGTCTCTTTTTATCCCCACCCTCATCTCCAATTTAACGTCTGCTTTGTGGAGCCTCAGCTATCTCTGGGGCTTCTTGTCAGTACATTTCACGCTGCAGCACTGACTCACCCTCAAACATTCAGCTCCCCGAGGCTAGAGGACGCTTACGAAGGCACACCAGAAGAAGAAAGGCTAGGTCCTCTTGAACAATCTCCCTTGTGCCGTGCCATGGAGGGTTCTGGCTGCAGTTGCCAAGTGGCCAACATGGCTGCCACAATCCCCTCACCCCCCTGCCCCAAACACACACACACTGCTCTTCTGGTTGCCCTCCTGAGAGTGCCACATATATTTTCCCTCTCACCTTACAGAGACCTCCTGTGCCTCTAACACTCTCTTACAGTCAGCCCTACCTGCTTTTTCTGTTGTTTCTCATCCACTATCTGTCTCTAGTGTGTATCTTTGGTTTTGTGCTCTGCTGGAGTATCCTGTCCTGAGAACAGGGATGTGATCATTTTCCTTCACCCTGTGTTCTCAGAGCCTCATAGTGCTGTCTTGTAGCCGGCTGTTTGAAACACACGGTACGCGCTCCAGAAAGTTCCAGAATGGTTCTGTTCATTTCACAGCATTGTTTTACAGCTAAAGGCTTCAAGTCTGCTCGCTCAGCATAGCACATAAATGCCTGAGTGGGGAGTAAGAATTAGTGAGGCCCTGCAAGAAAGAGATGACAGAAGTGGATGGTCTGATGAGAGTCTAATGGACAATAGTGGGCACACAGACCCCAAGGGCAGGGTCAACTCAAGAATAATAACAGCCCTGAAGGGCAAGGAGCGGTTGCTGCTTAGACAGGGACACACAGAGAGCTGAGCCAAGGGGATGCTGGTGAGGGCTGAGGGACACAGGCAGCCTGTAATGCCCTTCAGGGAGGGGTCTGGAAGAAAGACAGTCCCAGCCTCACTTACTTCCTTCTCTTTGATCCCCTTCCAGGACCACTGTGGCTGGTGCCAACAGAAAGCCCTGTGGACCATCTAGACAGAACTGGGTGGGTGTATCCACACAGGACACAAGGGAGGATGTGGAGGATGATGAGGCTAGGGCTGCAGAAGGACCTGCGAGAGCAGGGTCGGCCTCTGGGCCTCTCTCAGGAAGAGTTGAGAGCTATGCCATCATGTAGACCAGCATGGTCTGTGGTCACACAGAGGTTGTCAAGAACACTGCAAGAGCTCCATCTGATCCCTTCGGGCATCATGCTGTGGCCGGTCAGGTTTTCTAATCATTCTCTTGTCTGAGTCACAACAAATCCAACTTTCACTCCACCATGGCGGCCAAATTTCTCTTAATCTAAAGCAGTCCAGCTGACTCCGACTGTGGTGAGCCATCCCCAGCTAGGCCACTAGCCACGGCATCACCTCTGCCTGCCACACTGCACTTATTCAGAACCATCGGCCTGGACCACCTGTTCACTCTCAACCTCCGTTCTGATGATCTTCCTATGAGTTTGTCTTCCTTGGCACTTGTGTTTCTAGCAAAAACGCATTATCACTCCTGTCTCACCTCATCGACAGAAGCCAACACAAAGCAGATCAAAGATCTATCTATGTGTAAGCACTAAACCTCTACAATGGGACGGTAGGTTTAATCTAATCTTTGTGACTTTGAATTTGATGTTAATTCCTTATGAACCTAAAGCATAGCCAACCAATGAGTAATAAATAGGTCTTTTCATCAAGATCGAAAGTACCCATTCTTCTAAGAAAATGAAAAGAGGTCCCTCAAAACACACACAAGGAGACACTTTTCCAAAGAAGATAAGCAAGCAAAACACACACAAGGAGACACTTTTCCAAAGAAGATAAGCAAGTAGCCAACAAACATATATAAAGATGTATAATATTAGTGTGCACCAGAGAAACTCAGATCAAAGCTACAGCGAGATACCACCTGTACCTATTGGGATGGATAAAAGAAAAACGATACAGCAAGTGCTGGTGAGAGTCTGCAGCATCAGGGTCTTTCCAAGTTGTTGGTATGGCTGTAAAATGTTGCATACGAACATTAAGCACAATTGCCGTTTGACTCAGTGATGTGGGACGGATGCACTTGTCGTCCCAAGATTTATGGTCACCTTATTTTGAACATTAGTATTGAAAGCGGGGCCTCGGGAGGTAAGCAGATTTGGAGTAACTAGGTCACGACTATTGTGTTGTAGTGACAGGATTAGAGCCCTCATAGTACCAGGAGGAGAGGAGATGTCCTCTTCTGTCTCCCCCACCACACCCTACTCCTATCCCTCCATCCCTGGAAAGGCCATGAGAGTACACAGTAAAAAGGTAGCTTCTGAGGGTCCACTCCCTTACCCAGGAGCTCTGCCCAGAAGCTGCCCACGCTGGTGCTGTAATCTTGGACTTCGGGCTCTAGGAGTGTGAGAAGCAGATTTCTTCTTCTACACCACCCAGCAGAAACATCCCAAATGCTCATCAACTGATGGGTAAATACAAGATGGCTCTCTTCCCAGTGAAGGATGAAGTGCTGACAAAGCCACCATGTGGAGGAGCCTTGGAGACTGCGTAAGTGAAGGAAGCCATGCACAGACGTTTCCATGGTAATTCTATTTCTATCATACGCCAGAACAGGCAAACAAAGGGTCAGAAAAAAGGTTAGCCCATGCTAGGGGATAGGGAGGGAGGGAGCGAGGAGTAACTATTGGGTTTCTTTGAGAGAGCAATGAAAAGGTTCTGAAACCCGAGGGTAATGACAGTTATACAATCTTGTGAACAAGCCGAAGCCCACCTACTTGGACATTTTAGACGGTGAACTTTATAGACCATGAATGTCTCAATTTTTTAAATGGTGATGATCAATAGTGAGGGGAGCTCTTCCTAGACTCTTATTACATCACTCCTAGGGAATTAGTATAAGCAAAAAAGGAAAACCTGGTGTTGTAAGATAGAAAAAATATGGTGTCCTAAAACAGTGCTGAAGTTCGCTGGGAGCCCTTCTCAGCATTACAAAGGGAGACAAAGGGAAACAGCATGGGACGGGATGGAGGTATAGAGAGCGCCTCCCATGAGCTTCACCTAAGCCTGAGGTGTAACCAGGGTGCAGGAGGAGCCTTCAGCACAGTCCTGATGGGCGTGAGAGGCTGAGACACCATCTTTCTTCCCTCCTCCTTCCTTTCCTTGTAAGATACGCCCTCACTCTTTAGCTCAAGCTGACCTGTAGCTTGTCTTATCACTCAAGCTGGCTTTGCAGTTTCAATGTTCCTGCCTCAGCCTCCTTAGTGCTGGGATTACAGATGTGTGTCACCACAGCTGGCAGGGTGTTTTGTGTGTCCCCCCCCGCCCCCCGTTTGGTGCTGGGAATAGAGCCTAGGGTCTGGTACATTCTAGGTCAAGCTTCTGTTTCTAAGTGACAACGAAGTCTCAGTGACATTCAGATGACAGAAATGTTTGTTTCTTATAAAATTAAATCCCAAGTAATGTTTCACAAATTAACTTTATTATAAGTACTTAACTTCTAAATTGTATCATTATGTTATGTTTATGTGTTGAGAGCATTTGCTTGTGGTCTGAGGGTGTACTTCAGAGGAGTACCTGCCTATCACGCTTGAGGCCTTCTATTCCATTTTCAACACCAAGAATTAAAAGTAAAAGCAAAATAAAACCATAAGTCTGTTAAGTTATTAACATTTAGAGGTGTGGTAGAGCATGGCTTTGACTTTAATCCCAGCACTTTATTTTTTTTTTTTTAAGATTTTATTTATTTTATGTATGGGTGCATCAGATCACATTATAGATAGTTGTGAGCCATGATGTGGTTGCTGGGAATTGAACTTAAGACCTCTGGTAGAGCAGACAGTGCTCTTATCCACTGAGCCATTTCTCCAGTCCTAATCCCTGAACTTTAATCTGGAGGCAGAGTCTGTGCGTTTGAGGCCAGTCTGGTCTACTTCCTGAATTTAGGACTACAGGGTAAGGCTCTAGTTCAAGGGTAAGTAACTGTTTTCTCATGCACCATTGTTTGATGACCCTCCTTGGGCACTCTTCTTTCCATTGCTATGGTTCGGATGTGTTCTACCTCTTAGTGTTTTCACTTAGGAAAATCAGGAATGGTGCGGTGTCTGCCTACCGAGCTGTTAGAAGGTGTTAATCGGTTGTTGTGTGTAGAGCCTTTAGAATGGCCCAGCAATTCCAGGCGCAGGGAGTCATGGTCTACACAGTGCCTCCCATCAGGGCAATACAAGGTGACGAGCAGGTGTTATGGGCTGGTGTTTTGTTCCTTTAGAGTCACGTGTTGAAACCTTACCCTGAAGCAGGACACTAATCGGAAGTGGGACATGTAGGGTGTGATCAGGTCATGAGGGCAGGGCCCTAGTCAATGGGATCAGTGCCCTCGTAGGAGTCACATGAGAGTTTGCTTCCTTCTCCATTCGGTGGAGTGAAGACACAAGGAGCCAGCTGTCTACAACCCAGGAAAACACTGTCATTAGGACCTAGCCCTGCTGACCCCTGACCACACTCTGAACTGTGAGGAATACATCCTACTGTGTATTATCTACAAAGGCCTCTGGCGCTTTGTTACAGCACCGCTCTGAAAGTAATATGTGCACATTAACAGTAATATGTGCACAGTAACAGAATGTGCAAGTGGGACTCCCCACTGTTCAGCTGTGCTCCTGAGGAAAAGCAGAAACTGAGCTGGGGACTCATCCTGAGGTGACCTGGACTCATGTAGTGCACAAACGATAAAGGGGGCACTTCTGGATCATAAGGGAAGACGTGGGAGAGGCACTGGGACACTGAGGGGTCTGCACCTGTTAGCCTCTTTGCCTTGAGAAGAGAAAGAGCATACACTGCTAAACCACGTCCCAAACACAGGCTGATGTGTGCTGAGTTGGGGGAATGCTTTCTTAGCAAAGCAATGATCTCAGGGTGAAGGCCCATCAGAATGGGCAGTTCATTCACTCAAACTCCAGTGAGCATCGACAAGGCTTCTCGCGTCCCATGCCTTAGTGTTGGAGGAATGCACTGGTTAGAATGAACCTCCCCATGGAAACCTGAGAAAGTTCCTTGGCTACAAAGGCTCTTAGGAAGTAAGGCCGTGTGATTTAGTTCTTTTAGAGCACTGTAATGGAATGACATAGGCTGAGCTACTGGCTTAGAACCAGCCAGTTTATTTCTCACAGTTCTGGAGGTGGGGGCAGTGCAACCTCCAGGGGCCGGCAGGGTTACCTGTATCTGGTAAGAGCCTTCCTGAGTGTCTTCATACAAGCAAACTCTGCACCTTCATCCACTCACATTCTTTCTCTCCAACCCCTCTCATTTCATTCCAGGCTGGCCTCTGACTTCCTATGGAGCCCAGGCTGTCCTTGACCCTGTGGCAATCCTCCTGCTTTAGTCTTCCAAGTGCTGGCATTACAGGAGTGAGCTACTATGTCTGGTTCTGGCATTAAAAAAAAAAAAAAAAAAAAAAAGTCTCATTTCACAAAGGTTTTCCCAAAAGGCTTCACTCCTTAAATGGTTACATCGTAGGGTAAGTTTTCCACATATTAACTGGCAAGAGGGCACAAGTGACCAGTACATCACAAGTCAGCATTCAAAGCAGGTGATATATAAATTCTAACTGTGTTTTATTTCAAAAGGTCATGTCTGGGATGGCAAATAGCTTTGACTTCGACACAGTTTCCACTGAGTTACTCTCTGCCACATGGTGCACTGTCCTTAGCAGATATGGGAAAGGCACAACCCAAGCCTTCAGGCAGGAGTCTACCCAGCAATTACTTGCAGCACGAGCTTTTGTAACTCAGCAGGCACATCAGGCTCCAGATTGTAGCTATCGCAGGTTTCCATGTAAACCACAGTTTAACTGTTGTATCTGATAATAAACATAATTGGAATTAAGGTTTAGAAAGAGCGATAAGGCAGATCTAATCTTAACACAAAAGGAAAACAGGCACCCACTTATTATTTGCATTTTTGTTTGGGGGCACAGATCTGGCCTATCAAGACGGACGTATGAAGGATTATCCTGCAGCCTTCTAAACCTACAGGGCTGACTGAAGGCGTGACTCACGCCCCTCCGCGCTGGCCTCCCCTCCCAGAAGACCGATCCCGGTGTCCGCCTCCTTTGCATGGGGTGGGGACTCCTGCACAGTCTCCCTTGGCCCGCGGCAGAGGAAGTGGTGGCCACGCCTTCCAAACATTCGTAGCTCTCTGCTCAGAACCAACCCAGGGAGAATGAAAAGCTCCTTGTGTGTTTGGAGAGCCTTTAGACAAGAAGAAACTTTTCACACTCACCTCTGATGTGCCCCACCCCCACCCCGCGCCCCAAAACAAGCTCTTTCTCAGCTCCATGGACCTGGGCAGAAAATTGCTCCCAGTAGCAGAGTTGAAGGAAGGGGCGTGGTCACAAAGGGACTCTGTTCTCCAACTTCCCTCCACTCGGATCCCACATCTTTCTTTCATGCTCTGGATATCTGGTCACAGCTCAACTCACCAGCGATGAATGAGGGGGACATTTCACCAGAGGTTTCCTGAAGCCTAGATACTTACTTTAGGTGATTCAATCAGCTACAAACCAACCAGCAACATGAAGTAGCTTGCACGCAGCAAGTCTTGGGAAGGCTGACTTTCCGCCTTAGCTGAACTTGACATGTTGGTCCCTCCACTCGCAGCAGAGCTATCCTCAGTAAATACCCGGGCGGGCGAGGAACATTCGCTAAGTACCAAGAGCAAGCCAACACCACGGCCACTCCCTCCACTCTCAGCCTCTCTTCCATTGTGAGACACTCCTCCATAAAAGGCAACTGTGTACCCCAAACAGATAAAATACCCATCCATAGAATACAAAGAAATATGATCAAAATAGCCGAGATGCTATTGAATAAGAAAAGCTAGGCTCACATAATTAAGCCTGCCTTTCTAGGTGCTGGCTACCTTTACCCTTTCCTTCCTCTTTATGCGGTCGGCACTATTTCATCAGCTGTTTGTGGCAGCAGGTACGCTGAGTGCTTTGCGTGACATAAGCACATTGACTTGATGAAGCAGGTTAGTAAACTGAAGCGCAGAGAGGTTTGGTAACCAGCTCAAGCTCACACAGCTATCAAGTGGCAGGGCTTGGCTTTGCACTTTAGCAGATGTGACTCTGGAAGGCATGCTTTGAACCAATTGCCTCACGTCCTTCATGAGCAACCACCCCACCCCCCACCCCCCAAAGGCTCTGGCACTTCCAAAGCCCGACTGCAAAAGGAACATCCTCTACTAAATTATGTCTAAACGCTAACCTATTTCAAGAGTGAGCCATCATGGAGAAGGAGACATTATTCCACACATCGACTGGTCCAGTAACCTGGTACACTAGTCAACATTGAAGAAGAAGAAGAAGAGGAGGAGGAGGAGGAGGAGGAGGAGGAGGAGGAGATTCCACCTCAGGTTTGCCATGAATAATCAAGCACAGATAAGTCCACGTCAGTCTTCAGTGTCGCAGCTGCCAGGAACCTTCTAGAGTGTGAGTCACACAGCATGTGAGGAGATCCATGCTGTGATGTGCTCTTTTGGTGTGAGGCCTAAATCACACAACTGTAGACTGTCTGCAAGGGGTCTCTCTGTGCATGGACTTTCTCTCTTTAAGTGACCCCGCTCAGGAAGGAGGAGATGGCCAGTTCTAAAAGCCACTCGGTGCGAGGAGCATCACGCACACCCTCAGGCTTTCCACAGATGCCTCCCTGTCCACTTTGTCACACTGCTCACCCCTCCTGGGTGCGACTTTTATGTTTAAAAAAAAAAAAAAAAAGAGTTTCATCACCTGGGTAAAGACACTTCCCTATTTGTGTAGACAAGATTAACTTACACATATCCCGTGGTTGCAAATGCATGTGATGTGCTTGAGCCATGGGCTTAGTGCTTCTACTTTTGTGGGTGTTTGTGGGGCGGGGGTGGGGGGTTAGAGGTGTCTGACCCGCATGCAGGCACAACCGTGCCACAGCATGATTGTACACATCAGAGAATAACTTGAGTGTCAGTCCTTGCCTTCTAGCTTTATTATTATTATTATTATTATTATTATTATTATTATTATTATTATTATTTTATTATTATTATTATTGAAACAGCCCTTCTTCGTTGGCCTCTGCGCATCTAGGAATTCCCCTGCCTTTATCTCCCGACTCCTTGCGGGAACCCTGGGATTCAAGACACTTGCAACATTGTATCCAGCTGTTCCGTGGGCTCTGGGGATTTGAACTCAGGTCCTTTGCTTATAAGGCAAGCACAGCCACCTACCCAGCCCAAGAGGGGACCTTACTTGTTCTTCATTATAAGAAGCAGACAGTAATGTAAAGCAAACATGAGGGATCATGAAGTAGTTTGCTATGTGGGAAATGAGTGTCACTTTTTCATTTTACAATGAAACTCATTTTTTTTTCACTATGCCCCATTACCAACCACTTAGTCCCTGTGAAAATCTTTGGTAATAGCTTTGAGAAACTTTAGAGATGTGTATTGCTTTCGTCTTTCTTTTCTTTTTTAAATTTGTTTTTGTTTTGTTAAGAGGATCTCTCTGTGTAGCCCTGAGGTCCTAGAACTCTCTTTGTAGACCAAGCTGGCCTCCAACTCACAGAGATCCACCTGCCTCTGCTTCCCCAGCGCTGGGATTAAATATGTGCACCACCACTGCCTGGTTTCTTTCTTTATTTTTATTTTATGTATATGCGTGTTTGCCTACATGTATGTCTGTGCACCACGTGCATGCAGTGGCCTTAGAGGTCTGATCCCCTGGGGTTGGAGTTATAGACAGTTGTAGGTCACTACGTGGGTGCTGGGAATTGAACTCAGGGCCTCTGGATGAACCAGTGCTCTTAACCACCCAAGGTTTTTTTTTCTTTTCTTGAAAAAAGGCCACATGTAGCCAAGGCTAGTCTTGCATGTAACCAAGGCTGGTAATTCCTGACCCCCCCTGCTCCAACTCACAAGTGCTAGGGTACAGGTTTATACCACTACGCCCAACTAGACAATGATTCAATCCCTGTAAGAAACGAGTGTGTCTCTTTTCTAAATGTCAGAGCTCTTCTTTGGTCTCTGACCTCTGGACCTCTGTCCCCTCTGTGCCAATCCCTATAAGCAAAGCTGTTTGCTCTTTTCTAAATCACAGCTCCTGCCCTATCGTCTGCATCACAAAAGCCTCCAACCATTGTCCGGTCTTGTCAAGACAACACTGCACAAAATGGCACCGTCTGTTTTTTTTTTTTTTTTAAAGATTTGTTTATTATTATGTATACAGTGCTCTGCAAGCCAGAAGAGGGCATCAGATCACATTACAGATGGTTGTGAGCCACCATGTGGTTGCTGGGAATTGAACTGAGGACCTCCAGAGGAGCAGTCAGTGCCCTTAACCTCTGAGCCAACTCTCCAGCCGGCACCGTCTGTTTTTAAAGCTGTCCTATCTTTGTGGTTCTGCACAGTGTCTGTCTCCATATCTCTGCCTGTGGACTTTCCCCTCCCAAAATGTAGCCTCACTTGCCTGTGCCAACCCAATTCTGATTCACTGGGTGGGGCCCAGCCCGGAGGCCTCCTGACAATCCAAGCTAACTGGACTCTGCCTCTTAAAGCGTCTGCTGCTGGGAACATGACTTTCAGAGTCACTCTCCTCTTAAGTTCCATTTTTCTCCTATCTTCCCATTCAGTTTATAAATTTTGCTAGAGCAGGCAACATTTTACAGCAAAACTATATCTCGCAGAACTATATGCCTCCTTGACACATAAAGGTGGAAGGCTCATACCTCTGACCTGCTCACAGCTCCACTCGGCTCTTCTTGAAGAGCCGTTCTTAACACATCCCCCAAGTTAATGGGATGTGTGTTTAGGAATAGCCTTGTGCCTGTATTCATGGCAAAAGTCAAATGTGAACTTCTGGAGTCTTGAGAAATAGGAACAGAAGAATCTTACGCTTCTTCATGCTGATTTTTAAGAGCTGACTCAGCCTCGGGCAGGTGAGATGGCTCAGAGGGTGAGGGCACCTGCCAGGCAAGCCTGGCGGCCTGGGTTCCATCCCTAGGACGGATGGTGAAAGTTGTTCTCTGATTCCATATGTGGCTGTGGCATGTGTGTAATCTCCTCCCTCACCCTCACTAGTTGAAAACAAAAATATATCCAGATTTGACTAGCTGTTGAGATGTTACTGCGTAGAAAACATGATCAAAATATAATACATATAATGTTACAATGAAATGAACTACATATAATTAATATGTACTAAAAATATTTTTTAAATTGGCCAAGTTTTCCCAATCATTAATTTAAAAAAAAGAGAGAGAGAGAACAAGATTCTAATGGAAAGTTCCACACCATATATTTAAATGAGTCAAGCTAAAAAAAACTATCAAATGACGTTTCAATTTTTTTTTTTATATAGTTTAAATTGGCTTGCAGGTTATTAGATACCACTAAAGCAGTTTGCACAGTGTGCTTTAGTGGGTCCTTCTTTCCCATCCTGAGACCCCCGATCTCTCCATCTCTCCTACATCTCCTAGCCCTTCCCCTAGGCTCATCATTTTTCATCTCCTAAGTGTTGTGTCCTTCTGCCTTTGAAGAATGGTACCTTCAACTTCTCTTCCATGTTCCATACAGGAGGCCCGCCACACCTGCCCAGGGACTGCACGGCTTGCTCATGCAGGCTTTTAATGAGTCCCTGGATACAGCCTCCCTTAGGTTACACCTTGGTCCTGGGAAGACCGCTCCGCTTCAGGGTCTGTTCTCTGAGGGATGAAGAAGAAGTCAAGGTAGGCCTTGGAAGTGAATCACTCTTTCTCTCATCGGAGAGAGACACTAAATCTATTTAACTCCATTTAAAATATTTATTTACTTATTTTTTATTTAATATGCACGAGTGTCTTCTCTGCATGTACGTATGTGTACCATGTGTGTGCCTCAAACTACAGGTGCCAGAAGAGGACACTGGATCCCCTGGAACTAGAGTTACAAGTGGTTGTGAGCCCCTGATGTGGGTGCTGAGAATGGAACCTGTGTCTTCTGCAAAAGCAAGTGCTCTTAGCCACTGAGTCACTACTCCAGCCCTCCAAATCTATTTTTTCTTATTTTAAAGATTTATTTATTTATCATGTATACAGTGTTCTGTCTGCATGTATACCTGTTTGCCAGAAGAGGGCACAAGATCTCTTTATAGATGGTTGTGAGCCACCATATGGTTGCTGGGAATTGAACTCAGGACCTCTGGAAGAGCAATCAGTGCTCTTAACCTCTGAGCCATCTCTCCAGCCCTCCAAATCTATTCTTAATATCTCATGTTTGTTGCTGTTCTGAGTCACGGTCTTACTATATAACTCAGGCTGACCTCAAACTCAATATCCTGTGGGCCATCAAACCTGGGTTTGTTTAGTAGTTTGAATGCAGCTAAAAGTTCTCAATGAATTTATGTTTAACGAAGAAGTCAGGCATAGGAGCAGTTGCCTGTAATTCCAGCACTCAGGAAGCCAAGTCAAGCGGATTGCCATAAGCTGGAGTCCAGCCTGGGCGACACAGTGAGACAATAATACAGCAACAATAAAATACTAGATAAAAAGTAAAAGCGTTGGGGCTTTAAAAGGACAGTTAAAGTTTCGAGGGTGTTTTTAATCTTCCTAAATATAAAAGCACATTAAAAGGGAAGGACTGTATAATTATGAAAGTTTGGAAGTTGTCATGCACTACAGATCCCTGGTAGACTGCTGACACATTAGCATCATGGTGGCTTCTGTGAAACACACCAGCACTGGGCTGAGGTGTGGCTCAGCGGCAGAGCCGTGCCCTGTAGGCGTGTACCCTCAGCTTCACCTCCCCGCCCCCCCCCCCCCCCCCCGCCAGTGCCTCAAAAAGAACCAAGGACACTCTGGCTAAGGATGTAAGAGCACAGCTGACTATCTGAACACAATTTTGTTTTGTTTTGAGACCAGGGTTTATCTGTGTAATCACCCTGTCTGTCCTGGAACTCTCTTGGTAGACCAGGCTGGCCTGGTACTTGCAGAGATCCACTTACACACAGCTTTTAATATCAATTTTTCCGAAGACCACAGACACAATCATGACACAGTCACATCTGTTTTTTTGTTTTGTTTTAACCTTACTGCAAGTCAGCATCTGAGTCACAGATGTAATCATCACCTTCTGAGTGAGCAGCACTCCTCTGATAAGGACAAAACCATGCATCATCTTCCTCAGTGGATAAGGGAACCCATGTTTATCTGAGGGCACACAGGACACAGGGCAGGGGGTGACAACAAACCAAAGTGTTTTGAAATCACACATCTTGAAAAAAATGTCTTATGTTCTGTAGAAGTAAAAGAAAAAAAAAAAGTCTAGAAAGAAAAGTCACTCTTAGGTTAGCATTTAAATGAACAAGGAACCTAGGACAGACATGGCACCACAGAGGTCAAGGTCAGCAGTCAACATCGCTGGAGTCCACATTGTCACAGCACATGTCTTTCCTGCTCTTGGTCACTTTCTTGGGGTGTGTGTGTGTGTGTGTGTGTGTGTGTGTGTGTGTGTGTGTGTGTGTGTGTGTGTGTTACAGGAATGAATTCGTGAGGGTATGAGTACACATGTCTGTGCATACATGTAGAGCCCCCAGATTAATGTCAGTTGTCTCCCTTAACCATTTTCTACCTACTTTTTTTTTTTTTTTTTTTTTTTGTTCGTTTGTTTTTGTTTTTGGAGACAGGGTTTTTCCGTGTAGCCTTGGCTGTCCTAGACCAGGCTGGTCCTAAACTCACAACGATCCTCTCGCCTCTGCCTCCTAAGTGCTGGGATTAAAAGCTTGTGCCAAGGCCAGGCGTGGTGGTGCACGACTTTGATCCCAGCACTCGGGAGGCAGAGACAGGTGGCTTGCTGTGAGTTCAAGGCCAGCCTGGTCTACAAAGCGAGTCCAGGACAGCCAAGGCTAACACAGAGAGACCCTGTCTCTTAAAAAAAAAAAAGCGTGCGCCACCATGCCCAGCTTTTCCACCTATGTTTTGAACCAGGACCTCTTATTGGACATGTAGATCATCAGGTGGCTAGGCTGACTGGCCAATGAGTTCCAGGGATAATCCATCCACCTATCAGGGCACCCTGCACTGGGATTACAGGTTACCAGGATACCCAGGTTTTGCACAGCATGCAGTCTACATACTGAGCCATCTTCCCAGCCCCGAAAGGCCGCTCTTAATAAAAAGTACCGGTGGCTCACAAGCCTAAGAAGCCAACAGCTTCCAGTTGTTATGTTTTTCTGATACTATCTGTTCGTTTCTATGATTCTTGCATAGTCGCAAGTATAGCACAGACAACAAGAAAACTATGACCCCATCTGGAGGTTTTTTAATGCAACAAGTCATTATTCCAGAAGCTGGAAAATAAAGGAGTTAAATCAAACATTTCCCTGCCTTCCTCATGAACCTTTTCAGGTAGCAAAACATGTGATGAAGGAAAGTTCTTCCAATAGAAAAGTCTCAGCTAATAAATGTGGCCAGATGACTTGAAGACTACAAGCAACAGTCATCAGTGACACTGTTTGGTAAAGGCTTTGAAAGGGAGGTGTCCAGAGGACCATATCAACCTTTGCTTGACAAAAATGAGAAACTGGTAGGTGCTTTATTATGCAAATAACATCTGAAATATCCTCCTCCAATAACTGAATCAAGTTGGTGGGTTTACTGCTTGGCAGTAAACACTGGGGATGGCTGGGAAAGTTCAGTGGTACCTTGAGGACAAAGCCAGAGGAAGCCAGGATGTGCGACATTTCACAGGGGGAAAAAAATGACAGAGCTTGTGTGCTGGCACACATCTTTGGTCCCAGCACTGAGGAGACAAGGTAGGTGGATCTCTGTGAGTCTGAGGTTAGCCTGGTCTACCATAGTGAGTTCCAGGCCAACCAGGGATACACAGTGAGACCCTTATCTCTAATTAATTAATTAATGTGAAAAATTGTCAAGAAAAAAGGTAGGAGGAGCAGTCACAGACACACAGAGGCCCAGGAGACATATTGACCAAGCTGCAGCACAGAGGCTCAAATCACACGTAGGATACAATAGATGACTGGGTTAATTAGAAGCATGGCAGGATGCTTGCTAATGCAAAGTAATTAACAATATCTTCATCAGTGTTAATAACAGTACTGTGGTTATGGTCTTTTGACACCGTCTTATCTAGAGCTACATACTGACACTTCAGTGCGCATGTGCGCACTCCCTTCCCAGGTTTGTTCTGCCAACTCGTGTGCTGAGGGGCTTCTAGAATCTGAGTTGTCTGTTCGGAGATAACAGAACTTACCACAAAATTTCTGGAAAGGAATGCCAAATTTCATGGCCAACCTTCTCTGCAAAGGACAGCACGTTTTCCAGATTTAAGTGACATTCTCAGAAAGCTCAGCTGAGGTAGCACCTCTGTAAAGTCCAACAGTCACACAGCAGGTCCAGGCTCTTCACTGAGGCAAACCAGCCCCCATCTCCGGCCCCAGCCCCTCCCAACCCCACTATGCCAAGCAGAGAGCAGTCTCCTTTCAGGCGGAAAACCACAAAGCTGGAGCTGAAATGGGCTACAAGAACGACCTGTTTTGGAGTTATTCCCACTAGGCCGTCTTCCACAATGATACAGGTAGATTTCTTAGTGCAGGAAACTCATCCAGAATAAGGAATTCCAAGATTCTTCATTAGGCCCAGCAACATGGGTACGCAGAGTCTGGGCCCTAGCATCCTTGTTTTTCCTTGTTTGCAAAGCAGGAATAATGATACCCAGCTTAGGGGCTTGAGTATGGGCTAATTAGTGATGGATTGGTGCTCATAGGGAGCACCTGCAGGAAGCTCGGCCTCGCGGATGGTTTGTATTAATTACACAGCGTTAGCGCCCAGCACAGCTGCATCTGTCCCTGGAGGAGGGTGGTCTGAACATGTCTGCACTTACTTCCTGTGACTACACACTGGCCTTTGGGTTCCCGCTGTATGCTCATCTTCACGCAGCAAAGATTTTTACTTCTGCTTCTCCAGTGGGCTCTGTGAGGAAAGGGCGTGCTGGTATCTTAGTTCGTCTAGGTATGTCCCAGGGCCGGGTTTACCTGGTTGCTGCTGCACTGGGGAGAACATCAGAAAGTATCGGAAGGGACTCAGTCTGCCATCCTGGCTCAGGCAACAGATGGGATTGTGGGTTTGAGAGCAGAGCTGCCAAACCTGTTGGTGATAAAACTGCTTCCTAACCAAAAAGCGACTTTCTGATATGTAAGATAATTATGAGGGGAGGGAAGAACAAGACAGGTTTTGGACCTAACTGCCCAAGAAACCTTACAGGGATGGTCAGACCCAGCAATTGTAACACTGTACTGCAGAGCAGTAGAGACCCCTACCACTATTTGAAAGCAAAAACTCCTAATGCCTAGTCCCTGGGGTTAAGCAAATTAAAGTGAAATAAAAGAAACAGAAGGGCTATGTCTTCCTTCAGTCGAAAAAACCTTACTGAACATTCTGTGTGTGCCAGGTGCGGTGCTAGGAATGAGGACACAGCCGTGAGCAAGAGGCAAAAGTCCCCGCTTCCTGGTTTATGTTGCCAGAGACGGAAGATAGACAAAAGCAAACAGAAAAACGTCACCTCGTGATTTGTACTCTGCGGACAATTCCTGTAGGCTGAGGTGTCCGAGAGGTTTTTCTGCAGAGGTTATCATTTAAAGGAAACGTGAAGGGTGAGTGGCAATCAGTCCCTGAGGACTCCCAAAAGTGTGTCCCAGGCCAAGCAAACAGGGGGTGCTATATTGTTCTCCCAGCAAGAAAGAGTTCAGGTGGGAAAAAGGGGTGAGTGGGTGGAGATGGACAGAGTAGGAGGCGAGGACACACACCAGGTTGCCAGGGACCGAGAACTTGCAGGAAGATTGAAGGGTCTCCTCTCAGCACAACGGAATGCCTGAGACCACAAGCAGGAGAGCAATGATATCTGATCGGCATATAACAAGATGGTTCTGGCTCCTCCATGCAGAAAGAACAGCGAGAAGAAGAGGACCAGATTGTTGCCATAGTTACAGTCTTAGACCTGGGATAGCTATTTGCTTATTTGGGGGAAACCCAACATCAAAGGATCGCATGGTGCACCTCGTTTCATCAGTCCCACCTACATGTTTGCTGGGAGAATAAAAAGGCCCCACATTTATGTGGGTTGCAATGTATATATCCTATTGAATACCATGGCACCCATGGTCAAGCATCCCCTTGCGGGTCTAGACTTTGGATCTCTGACATTCACTACCCTGGCCCTTCTGCCAACCATCATCTCCTGTTGCCATAACAACACCAGCCAATGGCTGTCAGGTGGTCATTGCCAAACCATGCTCTTCTCAGACATCAATTTGCCCCCCCTCCCATTCTCCACAAAGAAAATTAGCCCCAGCGTAAGTTTCTTTATGTGTCAATGCTGTGTTCTTTACTCTACAGAATGCTGAGCCATCACGCTCAACACCCCAAGCTCCGGTAACCTGTACCTCCCTTAATCTGAGGGCCTTTTAGTCCTGTCCCACCTCCTTAGTGCTCTACTTGGATCCTAAAACTGCCTGGTTTGTCCCATTTCACCATAGAGCCTGCCCCATCTGTGTGTGTGACACCCCACCCCCAGCCACTCCCCCACCTCACCCCAAGCCCCGCTCTAACAATGCATCTTTAATTATCTCACTAAGAGTAAGCAGCATATATTTTGCCATCAAAACCATTCATGTATTTTGCTATACACAGAGAATATCTTCCCCAAATTTTCAGACTCTTCTGACGTACTTCTGTTTCCGAAGAGGTTTTCATCCGGGGTAAAAGACTTGCAGTAAGTTCAGAGCGGCATGGCCACCCACTTCTACTCTCACGAGCTTTAAGAAATGTAGGAGCTCAACATTATCCCGTATTTTACCTACTCTTTTGAATTTTCTTATTTTGCCTTTTTCCTACCTGTTTCTGTTTGACATTGAGTTGCTGATTCTAAGCGCATGGCTATTTACTTCCGTCTTGCAAAGGCCTCCGGCTCTATGGCTCTGTGAGAGCCGCTGCCTACCCTGAGTTGTGGTGAGCTGTCCGTCCCCTATGAAAACCTCCCGCAAACAGATATATTTCAAAGAAACTTCAGATTCGGGGAGTTATAATCAAATCTCTGCATATAGAAAGACACATTCATGGTTTTAATAGCAAAGTATATGCTATTTATTGTACGCATTGCTTCACATGTGTCCTGGTTAGATTTTGCTGACAAATGAATTTTCATGTTAATTTGCAAAAATTAATTGATTAATAACAGGAAAACCTCCATATTCTCATCTATTCTGAAAATGTTCCAAATCTCTCTGGCTGGTTTTCAAGGCACTACTTCAAAGTCAGCGTTCTCTAAAACGACCAGAGGGCTCCTACCCACTTACCCGCCTCCCCCTCTCCCCCCACCAGCCAGCTCCCTTCACAAGACTCAGGTTTGTCACCAGGGCATGTCTCCAGCCTCTGAGTCTAAATGCTCCAAATCATGACCGTCCACTTTTGCTCACATGACACGAGGGATTCATCATGCAGTCTCTTGACTTCATCTCACCCGACAGCCTCTGCCTCCATGCAAACGCACAGTTTGGATGGCCGCGTGAGCAGCCTCTGAGAGTCCAAGCCCTTCTGCTTTCAAAGCTTTTTACTTCCCTGTACACAACTCTTCCGTTACAGCAAGAAGCTCAATGCCACTGTCTCTCGCATATTCCATCTGTTATCAAATATTTATCTTTGCTTAAGAACTCACAACAATTTGTCGGCATTTAAGGGATGGACCCCGACCAGATACTTCTGTGAGTGGGGAGGGTGGGGGGGGGGGTACCTACTACTCGGGTTCCTTTCTGCGCCCCTTTCCTGGCCAGAGACAGTCTCCATGGCCAGCACCTTCATTCTGATGCCTTTCCAACACCACAGGGCAGTAGTAAATATACCCAACACAGTGTCATCCTAGCTTTAAATCGTAAACACTAGTCGGTCATTTCTTTCCGTCTTGGTTTAGGCCAAGCATCAGTAATGTTGAGAGTTCTTTATTTTTCCTCATTCCTTTTCTGCTGCAAGAAGCAGCTCCCAGGGTAAGCCCGTCAACAAGTATTAAATAAATAAATAGCTTACAACGCCAAGGAAGGGACAAAGGATAAGACGCTGTCAGAATTTTAGCAGTAAACGACACAACTGGAGAGCCTACTCAGTGATTCAAAGTACACACCGCTCTTGCAGAGGACCCAAGTTCAGACCCCAGCATCCATGCTGGGCAGTTCACAACCACCTGGAACCCCGGCTCTAGCACATCCAACCCATCTTTTGGCCTCTGAGGGCAGGGTACCTTATTCAAGTGCACACATCCTCACACAGACAGGAACACATAATTAAAAAAAAATTTTTTTAAAGCCAGATATGGTGGCACACACCTTTAGTCCCAGTACTTGGAAGGGACCTGCAAGCTCAAAGCAAGCCTGGGCTATATATGTACAGCAAGTTGCAGGCCAGCCAGGGATGTACAATAAGACACTAACCTTAGAAGAAACCAAAACCCAAATCCAAAACAAACAAACAACAACAGAAGCCTGGAGGAGGGCTAGGGCCTGTTCGCAGGCTGTGAGTGAGCTCTGAGCACACGTGGCTCAATCTCTTCCTTCAGCTCCTGTTCTCCTACTTTCTGGTGGATCTTTTCTGTCCTCCTGAATCCACCCAACCCCCTGCTTACTGTTAACGTGTTGAAATTATGTGTGGCTCCATTTTCTACCTGGGGTGACAGCCAATGCATGTTTACCCATAACCTTGCCAGAATGGCTATTTCAAGGATCACTTAAAAAAAAAAAAAAAAAAAAAAAAAAAAACATGGAGGTACATAAGATGACTCATTGCAAGGTCATCTAGTACCATGAGGTCAAAGTATCAATTTGGTCAGCTGCCCTCTCCTCCAGCAATTCCAACTTGGTTATCACTCCACCCAGCGGCTTAAAAATGACTGGGAAGGGGCTGGAGAGATGGCTCAGAGGTTAAGGGCACTGACTGCTCCTCCAGAGGCCCTGAGTTCAATTCCCAGCAACCGCGTGGTGGCTCACAACCACCTATAATGTTATCTGATGCCCTCTACTGGCCTGCAGGTGTACATGCAACCAGAGAACTGTATACATAATAATAAATAAATAAATCTTAAAAAAAAAAAAATGACTGGGAAGAAGTGACCTATCTGAACAGCTAAGATCCCCGGTGCATAGATAAAAGCAAAATGCAGTGACAATTAGCATGGTACAGCAAACCAACATCAACAACAGAAAGCCTTTAGGGACAGGAAGCTTGCTTGAATGTAAACTGTATTTATAGGAAATAATAGATAAGCTGAGCATGCAACAGTAGAGCAGAAATATGTGTATGAACATGAGGGGTATGAGTGGGTTAATGGTATCCCTGTGACAGCATTCCTTTCCTTTATTTTTAAAATGTATTTATTTCATCTATTTATTTAGCGGGTACAGTGTGTAAGGCTTAGTTCTCTCCTTCCACTATGTGGATTTTGGGCAACAAACTCAGGTTGCCAGAATCAGCCAGCGGCAAGCACCTTTACCTAACAAGCCAAGTTCTGGCGCCAAATCTGTTGCTTTTAAAGAAAGGTAATATGACAATAACGTAAATTAATAAAACTAGATAAAATCAGATACTAGATGCAGAAGAATGTTGTGTAGAGGCTAGTTGTTTCCGAGGGTTTCCCCAGCACCTCAGTATTTTACTAAAAAGAAATCTACTTACATTTAGCTGAATGCCAAACCCAGGCAAAGGTGGGAAGTGGGAAGGTAGGAAGTGGAAAGTAGGAAGTTGGGAAGTGGGAAGGTGGGAAGGTGAGAAGGTGGGAAGTGGGAAGGTGGGAAGGTGAGAAGGTGGGAAGTGGGAAGGTGGGAAGTGGGAAGGTGGGAAGTGAGAATGTGGGAAGTGGGAAGGTGGGAAGTGGGAAGGTGGGAAGTGAGAATGTGGGAAGTGGGAAGGTGGGAAGTGGGAAGGTGGGAAGTGAGAATGTGGGAAGTGGGAATGTGGGAAGAAGAAGGTGGGAAGGTGAGAAGGTGGGAAGTGGGAAGGTGGAGAAGTGGGAAGGTGGGAAGTGGGAAGGTGGGAAGGTGGGAAGTGGGAAGGTGGGAAGGTGGGAAATGGGAAGGTGGGCAGTGGGAAGGTGAGAAGGTGAGAAGGTGGGAATGTGGGAAGGTGGGAAGGTGAGAAATGGGAAGGTAGGAAGTGGGAAGGTGAGATGGTATCATCAGAGCTTCAAAGATGCGGCCTGAAGCTGACAAGCCCAATTTCCTCCCCCAGCCAGCTTCCTCTTTCCTCCTGGAGCCTTGGAGGCCCCCCCACATGATGCCGAGGCACACCACACCATCTACTCCACTCCTGTCTACTCATTTTTAGGAGACCACCAAAGCTGGTGGGCTCTGCTCTCAGCTGCATTTGTTGCTGTGTTTCGCCGGGCTCAGTGAGTAAAGGCCTGATGACCCGATTCTATCCCCCAAAGATGGAAGGAGAGAACCAATTCAAGACTCAACAGAGTCTGACCTGCACAGCATGCTGTGGCATGTGAGTGCACACACATATCACGCACAAATAATGATACATCCTGTCTCATGGATACCATTAAATTCCCTTATGTCCCCCATATTCGTACAGATCTTTTTTTTTTTTCCTTCAATGCTCTGAAGAAGCCACTTCCTGGTGGAAAGAGACACCGTTTCTAAAGATGGAGAAACCTAGGATCTTACAAAGTTCCCCCAAGAACACCATCAGTGGAGAGAAGACGCTAGAGACCCAGACCATCTTCACAAATAAGGTTAGTATTTAATCAGAATTGTAAGATAAGTGCATATTTGGATTACTACAGTTTTAAAATAAAACAAAAACTGCAAGAAGATTCCCTAGCAAAGGCTGCTCTTTTAGTTTGCTATGTATATTGTCACTTTGTAAAGTATTTAAAACCAATATTTTTAATTAGCATGCACCTTGTGGTGAAACATTACCTAATTAATTCCCCAACTCATAGAAGTATCTTCCCCCAGGACTGAGGACTGAACTGCGAATTGGAGGGTCTTGTGCACACTAGGCTCGTAGGGAGCTGTGGCTCAGCCTATCTACTTATTCATTTAGAGACACGATCTCTCTAGGTTGAACAGGCGGGACTTGAACTCATTGTGTAGCCCAGACAATATTTGAACTTGTGAACCTCCTGCCTCGGCTCATCAGGTATCTGGTTTCACAAGCTTGTGGCCCCAATCTAGGATATAAGTTAACTTTTTCTTTTCAGGGGAGGCTTATCCTAGAGCTCCCTCTGTCAACCAGGCTGGCCTCAAACTCACAGAGATCCTCCTGCCTCTCCCTCTAGTATTAAAGGCATGAACCATCACGCCAGGCCAAGAAGTTAACTCTTGAAGAAAGGATGCTTTCATAGTTTTTAAGTTATTTTAGGCAAAAATGATAAAAAACAAAAACCCAAGGGCTCTGATTTGATTGTCATTGTCATTAATGGAGATAGATATATTTATTTGTTTGTTTGTTTGTTTGTTTTTCAAGACAGGGTCTCTCTGTATAGCCTTGGCTGTCCTGGATTCACTTTGTAGACTAGGCTGGCCTCGAACTCACAGTGATCCACCTGCCTCTGCCTCTCAGAGTGCTGGGATTACAGGTGTGTGCCACCACGCCCGGCTCCAGGGAGATATCTTAAAGTGGATGTTTTAATACTGGTGACCTGAACATTCCTCCTCGCTCTCACTTTGAAGTTAAGCAAACTTCAGTTCCTCACTTCTCGGGGCTCCTAGCGGGGTCATCTTGGAGGACATGGTGTCTGTTCTCAGTGCCTGAGCCACTCTTCACTCAGTGACTGTGCATACATCCTCGGGTCTCGGTTTACCAAGATGACCCAGCTTGTCCCCAGTTACTCCTTTTGTCTGTGACTGTCACAGTCACAGAGCTTGCTCCTAATCCCACATTGTCACCAAGGCTCTGGGCATTTATACTAGTGTTATTATTGGTCATGTCCTCCAGCCACAAAATTGAGTTTTCCCCCAAGTTCTTCTGGGAATTTTCTGCCAAACTGCTGGTTGGACATCATTAAAAATATCTCCAGAGGGGGGCAAAATATCCCCAGAGGGTTGCTAATTAGGCAAGAATTAGCAAAGACCACAAATCTGTGTATAATGACTTAAGGCGTCTCTCTAGGCAATGTTTAAAAATGAAGAATCTCAAATCTGAGGCTTATCAGGCACAGGGGCAGAAAGAGGCACTTGAGGCACGGCAGTAAAACCAAGAGGTTTAGGATCCTACATCCCCAGCATAGGACACAGCTGAAAGGATGCTCTTGCCGTTGTGCTCAGAGCAGGGCCAACATTGAATGCCTTATTCTATCTCAAGCTGTCAGTCAGCACTTAGATGTTTTTCAAAAGTGTGTTTATGTGTATGCACCCACAAGCATATACCCATTTTTAAAATCAGCTACCTGTCTCATTAAATTATGGGTTCGATCAGGGAACTCCGGCATGGAGGGAAAAAAAAATAGATCAAAAGTTTATAGGACACGCATTTCCCCTAGAGCACATTACATAGACGAGGCTGACACATTGTATGCATTCCATTCGACAGCTACAAAGTTCCCATGCATAGAACAAAGCGAATGTACATACAGTACAACAGGTGAGGAACAGGGTGAAAGAGCATCAAAGGCAAGCGCAGGCTGGTGGTGACGGAGCAGGACAGGTCCAGCCAGCAGCAGGTGGGGAGGGTGGGAACCCATCAAGGTCGAGAGCCACATCCACCTTACAAACGGTGACCTGTGGTGCGCACAAGAGCACTTGCGCTGTGCATCAGAACCTGAAAACAGAGGCTACAGGTATTGCTCGGTGGCAGAGCACTTGTGTCCCTCACACAGAGAGGCCTTGGGTTTGGTCCCCAGCACAGAACCGGCATCTGAAAATGGCCATTCGCTTTTCTCAAATGCCATTTCTCAAATGCATCTCTATTTGTTTTTCTGAGACAGGGTCTCCTGTATCCCAGGCTGGCCTCAAACTCACTACGTGCCCAGAGATGACATTGAATTCCTGCCTCCACACGTGTTGGGATTTCAGGCATGAGCTGCTATGTGTGTTGCCGGAGATGAAACCCAGAGCCTTGTGCGTTTTAGGCAAGCATTGTACTAACTGCGCTGTAGCCGTGCCCTAACAAAGAATCTTTATGGTTTATTATTATCTAGTTCAAATAAGAACTTGGTACCCTGCAAATTAGCTCAGCCCAAAGGAAAATGGCTTTAAAGAAAATACAAGGTTTTATTATTATTTTTTTGTCTCCCCTGCCCCCAAAACAAGGGTCCAAACATTTTTTACATACAAAGGGTTAAGTCTTGGAGAACATTACCCAGCAGTAACTAGCCTCAGTGGCATTTACTTCAATAGCTAAACTATAGCCAACTAAAAGGAAAAACAAAAACAAAACCAAAAACAATGCAAGGAAGGGAAGAGAGGGGGTGAGAGAGAAAAGACTGTGTGTTTTAACTGTAGTGGCTGGGATATTGACAGATACAAGGCCAACATGGCTAGCCATTCACAACTGTGATAATGCTGGCTCCCACTCACATTCCTACAATTTAACCCCTGTAAAGAGTAAAACAAAACAAAAACAAAACCCAATTACACAGAAGATTCCCCAGCTAGGACTCACCTCAAGATCCCGGTCATAGCACCTGTTTCTGGAATTTTCACATCTATTCCGGGAGTCAAGGCGCCGGTTTCGAGAGTCGACGCTCCTGCTACGATTGTTGGCACACCCATTGCACCTGCCACAGCCGCAGCCGCAGCCGCAGCCACAGCAAGTCCGACCCCCCATCGAGTGGACCGGCTTTCAGATTTTCTCCACGAGAGAACAGTAAATACTGCAGAATGAATGCAGCGATCCAGCCGCATATGCAGCCAGGTGTTGTCCTGACAGGCCCAGAGTGAGCAACAGCCTGGGCCTCTGCTCTTGATCCCAAAGAAGGACTTCAGCAAAAAATCAAACTACAAAGATTAGGAGAGACCCTGTGTCCACTCACAGGGTCAGGCTCAGACCAGGCTCAATGGCGTCATCTCTCCAAATGAGAGATCCTCTCTCAGTGGCCTCAGGAAAACAAGTGAGCATCACCGGCCGTGACTCCTCTTTATTGTAGGCATGATGTCACCATGGCTTTAATTTTGCCCTGTATTGCTGGTAGGAATTCAGCTTGACGTTCCAGGATGTCAGGACAATAACAGTAATTACCACTGTGCTGAGCTTTTGTAGTGCTCCCTTACAAGACGTATGCTGGTCAGGACACTCACCCCTCAGGATTCCCAAAAGAAGGGGGCCCATCTTTCCTGAAGCTGGTTGCAGCATCCCAGAGGACCCCTCTTAAGTGGTTTCAGACCCCATGTTTTAAGTCTTGGGAAGTTTTTGTGTTTATATGTAAGAAATGCACTTAAGCAAAGACAGAAAGGGCAAATGTGTAAAGTGAAGAGCGTTTGGGGCAGCTCGCCAGCATCCATGCCTATTTTCTATTCTCCTGATGGGTAGAGAGGGGAAGAGAGAGCAGAGAGAGGAGGAGGAAGAGGAGAGTAAGGGGGTAAAAAAATATTTCCTATAAAAACTTTTATCAAGACTGGGCATGGTGGCATATGTTTTTAATCCCAGTATTCCAGTGGCAGAGGCAAGTGGATCTATATAGCAAGTTTCTGGACGGCCAAGGCTACATAGAGAGAGAGAGACCTGGTCTCAAGAAAAGAAATTCACAAAAACCTTTTGTCAGTGCTAAACAGCACAGATTGTCACTGTGTCTCTCAATACAAACCTGTGTAGAAACCCAAAGAAAGAATAGGAAAAGAAAATTCATTGCAAAAATATAAAATGACAAAAAATAATGTGTAAAAATCTTAGCCTCACTGGGCCAGGGGTGGTGCACACCTTTAATCCTAATACTCAAGAGGCAGAGGCAGGAGGATTTCTATGAATTTGAGGCCAGCCTGGTCTACAGAATAAGTTCCAGGACAGCTAGGGCTACATTGTGAAACTCTGTCTCAAACAAACAAACAAACAAACAAACAAACACCATAATATGAAAACATTAAGAAAACAGACAAATCTCTACCTCATTCATGTTATTATTCTTAATTGATTTACTTTTCTTTTTTGAGACGTGGTCCTATTCTACAGCCCAGGTTGGCCTGAGATTCAAGACAATCTCTCTGTCTCAGCCTCCTCAGCACTGGGATTGCAAGGTGAGCATTATTTCTGACTTTCAACGCCATTTAATTGAGGAATTGCAAATTTAAATAATACAATAGCAACAGACTGGCAAGATTTAAGCAATTGGTTATCCACGTCATATGAGGAGGGGAAAAAATCAGACACATTCAGTGCTGGAGTATAAGCTGATAAATCCTTCTTTTTAAAAATTTTTTGTTATCATTTTATTTTATTTACATAGGTGTTCCCCCTCCATGTATGTCTGTGTGCAAGTGTCAGATCCCCTGGAACTGGAATTACAGACAGTTTTGAACCACCACATGAGTGCTGGGATTTGAACCTGGGTCCTTTGGAAGAACAACCAATGCTCTTAACCTGCTGAGCTATCTCTTCAGCCTCTGGTAACTCCTTTTTTTATGGTCAATCTGAGAATATACCATTTCAAAACATGAGTGCTTTTAAGAGAATTTAGTTCATAGAAATAACTAACAACAACAATAAAAAAAAAAGGTAAAAAGTAGAAACAGAGGAGTCTCCAAAAGACCAGAGAATCATGGTCCTCTGGCCATCGCTTCCCATGTGAAGAATGCCACCTGTCACACAGTTGTCATAGGCTGATGGAATGAAAATTAACACGCTTTCTTAGTAAAGAAAAAACAAGTTGTCAAGGTCATCCTCAGCTATGTAAAAAGCTCCAGGCCAGACTAGACTACAGGTGACACTGTTGAGAGTTGGGGAGAGAAAAGAAAGGAACAACTAAGTTGGAGAATTGTGTGCAGTTCATGGAACTTACTGTTAAAAATAGCCCACGCTGGACCAACTGCTCACATACATAAGTAGTAAAGAGAGAGAACGCAGTCACCTGTCAAGGTGGAGAGAGCCGTAAGCCTTTGTTTTGTATATTTTGTTACAATGGCACATTTCTTTTGCCACAAGAAAATAATACAACAACAAGCCAGGTTGTTGAAAAGAAACCAAACCAAAACACCTCCTCTCACAGATGAAGCCTCCTAGCTTGGCAGAACACAGGAAATGGACTGGCTTACATATATTTATATGTTTATTTATACATATGTAAATAAACAACACCCACAGTGGCTACTTCAAAGGAAGGGACAACAGATACTTGGGGAGAAAAGAAAACAAATCCCTCACTGGGCTTTCCTATTATATCAGGCGACCCTGACACCTTCAAATGGGATGCTGGCAAGACATAAATTAGCAGTGCTCCCTCCCTCTCTCTCCCCCTCCTTCCCTCCCAGTGTGTGTGTGTGTGTGTGTGTGTGTGTGTGTGTGTGTGTGTGTGCACATGTGTGCAGATTAGATATTTAGCTTTTAGAAGAAGAGCAACTGGCACAGAGAACCCCACTGTTTGAAAGGCATCTTTGGTACCAGAGCAGCAACCTCTGGTACACAACTGCTGAGTGTTCCTGTGCATGGAAAGGCCATGCTTTCAGGCTGTCCCAGAGACAAGGAGACAGATGTCCAGGCCACTGGGCTCTATTTCCCAGGGGCTCTGGCCACTGTACGGCATGAGAGAAAAGGGGTCTGGTCCTTGGAGTGTTGAGTTGCTTCCTAGGCCCACACATGCTTTGGTGAGATTTTCTGATCTACTGTTAAAGCCTAAACAAAAATGAGGTTCAAACTGCTGAATATTGCCCACATGACCCATTGCGGGTTTTGTTTTGTTTTGTTTTTCTTACTGTGAACAGACTGCTTTCCAGCCATGCAAGACTGATGTGGCCTTCGCTGTGTTAGATGCGTTACATGCTGCTGGGACGAGATACTTGACAGAAGCAACAAAAGGAGGAGGGCATTTATTTTGCTCACAGTCCATCATGTCAAGGGGCGTCATGGAGGTAGGAAACTGAGGGTGCTGGTCACATTGCAACTAAGGGGAGTCTTCTCACCTCATATAACCTAATCCAGAGAACCCCTCACTGGATGCCTGGAGGCTTGTCTCCAAGGTGATTCTACATCCTTGCCACGTTGACAACCACAGAGAACCATCACGGGCCCTTAGAGTCTCCCGATCTAGTAAGAAGGCTTAGTACTAATCAGTCCAGTAAAGGCCGAGATCAGAGGACACTTGAGGTGAGTGGCAGCACGGAGAGAAAAATGAAAAATTTTTCCTGGGCAGAGGCCACCAAGAAAGAGCTCATCCTTGAGTACACATGAGTGGGGATGCTCTGGGCTCGGGAAGAAGGCAAGAGACCGGCCTATGAGGGAAACCCGGAGACTGAGCGAAAACCCGCAGGCAACGAAGGCGAGACTGCTACAGTTTATAAGACGTAGAGGGTCCTGAAGATCATGAATGCATTCCTAAGTCTTAGCTTTAATCGTAATAATGCTGAAATAATTTCTCCTTCTTCAAAAATATTTGAGTGAACAGTACTTTTACACAGCCTCAAGACAGAAATGCAAGCCCATATACCACCAGAAGCTTTTATCTCCTACCTGTTCTTTCCCCTCCCGACTGCACCACAACTATTTAGTTTATTTATTTATTTATTTATTTATGTGCATTTTATGTCTGTGGGTGTCAGATTTTGGAGTTACAGACAGTTGTGAGCTGCCATGTGGGTGCTGGGAATTGAACCCTGGGCCTCTGGAAGAACAGTCAGTGCTCCCAACCGCCGAATCATTTTTCCAGCCCCCCCCATAGCTATTTATTACCAGTGCTAATTAATTAATTAGAGACTTTGCATCTCCTTAATGTAGAACAGGCTAGTCTGGAACTTGTAATCCTCCTGCCTCAGTCTGTTGATTTCTAGCGTGTGCCCTCTAGTAGCATTATTAGCTTTTAATGTACCCTACTATAGTCAATCAATGCATTGATAAACAAATACACGTATATTCTATTCTGCTGCCTCTTGTATAAGCTACAACATGCTACTCATTCTGATCTCTGCCTTAGGCTTTTTGTTTTGGGTTGTATTGTGTTTATCCCTTAGAGCTGTGGTCCTCAACTTATCGGTAGTAAGTGACCCCTTTGGGGCTGACTGAACCTTTCACAGGGGTCACCTAAGGCCATCAGAAAACACAGAACATTATATTAGGCTTCATAGCAGTGGCAAAATTACTATTATGAAGTAGCAACGAAAATAATGTTATGGTTGGGGTCACCGCAACATAAGGAACTGTAGCAAAGGGCAGCAGCATTAGGAAGGCTAGGAACCACTGCCTTAGATCAATATGACTAAGCAGAGACACTCCTGCCAGGCAGACACCTTGAGCTGAAAAACAGACTGAGGCAAAGAACTTATATGCCTAGATGGCTTTTTGTTTTGGTTATTTTTCTACTAGTAGTGAGTGAACCTGTTTTCAGTAAGATCAGCAGCCAAGGTGACTTAAGACAGCATGAGACCCTAGTGAAGAGGATTTCTGTCTTGTGTGTCTTGGGACAGTGTACTGAGGGCCACATGACCCTACGGCCCACGGGATAGCATCAGGCTGGGGCAGGGTTAAAGCTAGAGGCCTCTTAAGTATTTTATGTTGATCTGTTGTAGGGAGTGAGGTTGAGGGTTGGCACTCAATGAAAAATCAGTGGACAGGCCAGGCATGGTGGCGCACGCCTTTAATCTCAGCACTCAGGAGGCAGGCAGATCACTGTGAGTTGGAGGCCAGCCTGGTCTACAAAGTGAGTCTAGGACAGCCAAGGCTACACAGGGAAACCCTGTCTCAAAAACACCAAAGAAGAAATCAGTGGACAGGCCACGCCACCTTGGTAATTAGAAACCTTTATTTTTGTGTATATAAATAAGCAGGTATAGTAAATATCATATTACTTTAATGGGAGGTATCAACATAGCATTACCAGTTTTAAGGAATGCTATGATAACACTTTAAAGTTAGCAACAGTAAATATAATATAGAATGTGTGGATCCAATATAAATTGGGGGTGCCTTTCAGAGGTATGAACAGTACCGGGCATTTACTGTAGGTGAATCACAAAGAATTTACTTTTTTTTCCCCCTGGAGATTGACCTCAGGGCCTTATACATGTCAGTCAATGTTCTCCCACTGAGAGACACCCCAGGCCAGAGCTACACAGGATCTAGGTTGTATCAACATAATTCCAGCCAAAGTGTTGGTCCAGGGTATGATCTGGCATTGCTGAGATATGGTTCTCAC
The DNA here is from genome assembly GCF_903995435.1 of Acomys russatus. Lineage (NCBI taxonomy): Eukaryota > Metazoa > Chordata > Mammalia > Rodentia > Muridae > Acomys > Acomys russatus. The sequence continues at coordinate 7,288,946 of NC_067157.1, read as the reverse complement.
TGGCCCTCTCAGCCATAGTCTCAAGAGATATGAGGCCAAACACGCGTTGGTAGGCAGGAGAGAGGAGTCAGTCAGCATCGCTGAGAAGGCATGAGGACTGGAGTTTCGGTCCCCTGGCCCCATGTAAATATTGGATAGGTATGCATGGCTCTCTCCGCCTGTAAGTCCAGCAGCACAGGGAAGGCTGAGGCCCCCAGAGCAAGCCGGCTAGCCAGCCTTGCCAAATCGGTGAGTTCTGGGTTTAACTGAGAGACCCTGCTTCAAAGAATAAGATGGAGCGTGAACTGAGGAAGATATCTATCAGCCATTCACGCCCCCGGCTTGATATTGCACCCCCATCTTTTCTTCAGGCTTAGAGTGATAAATAAGACAATGAGAAAGATTCTAAGAGCCATGGCTCATGAATAAGAATGAAAAAGGAGGTGGAGAGATGCCAGAGGGGTAGAAGAGATGGCAGAGCAAGAGAGGGAGATAGAGAGAGGGAGAGAGAGAGAGAGAGAGAGAGAGAGAGAGAGAGAGAGAGAGAGAGAGAGAGAGAGAGAGAGAGAGGCGGTGGGGAGATCAGGAGGCATCAAAGCCACTGGTGTGTATTTTGACCATCCCTGGGGAAGAGCATCAAACAGTGGTACCTGGCTGACCCCGTTCTAGGAGACACATGGGAACAGTGTGGCCTGAAGTGTTTCCTTCGTGTTCTCTTCTTCCTGCTCTGTCTACACTGGGCTCCCCACTCACTTGCCTGGGGCTCCAAGCTCTGACCTCTCCATCTTCTATCTCTTCCTTCTGTGTGGTCTCGGGGTCTTTCTTGGGTAATGCTCAGAACCCATGGCTTCTTGATTGTAGCCTGAGGGCACAAGTAAGAGCCCAGGGACCAAGCCATTGCTGTGAAGTGACAGTGAGACCCCCTGGTGGCACTGCATGGGAAACAGGGACACTGTGGAGCCCTCACTGCTCCTCCCTACAGAATTTATCTTTTGTCCTAATTTTTTTGTTTGCTTGTTTTGTTTTTGTTTTTGTTTTTCGAGACAGGGTTTCTCTGTTAGCCTTGGCTGTCCTGGACTCACTTTGTAGACCAGGCTGGCCTCGAACTCACAGTGATCCGCCTGCCTCTGCCTCCCAAGTGCTGGGATTAAAGGTGTGTGCCACCATGCCCGGCTTTGTCCTAATTCTTTTAAATATAAATATTTATTTTTATTTTATGTGTCTGAGTGTGTTTATGTATGAATGTACCACATATGCTCATGGTGTGCAAGGAGGCCTGGAGAGGGCCCTGGGTCTGCTGGATTTGGAGTTGGTGTCAGTTTTGAGCTACCATGTGGGTGCTGAGAATCAAACCCAGGTCTTCCACAAGAGGAACAGGTGCTCTCAGTCTCTGAGTCACCTCTGCAGCCTCTCCTCTGTCTCACTCTGAACGCTTCCACAGATCATTCCTGCACTTCAGCAACCACTAAGGAACTGAAATGAGTTAGATGTGTAGAAATATTTTCATCTTAAATGATAAGAAAAAGCATAATTCATAGAAACTCAAGCTAAGGTCAGTAGCCAGACTTTCCAGGGCTTTTCACCCATAGCTATAAAGCACTTTATAAATAAATAACTTGGATAGAATTTGAGAAATCAATTTGAAAGTAAGTATAAAGTATAGAAAGTTTATTTAAAATTGATTTTTAATTTCAGTGTTTGATAGTAAGGTGTTCTGAGTTGGAAGTTCCGCTAGCGATGCCTAGCGATGTCCTAGCAATCGCGTCATGGCCTTTTCTTACTGATTACCATCACTAACCGATATTTAGTTTTGTTTGGAATGTTAGAGATTGAACCAGGGCCTTGTGTATCCCAAGCATGCACCCTACAGGTGAGTCTAATTTTTGCTTTTGTGCTAAAACACACAATGCAGAAAACTTTGCCATCTGAGTCATTTTAAGATAGTCAGGTAAACAGTCTCCAGTACATTCCGACTGATAGACAACCAACATCCAGAACTCTTTTCATGCTGCTTTGTAACCCAGAGAATCCTTGAACCCGAAGCCTTCTGCCTTCAGCTCCCAGGTACTCCAACTCCAGACACAAGCCACCACACTTGGCTTGCACTAGGTAATTACCTTGTAATATATAGTATTAATAAAGCAAATGTCCTTTGCATTTGGAAAGACTTCTTTCTCAACAAAATACCTTTTATGATTCCCCATCATTGATCTTATAAGTTATAAGGAAAAAGTGTATCCTACCTCCTCGGGCCTGGCAGCTACCTAGCCCTCACTGTGATTTAGAGCATCAATCTGTTCGTTTATGCTGCAGATAGGTAGGTAACAAATAATGTCTCTATACACATGGGGGAAAGCAGCCAACAAGAACACACATCTGCATTTCCCACTTCAGGGAAACTCTTCTTTTAAGAAAATATAATTAGACCAGACATTGAACCCAGGGCCTGTGTGTATCCAAGTATATAGAACATTCCACACAAACACAGCTAGCAACCACTCGCTGGGAGATGTGTCCATGCCTGTAAGCCAGCGGGCAGAAGTGGGAAGTTCTTGTGAGTGCCAGGCTAGCCAAGGCTACATATGAGACGCTGTCTAAGAAAAATAAAAGTAAAAAATAAAACCGAAAAAAATTAAAAAGAAAAAAAAATAAAACAGAGAAGCGAATGATAACAACTTTAAACATCCAACCACAGAAAGAAGGCTGATTTTTATGGGAAAAAAAACTACCAACTCCAAATATTGATGTCATAGTACACTTCACATGCCCTAAGTAAAAAGAAAATGTTAGCTAAAGGTCCATGACAGCGAGGAAGCATGACTGACAGTGGTGAAAGCAGGGACTAAATGCACCCAGTGAGACTAATTTATCATCATATGTTAACTTTGATATGTTATAATATTCATCATATATTTTATATAATGTATATGGTATCATGCTGATTAGATAATAAATCACAATATGTTAGATACAGTACGCAGAGCTATGTAATAACATATATAGTACATAATGTTCCTTATAAGTATATATTGCTTAGGTACATAGGAGTTATCCCACATGTTTTAATTGTTAAAAATATTTATTTCTGAGAACCATATGTTGAAAATGAAACAGTAAAGCTGGACATGGTGGCACATGCCTTTAATTACACTACTCAGGAAGCAGAGGCAGGCAGATCTCTGGGTTTGAGGCTAGCCTTATCTACAGACTGAGTTCCAGGACAGCCAGAGCTACACAAAGAAACCCTGTCTCAAACAACCAAAAAAAAAAAAAAAAAAAAAAAAAAAACAGAAAAGAAAATAAAATGAAATATTACCTTTTTAAACATTGCAGACTCTGTAGATGAAGGTCCAGGCACCTCACTGGGGGTGTGAGAGAACTGTGGTTCCCCACCATGCAGTGTTAACTCCTGGGAGTCCCCTTGGCTTCCATCGGATACAAAGAAAGCTCTAGAAAGGATGAAAATGGTCACATCAATGAGTCACCCAGCGCACTGCAAACCGAGGAGGTGGACAGACAATGCTGTAGATAGCCTGGCACTCGTACGGCACAACCTAAGCAAGTCTTGACGATGCCGTCATTAAGCTAATTCCTTGAAACCCCACGTGAAAACAAATCAGAATGGACAAGCCAGGCACACAGACGTCAGGATGGACAGGAGATTTTGGCATGAGACCTACCATTTCATTTTGCAGTTTCTCAGTTGCTTTCCTGTCATTGTTGTTGAGAAAAGACAAAAGCAGCCAAATGTGATGACCACACCTGCCATCCCAAAGCCCAGCAGGACTGCTGTGCATGGATTACACAGCAAGACCTTGTCTGAACAAAACAAACAAACAAGCAAAACTAAACAAACAAACTAACTAAACAGAACTGACAAAGAAATCTAAGTTTTGCTAACATTGGAGGAAAAGTGGTTTCTGAATCCCAGCTAGTGGACAGAGCTACCAGAGGTGTCCAACCTGTGGCCTGTGGGCACATGGTCCCCTGGCTATGAGCAGCTTGACGCAGAGCCGTAAACTTACTTAAACATGATGGGGTTGTGTGGGACTTTTTGTATAGCTCGATGGAGCATAAACTCTGTAGATAACAATTTTACGTCCCAGTGTCCAGTGATCAGCTGTACTTGACAGGCACTGCCAGGAAGCGCTACTATTCCCAGGATTATGAGATGTGTCAGACTTAAATGGATGGGAAGGAATGAAGGCAGGAGAGGCTCTAACATTGAAGGGGCCTATCCCTAAACGATTCCCTTTACCCTGCCATCTTGCTCCGCACACATTTTTTTCTCTTCTAACACTGATTTGTTCAAACATCTACCCCTCGTGCACATCAGAAGCCATATCCAATGACACAGTCAGTCATGACTGCTCCGACCCTAGTGTTTTGGTCCTTTTACCAATGATTAGTTTGGGTATATCTCTTTGCTGATGTGCCCGCATTGCTTTATGCCTCTGTGAGCTGTAAAGTGTTCATAGTCACTATGGTGTGATTCGGACTGACAAGGTGTGAAGGACGTATGTTAAAGGACCAGGGAAGGGGTCTGTAAAAATAAGCCGACAGGAAGAAACAACCCCTCTTGCTGCATGCCGCAGACATGATGGCTGACTTGGGACGACTCTGGGAATTAGGTGAGGGCAGACTGAAGAGAGAGCAGGGAAAGCACAGGAGAGCAGCTGGAGTCTGCGTACACTGTTGAGCTGCTGAATTATCGGCTCCAACAGCAGCTTTATTCCCACAGCTGTTGTGTCGGGTTGATAAATACCCTATCCTTCAAGCCATTTTGAGTTACCAGAGCACTGGGATTGATAGAAAGGTTTATAGATCTTCCCCCCTAATTATGTAGCTGAGGCTGAAATAAAGTAGAGAAAGATTCCGGCTTTTAGTGAAAACTGCCAGTGAGATAGGGAGAAAAGCAGTGGTTCAAGGCCTCATGTTTCACAGGAGAAATACACACTCCTGAGAATTTCTACAATGCACCCAGGGCAAATAGACAAATATGGTAATGATTTAGAATTCATAGAAGTACACTTCAGTGGGGGTACTATCAGCTAGGATGGCTTGTATAGGAATAACGTGTTTGCTTTTGTTGTTTTTATTGAATTAGGTTCTCATGTAGCCCAGGCTAGTCTCGAACTTTCTATGTCACCAAGTATGGTCCTCCTGCCTTTGCGTCCCAAATACTGAAATCACAGGCAGACACCCCAATTTCTGGCATGGGCATAATTTGGGGGAAGTCTCTCCTGTACATCTTTGTTTAAAAAACAAAACTTTATTCTTTGCATAACATAAAATGAGAAGGCACAAAAGAATCGGTTTTCTTTTTGTCTTCCTTTTAGACATGGCAAAACATAATTGTGTCACTATAGAAAGGAATTGAACTGAAGGATTTTTATAGGCCTGTCGTAGTGAGGTATTCTGCAATCTTAGTAGCCAGGGAGTGGAGGCAGAAGGCTTCTGAGTTCAAGGCCATCTGCAGCCACATAGTAGGACCCCAGAGAAAAAAGACGTAATTGTATGATTTCTTTAATTAGAACATAACTTCACTCTCAACAACCTTATTTCATGCAACATTTGATGCTGTCTAAGTCATCTTGTGTAGAGAAACTCCGTCACAAAACCCAAACAAACCAAGAGACTGCTTCAGGCAACTCTGTTCACAAATACGCCAAGAATACCAAGTAAGAAAAAACACACAGACCTTGAAACAGAAAAATTATTTCTTACACATTCGGACAGTAGAGCAAAATTGTATAGATAGGCTGCTGTCTTTAATACCATTTCTCTTTGGAGGAAAAATATGTGTTTATCAAATTAGTCAGAAGATTGAAGGGCTGAATGCTTATGTGTGGTCCCTGAATTTTACAAATATGAAGGCAGGTGTCCAAGAACCAAGGCACTGTGTCCATGTTAAATGCTCCAAAGACGGCAAAACTGCTACCTATCTTGCTTGGGCACGAATCCTTCCGTTTCCTCTATAAGTAACACAAAGTCTAACTCAGAGAAACCTTAAAAAAAAAAAAAAGTTTAACATATAAAACAAGAGGAGCTCCCTAGTTTAGCCAGTGAAGTCAGTTGCCACTAAGTTCTGTGGTGGCTCTGGTTCCAGATGTCACAGCAATGGAAGGCTATCTTCTTGTTCATCTTCCTCAGAACGGAGGAGAGACCCCAGAAGCCGTTTCTGTCACCTGTCATTACCCGGAGAATGGACATCTGCCAAAGCCAGTGTTCCATTAGGAAAGAGTGTTGGGGGGAGGTGGAGATGGATGCCCTCCATCAGGGGTCAGTTTCCTCAGGAAACACGACCCCCCCCCTCCCCGCAACACACACCTACTAAGACATTGTAAGAGGTAGCATCAGGACATCTTTGTGACTGAGTCCGAGGCATCAAAGTAGAGCCTTGTGTGATTTAGGCCTCACAGTCGGCTGAATCTAGGAGGGCTGCCCGCTTTCTCGACTTGTGGGGTGAACTAGTGAGGCTCAGCATAGGCCCAAGGGTTGACTCCACTTGATACGCAGGTGCTCCTGATCTCCCAAACTCAAGATACACAGAGTCCTGAGGCAGGTTTCTTATGAGTGGCCGGAGGAGGCGAGAACTGCCACAGGCAGGGAAGGGCCTCGCTTTAGTGCTCTCCTGAAACAGGAAATGCTGTTTGTGGCACACCCGTACCTTCAGACCTGCCTTTGAGGGAGGTGGAGGTGAGGTGTTGATGACTTCCGGATCCTTGTGACCCAGATCCAAGAGGTGCAGCCCATGCACCTGGTCACTGGAATCGTCACCCTATATAGGGCCCCAGGACTTAGGTGAGGGGCGGGGTGGGAGGTGGGCGGGGGATGAGAGGTCACATGATGTGTGGCCTCAGAGATCTTACAAGACAGGCTGGCCCTAGGGTAGCCTTTCACACAACGCAGCTGATCCTGTCATCCATAAATATTTCCCACTTCTGCTCTGTGCCTCAGCTAAACTTACTGTACACATATCTATACTTAAAGGCTGTGCTTTTAATCCCAGAACTTAGGAGGCAGAGGCAAGAGGCTCTCTGTGAGTTCCAGGCCAGCCCGGTCTATATAGTGAGTGCCAGGACATCCCCAGGTGTCTAAGGGAGTAAATTTTATTCCTAACAAGTGGGATCAGGAGCTGTAAGAAGGACTGGGTGTGGCTTCCTGGTGAGAAACTCAGGTTTAGAAACTTGTAGTTGCTGAAAAAAATATACATACAAGTAATTTTATATGGCTTGAGCAAGTTGTATTTAGGAACACACGCAGATACACAGCACACACACACACACATAGGCACACACACACACAAACACACACAGACACACATAGACACAAAGACAGATGCACAGGCACACAGACACAAGTAATTTAAAAATGCCACATTAGAGCATGGGAGGGTACATGGGAGGATTTAGAGGGAGGAAAGGGAAGGAGAAAATAATGTAATAATATTATGATCTCAAAAAATAAAAATTATTTAAAAAAATAAAACAGTCAATAAAGGTCAACAATCTTTTTGGTTAATAAAATGAAATTAAATCCATAGAAACTGTCATCTTATAATGGAATCTTAGCAGAACACACTTATGAGTTTGTTAATTATAATAATTTCTATTTTCCTTTCTTTCTTTTCTTGTGACTTGAGTCTTACTATGAAGCCTTGGCTGAGCTGGAACTCACTATGTAGGCCGGGCTGGCCTTGAACTCATAGCAGTCCACCAGGTTCTATGTACTTCATCATACTGGGCTTATTAAAATCGTTCCTATTTCCCATTTAAGCAACAGACATTACTCTGCCACAGTAAATATTTGTAAATACTTGAATTTACTCGGAGCAGTTTTTAAAGAAGATTTATCATTTTATTTGTTCTACCTAATTCCTTCTATTTGACTTGCTTTTTTAAAAACCATTCTGATCTTCTCCCTGTGATTTTTTTTTTTTTAACCATTATTTTGTTAAAATAATGGCAAGGTTGTATGCTTGTTAGTGCATCTGCTGAAGTTAAAGACCGTGTGCCCGTTCTCCGATGAATGCCAGTTTGTGAACCGGAAACTTACATAAAATAGCGTGTTGGGTTCTTTAAGTGAAAGAAAACTGCCCGTGCAGATAGGTAAGGGGTCCCAAACCCTCAGCCCACATTTCTACTGTCCTCCTAGCTCCTCCAGCAGACAGATTTGTGCTGCTTTGTATTGCACGGTTAAAGCAGAGACTGTCCTAACTAAGCGGGCTCAGCCCTAGAGGTGACACCTACACCAGCATTGCTGTAGGGTATAAACCGATGCTGTACCGCCCTCTGTCGGCTAAACAAATATTGTTAGGCATTTCTCCTGACCCTTACAGCTCCGGGTAGAAAAGAAAGTTATGGTACCTCCGAGTGCTCTGAGCTATTTGCCAGTTAGAGCTCAAAGTGCCGGATACTACAGCCATTGTTTTGACCGAGGCACTGGTTGGAAGGCTTCATAAATTTACAGTCAACACACGCACACAGTGACACACACACACACACACACACGGGTAGGCCCACCCCTCTAATATTGGACTATGGATAAGCACCATCAGATAATACCTAGGACTACTTAGTGTAGTCTACTCAGTGAAGTGTTGAGAAGACATTGTGCTTGAGAAACCGCGAGATGGAGAGAACATGGAGGCTATTCGCTACCCACGAGCGGAACCGGAAACTGGGCTTCGGGAAGAGGCTCCCAGAGAAGCAACTAGTGACTCACACCCATCTGACAAAACAGAACAGAAATCTATTTCCCCTTAGGGATCAGGGGGTTTAGATGTACAAAGTAGGTGTCCTTTCAAAAGCAACATTGTCTTCAAATTTATGTTTTTTTCTCAAGCAATGAAAGAGTGGAATATAATAACACAAACTCATGAATTTCAGAGCATTCCAGGTAGCTTAGCTATTTATGTAATTTCTTGAAGCCTCAGCTTCCTCATCCAAGGTAATAACCAGATTGTAAAAAAGGGAATTAAGTTAGGAAACAATCATAAAGTGCATGCCCTCATGTTGGCACCTCGGAGGTCCTCAATAAATACCAGTTATTGGGAGTACCTGGATACCAGGTGGCATTTCCTGAGCAATAATTTGGAAGGTATCGTGCGGATAGCACACCAAGGAGTCATATTTATCAGAAAAAATGTCTAACTAGCTGCGACATTACCTCATTTTTTCAGATGAATTTGATGAGGCCTGGACTCCACATTCATGGTCACAAGCCCCCAGCTGGATGGGAAAATAAAGATCACTTTCTTTGCTTAATCAAGTTTCAAAAATTCAAAAATATTTTCAATGCTTTAGCTACAAAAAGAGAGCTATACCATCAATGCATGTGTTTGGTGCCAACAATGGTAACAGAATGCCCAAAGTGCCATCTAGTGGTTGAACGAGAGTGTGACCTACTCAGCCTTAAGAGTTTTTGCAGTTCTTGCCCTGCCAAGTCATCTCTCTGTGCACGGTGGGGACAGAAATGCCCAGGTCCCCTCCTATCTAGCCAGTACAATGCAGATCATCTCTCCAACCAAGGCACGGGACGAATGTCCTAATACATTGGTGAAATGTAGGTCTGGCATGGGGGGGGGAGGGGGGAGGGCTTCAGAGCCCATGAGACTTAGCACGGGACCTGGGGACCAATGCTGTGAAAACATTCATTGTTGGCGACCCCTCTTCATGATTGACCAAGCTGAAACCCACCCAGACCCAGGCTGGTCTCACGGGAAGAAATGATCTCATTCCAGACAGGAACAAAAGTCAGTGAAGGCTGTGGGTCACACAAGCCCAGAACCACACTACATTACATTAAGCTCCCGAGAGCCCAGAGAACAGAGGACCTCCCACCCCCACCCCAAGAGCCCTGGACCTCTGGGAGGACTCTATGACCAAGCCTTTCATTTGAAGCTATCACGTTTCATCCATGGCCACACATGCTTTATCCACAGCAGCTGAAGCCTACGCCTCGTCCACCACCAGGTTCCCTTTCTCACATCCACATTGAGCAAGTTTAGTTTAAATGTGTCAAAATATAAAAGAAAGATTTTGATTGTTCAAAGTTTCCTTTTAAGGCAACTCAAATACCTATAATCTAATGGCAATAAAGTGAAAACAGAGCTTTTCTTTGGATAGGAAAAAAAAAAGACTACTGATTGTACTAAGTTCATAAAGAATAAATTAACAATGCAAGGGATAGTATTTTAAATTGATATCTTACATTTTCATTTTCTTGTATTGGCGCGCGTCTGTGTGTATGTGTGTGTGTGTGTGTGTGTGTGTGTGTGTGTGTGTGTGTGTGTGTTGGCATGCCATACATGTACAGGTGAAAGTGAGAGGACAACTTTTAGGAGCTTCTCCTCTCCTTCTGTGGTGGGATGCGGGGACTGAACTCAGGTCATCACACTTGCTGGCAGCACCTTTTCCTGCTGAGCTCTTGCAGGCTGTGCATTGCTCTCTATATCACAAAACAATTAGAGCATCGTGGACCAGGCAAGGAGGAAGGCACTTAGCAAAACATGGTTATAGGATCAAGGGTACAGAGGCCACCCTTCAAGCAGCCACAGGCTGACCAAAGGGGGTTCTCCTGTCCCAATCAATTCGACTGTAACCATTTACTGAGGACCTCTCAGCATCACACCTGAGCTTGCTTGGGGGCGGAGGGCGGGGTACACCAGGAGCGGCCTCCTGAGAACTCTTTGATAGACATATTGTACTCGGCATGATCTTGCTCAACACCCTATCTATAGGGGCCCAAGGGAGAAATACAGTTGCATTAAGTTCCATGAAAAGATTTTTTTCCCTCCTCCATAGACTCTCAGACAATGTGGACCATGTTCCCCAATAATGAATCAGTTTTGGTAATTGCAGAACTTTATGAATGCATTTTCCCCTGCAAACTTGGGCCCTGTTTGGATTTCTGACTGGATTTCATGCTGTGTGTCCTTTAGAGGAGACCGCGATGGGGAGACACGTGGCTGTAGCTCTAGTTGCCAGCCCCATAATGTCTTCCATCGAGTAAGTTTCCAGTTTGTCCCTACAGCTGCTTCCAACACATCCCAACCTGAAAGCCATGTGGTCATTTAGCACCATGAGAAAAGATGTTGTAAGTTCATGGTACTTCCCTCCTCTGGATTCAGCCTGTTCTTTCATAGCTCCCTTACCCATCCTGTGTCCCAGGATATTTTGTAGCCAGTGTTCTAGCTCTGTAATAATCACCAGCAGCTCTTACTCTCATTGAGAGTAGCAAACTCTTAAGGGGTTCCTGATATGGCACAGGACAGCAACGGTCACTTCACATGTGTTCAGTGAGGGATTCCTGGGTGAGCGGACACACAGTCCCTGCTGCAAAGGTGGCTGGGCTCATAATTGGGCAGCTGCTCCCAGATCCTGTTTCAGTTATAAGTTCCAAACACTGTCAATATAAGGCCTTGGGTCAAAAGCACCTCCTCCCTATCATGGGGGTTATGTGTTGGGCTGCTGTGCCTTATATTATTTTCCAGAAGTCCATGGTGATGTCCCAGGCTTTAAAGTTGATTTTATAGCATGTTTAATATGCCCCACCTGCCTGTTTTGTTTACCTTTGCTCCACCTTGGCTCACTAGCCCAAGACGACTCATATCAATGGCAATTAATAAGAGTCCCCGAAACTCTGGAGCTCCTGAAACACTTGGCACGGCCGATCATACGCACCCAGCTTTCCATAGACGCACAAATCATCTCTACCACCTTTACACCACCCTGATTGTACCTGCATGTCTGTAAACATCACTGCTTTGGAGGTGTTTCTAGAAACAATTTTTCAAGAGAAAGTGTCTAACCATCCCTTGTATCAAAATCGTTCAGCGTTTGCCAGATTTCCCAAACTCTCTATGTCGCACCAATCAGACAACAAACTTTCTCCCAGCTGCGCATCAGAGGTGTAGAGGCTACCTTCCACATGGTGGCTTTGTAAATCCTTTAAAACCCTGAGAGAAAGGACCCCTTAATGTTACGAGGCATCTAGGCCCCAGGTATAATAGGCTCGCTCCTCTAATCCAGGCACCAAGGAGGTTGAGGCAAGAGGGTCACCTCGTCTAAGACCAGAGGCGTAAGACCCTATCTTGAAAAAGAAAACACCAAAAAGAAAAAGACAGCTGAAATATTTTCATCCATAGTAAATTACTTACAGTAACATTTTCATAGTCATGTAAAAATGAATTATTTTAAAATATGAGTGGCTTTCTCCATCCTTAATTTTTGAAGGCAGAGCTTATACAGGTTAGAGGTAAGTGTTTATTGTTTGTTTTTGAGATAAGGTCTTGATACGTACCTGTAGCTGGCCTTGAACTTGTAGCAATCCTTCTGCCTCTGCCTCCCAAGAGTCCTCAGACTAAAGGTAAATGCCACCACACCTCAATGCTAGAAGTTAGTTTTGTTTTGTTTTTTAGGAGACAGGGTTTCTCTGTGTAGCCTTGGCTGTCTTGGACTCGCTTCGTAGACTGGGCTGGCCCTGAACTCACAGAGATCCAGCTGCCTCCGCCTCTCCGAGAGCTGGGATTACAGGTGTGCGCCACTTCACCAGGCTCTAGAAGTTAATTTTTATATTTGTTTCTTGTTGTTTCAACATGACCAACTGCCCAATTTCCAAATGCTGAATGGCTGTCCAACAGTATAAAATGGCCAGCGATTAATACATAATTCACAATTGCTTGAATCACACCTTTGGCTTCTCCCAATCATCTGCCCCAGGTAGGTCAGTTCCACAAGAGATGGGAATTGCTTAGGGGCCTCCTAGATGTATCATCCTTTCACAGTGACTAGAACTGCCATCATATTCTTAATGAATGAGTCTGCTTAGTGTCTTTAATTGGACGCTAATGTTACAAAAGAATACTAATTAAAAACCACTTCTAATTAAAAACTAACAAGGCTACCCCAGGGATCCAGATGTGCTATCTGAAGCAGTCGGAAAGCTGGAAAGCTCATGTGAGACCAACTGATAGGGATCACCTCATATCTCAGGAACCGAAACGCTTTCAGGTGCGGAGGCAAGACAATTTGGCCACGGCGTCCCCACTTTCCATGTAGCTTAGTCTGTCCTCCTAGAGAATGTCAAGTTCAGAGTCCTCATCCTAAGTAGCACTCTAACCTCATCTCTCCCTTCCCTCAAACTTAAGACTTTCTTAAAAAAAAAAAAAAAAATTAGCGTGTGTGGGGTGGGGTGGAGGATGTACGTGTGTGTGTGTGTGTGTGTGTGTGTGTGTGTGTGTGTGTGTGCTATCCACGTGTATAGGGGTACATGTGCTTGTGTGTGTACATGCAGAAACCAGAGGAGAAAATAACTGCCCTGGTATACCCACCTTAGTCCCTTGAGACAGGAATCTCACTGAGAACAAAGTTAGGCTGGCAGCCAATAAGTGCAGCAACCCTCCTGCCTTCATCTCTCACAGTGGTAGTTGCAGAAGCGTGGCGCCACACCCAGACTTTTTTAGGGTGTTGGGATTCTAACGCAGTTCCACGTGCTTGCACAGCAAGCTCCCTCAACCAGTATGTCATCTCCTCAGCCCTCAGTCCCAGACTCCGTTTGAGGTCATAAAGATCTGTTTGACCCCCTCCTTCCATGCCTAGGCAATTTGTGCGTGTCTTCGCTTGGTTTCCTGTTAATGCTCCCCCCTCCTCCTTTTGCGATCATTGGCTGTCAAAGGCCAGCAAATCTAACTTGTAAAGTCACTCCCTCCAAAGTCCTAGTCGCAAGGATCCTTAACTACATGCCTCGAAAGGGAATATACATTGGAGTTATATACCAAAAATTTGGAGGTAATTGATTTGCTTCATGTTAGAGACAGTGTAGGAACAGGGGCTGATCTCTAAGAAATGCCCTGAAATATTGAACCAAAAAGAAAAAGAATGTCATTATGAATCATGGACTTGCTCCAAGAAAGCAAACAAAACAGTCTGAGAATGTGTTAGCTGTTCTAGAGTAAAGATTAGTATTTTATGTGGAAAAGAGAATGCTGGAAAAAAAAAAAAAAATCAGGGCCAGTCAGGAAGGGATGCTGGCAGAGACCTTTTCAGACCACGCAGGATGGTAATAGCTCATGGGCTTCCCTCCTTTTCACACGGAGGCACCACTAGCTCTGATTTTGGCCTTTATGCCAACCCATAGATTGATAGAGGTTTACAGTGGGGTGGAAGGAGAAAATAAGACAAAGAAAAAGAAGTGGGAGAGGGGGGTAGGAAAACGGCTCCATTAAGAGTACTCTTTGTTCTTTGCAAAGGACCTGGGTTCAATTCCTAGGACCCATATGGCAGCTCACAATCAACTTCCCAAGTACTCACATGCTGAAAAGTCATACACATAACATAAATCTTAAAAATAAAAATGAAAGAAAAAAAAAGGAAGTGGAAGAGAATGTAGGGAAATGGGAGATTTTTTTTCCTCCTTGACTCTGACTAGAAAGGAAGAGGGAAAAGGATTTCAAATAAGATGAGGGCATTTTCAGGGGAGGGAGAGAAGTGGACAGTAGGGGAAGGGACAGAAGGCCCTCACTCAGCAAATACAGCACAGGAAGGTGAAGCCAGGAGACCCTCACTCGCCTGGCCGAGCTCAAAACCACAGCTCTTCGCAGAGCAAGGGCTGAAGACATGCCCAGGCCCGCGGTGAACCCGGCTTTCAACCACAAAGGGGCCATTATGAAATACAGTTTGTAGATAAGTTGGCAGCTTCCTGTAATTTGGTGTAGCTTACTAAGTCTTCGTATTTCTCAAGTCAGTTATAGGCTTTTCGGGAGCAAAGATTTTAAACATCTTCTATCCCTATAACCCATGCTCAATAAATGCCTTTATTTATTCATAGCTTTAGCAGGTCTGATATAAAACAAGCATTTTCTTGTGCCACTGGTTAGTTGGGAATCCAGGCTTCCAGCTCGGGGAGAGAGCTGAGTCACCAAACCGCAAACATTCTGTCCCAAGAAAATATTTATTTTGTTTAAGAGGGTTGTAACTGGGGAGGTGAGGGGGTGTTATGTCCTCGGCAGAGTGGGGACTGTGAGTCAGCCATCTGTGTACACAGCAGAGGCTTACTTCTAAACTGAAGACAAAGGCAGGAGCTTCTACAGTGTTTGTAAAAATCCAGCCGCACAAACTAGCAGAATGGTTCTGTTTTTCTTCAGTTTTCTCACTAGAACTTTTTCCACACTGTGTTTTTAAACAAACATGTTTAAACATAGCCAATAATTTAAAAAGATTTTTCTTTTCTTTTTTTTTCTTTTTTTTTTTTCTTTTTGCGATAGAGTCTCTGGTAGTCCAGGCTAGCCTTGAGCTCACTTTGTAGCTGAGGCTGGATTTGAAAGCCTGATCGTCTTGCCTCTATCTCTTAGGTGCTAGAATTGTAGACGTATGCCGCCACCCTCGGCTTAAAGTTATTTATGAATAAGGTAACACCAGGCATATAAAAATGTTTCTAAAATAAGCAATTCATAACATTAAAAAGTAAATAAGCTGCATTACAATTTTTCATGTGACATATTGCTCAGGGTTAAAGACCATGTTGGTGTTTCCCAGCTATGGTGATTAATTTTTACTGAAAATAGTAAAAATAATTTATTTGCAAAGCTAACTTTCTAATCTGTCATCTTTTTTCCCCCGTAACAGAAGAAAACATTTAGGGCCCCCTTTTCAGAAACACTGAAAATGAGGCCTTTCCTCTTGTCCCCAAACCAAAGAGCTGGACAGCTGGACAGCTGGACAGCAGGCTGGACACTTAAGAACATTGGCCTGGCAGAGTCCTGAGCTTGGCTCCCAGCACCCATGCTGGTCACTCCTGATTACCTGGAACTCCAATCCCAGTGCATCTGATTCCCTTCTGAGCTCCGTGGGCATATGCACTCACACATGCACTTACCCACACATACACACACACATACATGCAATTAAATTAAACACATTAGAGAGAGAGAGAAAAAGGACAGTTACTCTAAAACAACAGGACTTCATTTTTTACAAAATGTAGTGAGAATTTGGTCCCATTAACCACCCAGTTATGTCATGTGAGTATATTCTTGTTTTTATCCCAGGTGTGGGATATGGGGCTGCTTTAGATTGTCCACAGCAGCTGACTGTGATTTGTCCAATGCTCTGGCAGGGGTGTGATTTTTGCCAGCCTAGGATAGTTTATGTTTGGAATTCTAGGGACTCATAAATGCCAGAGCCCTGAAAAGGGCCAGAGTCTCTCTGAAGATGGTGGCTGCTGCTCCCCTGCTGCTGTGTCTGGTATGGTTTGTCAAGCAGTTGTGCCCAAAGAGAGTAGAAGAAATTGGCTATCCTGTCAGCAAAGACCAACTTTGCCCCAACAAACTCCACACGCCTAATCAGAAGGAAGTAGTCTGAAGAGAGCTACACTCAGTTTCCCCTCTAACCTTTATTGCTTACCTAGGGTTGGGGGATTGGAAGGCTCTGGGGTGGAGAAGGGTAGTAGGTATAGGAACCCAATAAAGTAGTCCAAAAACCCCAGTTATGAGATAGTAATAGTTACGGCCTTTTAGTGAGCAATTTGTCCATGCTTACTAAGTGCCAGTATGCTAGCAGAATGTCTCACACCTCTACTCCTAGAAAAGGATTCTGGGGAAATCATTAAAGAACACTTCACTTATTTCTTTTTTTTTTTTTTTTTTTTTCGAGACAGGGTTTCTCTGTGTAGCCTTGGCCATCTTGGACTCACTTTGTAGACCAGGCTGGCCTCGAACTCACAGCGATCCGCCTGCCTCTGCCTCCCGAGGGCTGGGATTAAAGGCGTGCGCCACCACGCCCGGCCACACTTCACTTATTTCTAATGGTGCCTATGGCAATGTCGTTTCTTACAGCAAAATTTGCAGGCAACTAAACCCATGTAGGCGGTCATGAAATGGACGCACATCCATGTTAAGGCATGCCATTTTTCCTTTCAGTAAAGCTTCTGAGGCAATGGCAGATGGGCAGGCAAGCAATGACCTGCCAACTAGGCAAGGCAGCCAGAGCCACGGAGAGGGCAATGCACACATCAAACAGTGTGCATCCCTGACTAACCAGACTTTATAGTCTCTCCTATACTCTCCAAAATTGCCATACCTTCTGGTTATAACCAGAAAAACGGCCAATAAAAATGTCTGAAAACTCCCAATGGCTCCTCTGGGAAGTTTAAATAAGGATTTTTGAGCTGCAACAATAGAAGGTGGAATCCCAGGAAGAAATGGAACTGGCCATGTACGCTAATAAGCTACTCACTCGAATTTTGCCTGCCAACCTCAGGTTTTCTTTCTCAGTTCCTTAGGCTGATAACTCCTGACCTAAATTGTGGACTGCTCCAAGTTACTGTCAGTGATCTCACAAGAGTCATGCGGCTGCTCATGGATGGTTTCCAAGACAGCAGCTGTTGTAAGAACGAGATTTGCAGGGACTATCACCTGCGTAAGGCAAGGTACCTGCCATCTGCCCAGGTGCTTGTCAGAGAATTAAAAAGCAATCTTTTCAAGGAATTGTGTGGTTCTGGCAGCTAGTTTGAAGTGAAGAATACAGAACATCTACAGAATTACTGTTTGCTTATTTGTTTATTTGTTTATTTATTTAGTATGTGTAGATGTGTGTTTGTGTGTGTGTGTGCGTGCGCGTGCATGCATGTACACATGTGTGTAAATGCCGTAAGAAGCCAGAAGAGGGCACTGGATCCTCTGGAGAACTGTTCATCATGGGGGGTGGGAACCAGACTAGGGTCTTTGGCAAGAGCAAGCCCTCTTAAGCATTGAGCCACTCTCTGGTCCTCATTTTTAGCAAGGAGGGTTTCCTGGGACCACCACTGCCACAACGGCAGTTACAATACAAAATGTCTATGGCAGGTTGAGCAGTTCCAACTGATGATGCCTGAGATATTTACTACTGGCTCTTTATGGAAAGAATTTGCTGACATCCCTGCAAGCTTATTTGGTTCACTTCTTTCTGCACATTCATAACTTTTATTGAGCAGGAATAAGTACTTTTAAAACTCTAGTAAATTCACCAGGCCCATATAATATCAGAAGCTCAAGTTTGCCCACATCTGGATACACAAAAAAAGGGGGAAAGGCTCACAGTTATAGATCTGAGTAAAACTTTAATAATTTTTTTAAAAATTTGATCAAATTTTCTTGAGTGTTAGAGCCACCCTTTCATTATGATGTCTTATATAACAAAACCACCAAAAAAGCAAGGGACCCATTCTGTCCTAGTTAGGATCTCTATTGCCATGGCAGAACACCATGACCTAAAGCAATTTGGGAAGGAAATAAAGTTTATTCAAACTTTATTTAAGAGGTAATGACTTTTCCATTGCTCTGGGCAGCCGCCCCATAGATTCGAGGTACTCTTGGGGGACAGGTGGCCGCTTGGCCTGGCACAATGGAGCCCAAGGGATGACGGGAGAATATTTGGACAACATACTACAATATCCTCAAAATTTATTATACCTTTCTCAAACTGGTCCAGCCTTCCAGACTGTTCCAAACAGGACTTCTATTTATCCTAAAATTTCTCAATATTTAAACACTGGACCACAAATGCTATTTCTAGCTTGTTTAAACAGTTTTTTTTCAAAATATATTTGGACCCTCAAAAGGATTCCTATACTCCCAAAACTGAATACAGCATTTAGAGATGTTTAAATTTTTATTTTAAGGATTCTTTGACAACAAGACAGATTAACTTCTGGCAGCACTCAGCCTACTTAGAGAAGATATGAGCACCAGGAAACCTCCATGTGCAGCTGTTTCTGTTGCAAGTCAGCCACCATAGCAAAGAAAATGCCCTTGATTCTACCACAGACAAAATTTTGCCTTAAATGGGCAAGATTGGATGCAGGCCAAATTGACTGCCTAACTCTGCCAAGACAGGGTAAGCAAGTCCTCAATAGTTCCTGCTTCACAAATATGTCTGTCAGATATACAGGGCCAGAAGGCTGAAGATGGTGCTCCAATGTTATAGAGAGATTTGGGTGGCTATCCAGGCAGCAAACTGTCTCTGTCATTTTTTTATTTGGGAAGATGTCAGCCTGCACTTCCTATTTACTCAGGTAATAAATTTTTATTTTTTCAGGTCTATAATGGAGTTACAAACTAGAGAGTTATAATTTTAAAATTAAGCTTAATTGCTTAGGAGTTAAGACGATATTTTAATGTCTAGGTAGATGTTTTTAGGCTGATAGGTACAAGATATGATAGAAAATATTTAAGTACAAAACTTTAGACTCATCAAGATAGGGTAGATAATATTTTCTTCAAGGTTGCCAAATACCTTTAGATTAAACATTATCTATGTAAATCTTACCTATTGGTTTTTATAATTACCTAATATTTTTTTCTTGTCTGTACATAGCTTTAAAAGCTAGCCTTTTAAATTAAACAAAAATGGTGAATTGTAACAGCATGGTCTGGTGCTTTGTATTTGATTGTTAGTTATTTGGCTCGCTAAGATCTGGTTGCTGCCCAGATAAGCACATTCTCACGTATACCTGTCCTTGTTGTGTAAGCCTTGGTATTAATTTAAAGTTGGCTGGTTAATTAAAAATGCTGAAGCCTGGGCAGGGCAGAAGTGAGAGGTAGAGCTAAGGTTAGCAGACTTTTGGGGACAGAAGGATCATGGGAAGGAGAGATGGGTAGAGGAGAAAAAGGAATCAGACTTGCCATGGAATAGGAAAAGAAACATGTGGCCAAGAGCTGTCCCTGAGGCTCGGTGTGGAGAGAAGCGGCCCAGACAGAAAGCATAAGCAAGTGTTTATGGAACTATGGATGGGAAGTAGGCCAGATAGAAACAGTTAGAGAAGCTGGCATGGGGTTTGGGGCTGGGAGGTAAAGGTAGCTTAGAGGGTTAATGTCTGTCCAGGCCCAGGTGAAATAAGGCTTATCTAAAATCTATCAGGCGTGTGGGTGTCCTTTATTGTTTGGTAGTGGGTTAATTAAAACCACCATAGTAACTATAGGCTTTTAATAGTAAAAATTATGGGGACTAGAGAGATGACTCAGTGGTTAAGAGCACTGCCTGCTCTTCCAAAGGACCCGGGTTCAATTCCCAGCACCCATATGTCAGCTCATGACTGTCTGTAACTCTAAGATCTGACACCCTCACACCAATGCACATAATTTTATTAAAAAAATTAAATAAAAATAAAAACAAAAATAATAAAAATTATTAGCCCATTTATATTTTCTAAAACAGAGGAACCCCTGCCACCATGTGGAACAAGCACTTTCCCGGGCCTGGCATTTGTCTGAGAAGACCTGGAGCCACTAATGTATGCTTGCAGGCAACACTCAGACAAAAAAAATTAAAAGAAGCTTAGTTACAGACATAAATATTAAATGTTTGAAAGTAGCTGGGCTTGGTGATGCACACCTTTAATCCCAGCACTCAAGGAGGCAGAGGCAGGTGGATCTCTGTGAGTTTGAGGCCAGCCTGGTCGGCAAAGCGAGTCCAGGACAGCCAAATCTACACAGGGAAACTGTGTCTTGAAATAACAAAACAAAACGAAAGTTTAAGAGCAGGAAAAGAGAAATAGATAGAATTGTTTTATATATATAATTAACATTTTTTCAACATTATAACATAAAACACATTACAGGTATACTTTACAATTTTACAGGTCAAACAATTGTGCAAAGATCTAACCACCCTTTAAAGAAAATTCTCATAAAATAAAAGAGAGATATAAGGCCTCTCAGAGATAGATTAAATAACACTTTATGAACTTTAAGTTCTTAAAATGTCAATGAGACAGGTAGCACAGATGCTGAAAATACTGGATTTTAGAAAGGACTGCTGAACTAGATCAGTCTATACACTTTAAGGATATGTTAACCTCAGAATGGAACTCAGGAAATGTGTTGCATTGAGGAAGTGAATATTCTCTTGTGTACACTGTACATTACATACACGTGTTAATGCAGAAATGTATGTTACCTTTAAATGTTTGTGTGTTTACGGAGCAAAAGGACCAGACACCAACGAAAACAAATATCCCAGATGATCCAGCCTCACAGACTGCCTCGGTTGCTGTTTCCTTAAAAATTGCATCCAGGACAACATCCAGGACCAGCCTCAGGTGGTCCAGCCTCACAGACTGCTCCAGCCAGGACTTCAGTTAAGTCCTGCCCTTTCCTATCCCAGATGATCCCAAAGAGCCTGGACAGAAAATGAAACAGCTAGTTTTCTCAGGACTTGGCCATTTCCCCAGTTTTCTCAGGATCCCCAAAAGATGCCTTTGTCCCCAGATACCAGGAAGCAATTTAAAGAACACAGCACCCTCATTCCTGCGAGGTGGAGTGGGCGGCTTTGGTCGTTTGGTGGGTAAAGGATATTTGTTGTTGTTTGAGGGGGTCGTGTGCTAGTTGTTAACGGTCATGGTCAGGGAGGAGACAAAGTAAAGGAAGTTAGATTCAGGGATCTCTTTCGCTCTACTCTATTTTTTTTCTCTCCTATCCATCCAGTATTAGGGGATAAAAAGAGGAGAAGTGGGAATATAGAAGGACAAAAAAGGACAGATTATTGTATCTCATTGAAAGGAAGAAGAAAAGTGAATTATTGTATCTCCTTTTAGACTAAGAAAGCAACAACAAATCTCAAATATTTTAGATTGGTATGGATTTTTATATATTGATAGAAACTTAAGGTTATATTTTCTACAGCATGCTGTATATATGGATCAACTCTTGTTTAAAGTATTGTGCATATGTGACTCATGTAAACATTTAATGTATAGCTCTAGTCTTAGGAAAACTGCTATTGTAAACTGTTCAGACAGACAATTAAGAAATGCAGGTTAGTAGTCAGTCACCTATAAAAAGTCATACTTGTATGCCAGGGCCCAGGGCCCATGGAGGAGATAAGGAGTTGGTGAGGGAGGAGTGAGTCAGGCACGGGGGTTGGGGGAACCTTGCATCCTGGCTGTCTGGCAGCGAGAGTGCTTCTTTATGTATACAGAACACAGTAGATTCATGTCGTTCCAAAACACAGATCATGTCCCAGGACATGAATTTTAACTTCTTGTTGGTCATAAGTTTAGTCATCATTGGTAAACCATGCCAGAATAGAGTTATCTTTTTTTTTTTTTTTTTTTGGTTTTTCAAGACAAGGTTTCTCTGCATAGCCTTGGCTGTCCTAGACTCACTTTGTAGACCAGGCTGGCCTCAAACTCACAGCGATCCACCTGCCTCTGCCTCCCGAGTGCTGGGATTAAAGACGTGTGCCACCATGCCTGGTCAATTTCATTTGGATTTAGAGCAGCTTTTTTTCTTTTTCTTTTCTTTCTTTCTTTCTTTTAGTTTTTTGGGACAGGGTCTCTTTGTGTTAGGCTTGGCTGTCCTGGACTTACTTTGTAGACCAGGCTGGCCTCGAACTCACAGCAATCTGACTGCCTCTGCCTCCCAAGTGCTGGGATTAAAGGTGTGCACCACCATGCCTGGCTTAAACAGAGTTATCTTTTGTAGTCATTTTCCCTCATCAACCCCACAAACCAACTTTTAAGAATCTTGCAGTTTCAAGGCACTAGACAGGAAGAAAATCTCTAAGCTAGCCTGGGCAGATTGTCATGTCTTGAGCAGTGTATTATAACTTATAGTGGTCAAAACACCAATTGTCATTAGTCCCAAGAAAAATCTTCAGGCCAAACCTGCTGCAGTTATTATTCAATTTCTGGTATAATGCAATGTTTATATTTAATATATGTGTAAAATTTATAATATGTCTAATCTTGGTATTATTTTGCTCCCTGGTCATATGACATCATAGTGGCCCTGCACAAGCTAACTTTTCTAAGAAGGGAGATTTAAAAAAATATATTTATTTATTATATATACAGTGTTCTGACTACATGTTCTCCTGCATGCCAGAAGAGGGCACCAGATCTCATTATAGATGGTTGTGAGCCACCCTGTGGTTGGCAGCCCCCAATCTTATATACCACATAATTGCTTGGGTATATAGTAGAAGAGGCTTCTAACTTGATCTGCTGCCAACTTTTCTAGCCCACCAAATCTTGTTTACCTTATTTCAGTTTATTTTGTTCCAACCATCTTGTTCCTGAGTAAATACAGGGGCACATGTTTCAAGAGCATCTTGGAGTCAGAGCCTCATAAGGGTATCTCTGGGATCTTTATCTGAGTTACAATCTTCGGGGCATAAGGAAGATCTTCAAGTAGGACCAGAGAAGGAAATCTTCCCCTAAAAGTGGGATGGGTAGAATACTCAGGACTTTCCTGGGAGAAGGCATAAATGATTCATAAAAAATTTCCATTAATCCAGTATCCCCAAGTTGTACACATGTTACACGCCCCTGAAGCATGCAACATGTGGAGATCACAATCAAACTAAAGGATGGCACAACAGCCATCGCATCACACGGCTCAGCTTGGCTGCATCTTTGTCAAACAGCTTGTGCTGGTTTTTGACTTTCACTGTTCCCATTAGATACGGCCGTGCTACTTGTGGTCCTGTTAGGTACTAGTTTAGTTAATTGCGGAAATGAGCTTTATTTAGCCCCCAGTATGTTTTCAAAGTTAATCAGAAAGCAAGGAGCTGGAAACAAGCAATGTTTGTCTAATTAGACAGATGACGCTCACATACTTCAGAGATCTGTAGAATATAGCATTTGAGATGTTTTAACAATAAAAGGCTCCTCTGACAGAGAGACACGTCAGCTCCTGGCAGCTCTCCCTCATTCTCCTCCTCCTCTGAAGATGATGGACACCAAAGAACCTCCATCTGGAGTTGGCTTCAAATGTGGCAAAACTGGCCAAGGACTATAAACTCCCTCAATGCTGACAGCGTGCTGCACAAACTGTGGACAAGCAGGGCACTGGCAAGTCGACTACCCAATTTTGACAAGCCAAGGGAGGAAAGATAGTCCTTCAAAATTCCTGCTTCACAGAAAACTCTGTCAAATCTTCTGGCGCTGGTGGCTAAAGATGGATGCCCTGCTGACGCAGAAAATGCTCGGCCATTAGTCTCTGTCATGTTTATAGATTTGGAAGCTGCGTGCTCTGCACTTTCAGTTTCCTCAGGTAGAATTTCTCCTTCTCAGGTCTCTGATAAGGTTAAAGATTAGATGCTTACAGTTTTACATTTTTCCTTGTTACAAGATTCAGAGAAGAGAAGCTCACAAAAGAGGTGTTACAGTTATAAAGATTTAAAAAGTTACAAAAGCTTAAGTTGTTTAGGATCTAAAAGAATGATTTAGGGTCTAAGAAGATATTTTTATGTGAAAGCTTGAATAGTGATAGAAAGTGGTTTAGGCACAGTTAAGAGACTGTGTTGTTTTCATATTTCACTTTCAAAGAGCTCAGGAAAAGAGATACATTTGGAGTCAGCAATGCTTCCCCTTCCTGCTAGAATAAACACATGGGTCCATGCCTATAAACCAGGCAGGGCCCACAAGTGCTCAGGCACCTACACAAACAACAGAAACAAACGCCCCCATGCCACCACGCCTTGCCTCGTGGGTGACACACTCATTGTGCCATTTGCAACTGCTGGCCACATCTAGTTCTGTAAGAAGCCACTGTGAACCCACAACAGTCTTTATGCAAGAGCCAGTGAACTGGGTACTTCAGGGTACAGATAGATTCCTTTCCCGCTTTCTCAGGAAAATGCCCAGGGCAAAAGAACTGAAAGTGATCCAGATGAAAGACAAGACAAATTGTGAAACAGTGTGGCCATTCCTACACAGACGGTGCTCCCTCCTGGCGTACTCTATCTGTGGGTGGAATTCCTGCACAGACGGTACTCCCTCCTGGTGTACTCTATCTGTGGGTGGAATTCCTGCACAGACAGTGCTCCCTCCAGGTGTACTCTATCTGTGGGTGGAATTCCTGCACAGACAGTGCTCCCTCCTGGTGTACTCTATCTGTGAGTGGAATTCCTGCACAGACGGTACTCCCTCCTGGTGGACTCTAACCTCCTATAGATGGAATGAGCGAGTGCACAGCATGGAACCCTACACGCCTTCTGTAGCTTAGTGTTTGTGTTTAACTGCTACAAAGGACTTGTTTGCCCACCTGAGTCTATAAAGCCCTTATCTTAGAGTCTGCCTCTGACAAAATCCCCCAGGAAGATTGCATCTATTCGTTTCAATTTAGAAAAGACTATGAGAAAGAAAGAGCTAAACTGAACCAAAGATTAAAGTCAGCACACACACTTGTAATGTCTTGCTGAGGTAGGAGGGCTGCGAGTTCTAGGCTAAGCTGAGCTGCATGGCACCACTCCATCAAAAACCTGTGTGTGTGTGTGTGTGTGTGTGTGTGTGTGTGTGTGTGTGTGTGTGCACGAGTGTGCACGTATGCGCGCGTGCGTGTGTGTGTGTGTGTGCTGGAATAATGACTCAGTTAGGGGTACTTTTTTTTTCAGAAACTCTGGGGTCAGCTCCCAGTACCCACATGGTGGCTCATGACCACACATAACTCCAGACTTAGAGGCTGTAACAGTCTTCTGACTCCTGGAGGCACCAGACACACTCAAGGTATGAGACATACAGGCAAACACTTACACACAAAATGGTTTTTCTGCCTTTTTGTTTTGTTTTGTTTGTTTTTGTTTTTCAAGACAGGATTTCTCTGTGTAGCCTTGGCTGTCCTAAACTTGCTTGTAGACCAGGCTGGCCTCAAACTCACAGAGATCCATCTGCCTCTGGCCTGCCCTTTTTTTTGTTTTGGTTTGTTTTTTTGTTTCAAATCAGTGAAGAGATGACTCAGCAGTTAAGAGTGTTTGTTGCTCTTCCAGAAGATGTAGGTTTGGTCCCCAGCACCTCAGCTTGGTTGTTCATAATCACCTGTAATTCCAGCTGCAGGGGATCTGATGTTTCTTATGGCCTGTGCAGGCATCAAGCTGCACGTGGCACATATACACATAAAACACACAGATATACACATAAATGAAAAAAAGGTGACACATTATATACGTATATGTATTTAAAGACTACCTATGAGTAGATTTACATAATAAGTGGATAAGTCATCAAATGTTTGAAGATATTTTAAATTACTAATTTTTAATTGTATGTATGTCTGAGTGTAGGTTTGTGCACATAAGTACAGTGCCTTCAGAGGCCAGAGGGGGACAATGGATCTCTTGGAACTGGAGTTACAGGAATTTTTTCCAGCTACTTGACTTGGGAGCTGGGAACCAAATCTCCATTTCTGTAAGATCAGCTGGCACTATTAACCATTGAGAGAGTTTATTGCAAAGTAGGGAATGGATGAACACAGTGCTGTCCATAGACTCACGGCTTGACGGCAGCTGGCACACAACGAGACCTTGCATGGCAAAACAACAGCAGGAACTTCTGGGTAACACAGGGCACTAGACTTGTCTTTGTTTTTTCAAGCTAATGAAGGAAAGTCAGAATAGGACAAAGCAGGGTCTATTCCAGAAAGAAGAAGCACTTTGGAAACCCAGAAAGAAAGTGAAAGTCCTGGAGAAAAGAGATGACAGTGCCACAGGGTCTGACACCACTTGGGCCATGTGGCTTCCTGATAAGGATGGTGAGAGCAGATGAAACTTCTGGAAGCTAAGCCAGGCGAAAGATGGATAGCCAGAGGAGGCCTCAAATCTGGTTGTGAACTTTGGTGAGACAGTGAACCTTACAGGGGACAGGTCAATAAAGAGAAAAATCCCACTTTTTTTTTATACTATATGACTAAGGAGGGCACTGGAAGTGGAAAGTGACCCAAATCCATCTTCAGAGAGCTAGTGTTAAAAACTGAGCTGAGTCAGACATGGGGCGCACATCTTTAACCTCAGCTCTTCAGAGACAGAGGCAGGCAGATCTCTGTGAGTTCAAGACCATCCTGGTCTATGTGGTGAATTCCAGGGCTATGTAGGAAGACCGGTTTCCGAAACAAAACAAAACAAAACAACAGCAACAACAAAACAGTTATAACTGAGCTGCCCAGTGGGCCTGAGATCAGGGAGCAGCCATGGGCTAAGGAGCCTCAGGTTAGCCTGCAGTCGCAGGTGGATAAGGGAAGTCCCAGAGAGGCCATTGTGGAGAGCAGCAGGAGGGCCAAACGCTGGGACACCAAGGAGTGCAAGGAACAGGAGTCCACGCTTGGACAGGGAAGTGCATAAGGAAAGGCAGCTCGGGATCAGTCCTGGGTGAATTCTGACATTTCCTTCACCCTCTATAGCTGTCTGCATTGCTTGGCCTACCATTTCCCCATTCTTCCCATGGTACTCCTTCACCTGAGCACGTGCCATCTTTTCCTTTTCCAAAGAGAACATAATCCTGATTGTGAAGCTGCGAGTGGTGCTACAGCCCACACAGAAACAGGAAGTAGAAGAAAAGGAAAGAAACACCTTTGTCAACGAGTAAAGTTATTTCAGGGCCCCCCCTTGCCCCCCGCCTCTGGCAGGCTTACAAATGAGTTTTTTTTTTTTTTTTTTTTTTTTTTTTTTTTTTTAATTCCTCCAAGTGGAAAATGTAAAACTCCTCACAAAGAGAAGCTGTTTCTACAACTAGGTTCATGGCCAGCTCCGCTGCTTTCACAGCCTCGCTGAGACACCTGCACCCACAAAGAGGGAAAGGGTGCTCATTCATTGGGTAGAAAGCCAGAGAAGCGGTTAGCTTTTAGAATACCTCGTTGGACACTACCACAGAGATCCTCCATCGCCTCTCAGGCTTGGCACACTGTTCTAAAATTCAAAATGATGCTTTACGTCACTGGAGTTCAATGGACCAAAGGACCAATACACTTGTATAGCAATCATTTCCAACTGTTCTTACATTTGGAAGTCAAATTTGGTGTTGGGATCCCTTGCATAGAACACGTCTCTGCTGCATCTAACAGTATCTGGGCCAGAGAAGCTCTCTGATGTTAAGATCCTTTACCTGTAGAACAGGATGATGGTATATAACAGCATCCTTCTGAGATTTAAATGAAGCTCAACATGGTGGCTCATGCCTGTAATCCCAGTGTTAGGAGGTTGAGGCAGGAGGCTGGCCACGAGTTCAAGGCCAGCCTGAGCTACACAGTGAGTTCTAGGCTAGCCTTAGCTATAGAGTGAGGCTCTCCCTGAAACACAAAGTCCCAACCCTCAAAACCCAAAGAATGTTAGCTATACCCGTGGTATATATTAGAGGCCAGACCATGGGGGGATCAAAGGTAAAAAGAGGAGAACAGAACACCAGGACATGGCAAGGGTCCAGCCTAGAGATGACAGGATGGATGGACTAAGGCAACAGCAGCGAACATGCTAGAAGATGGTGAGATTCTAGGCCTGTGAACTCCAGGGCAGAAGGAGTGGCGCTGGGAGATGAACCATGCCTCGCCCGTTGCAAACACACTCTCTCCCACTGAGCCAGGCCTTCTGGTCCTAGACACACTTTCAAGTGGAATGGTGTCCATGGCGATTAGGAAACTTTTCCTCAGTCATCATGTTGTTCAGATTTACCAAGATGAAAAACACGAGAGAGGAAAACATTGGGGGAAAGTCAGGAGTGGGGTAAGAAACACAAGACACCCTGCATGATGGCGCGCATCCATGTAATTTCAGCACGTGGGAGGTGCAGGAAGGAGGAGAAGACTTTAAAGTCCTCCTTGGCCGGAAATACAGAAGACCCAAGAAAGGAGTTAGGAGTGCCAGACATGGTGGCATGTAACTTTAATCCCAGCACTCCAGAGGTAGAGACAGGAGGTACCTCTGTGAGTTCTAGGCCAGCCAGAGCTACATAGTGAAACCCTGTGTAGGAGTTTGAATGAGAGTGCCCGCCATAGGCTCATATAATTGAAAGCTTAGTTCCTGCATTGAGGAAGTGTTTGAAAGGATTAGGATGTGTATCCTTGTTACAGGTGTGTCACTTGGAGTGGGCTTTGGAGTTTCAGAAGCCCAGCATAGGTGCAGTCTCTCTGTCTGTCTGTCTTGGACCCCCCAAGGGAGAGAGGGATGGAAAATAAAGAAAAACCTAATGTCCATTCAGGTAGAGTCTGGGTTGCAGAAGAAGAGCTGGTATTGAAACCACACATGCAGAAGTCGCACAATGCTGCAAGGCTAACTAGCTCACCTAGAAAGAAAAGGCGAAGAGAAGAGTGCTCCAAGGACTGAGCCCCAAGACCCCACCATTTCGGAGTTTGGAAGAAGAATAGACAGAAAGAAACAAATGGAGATCTCATGGAGGTAGGAGAAGAGTGAGCGCGTTTTATTACTGGACACCACGGAAGAGATGGAGATCCGTGTGAAAGGATGTGAACACTACACGAGGCCAAAAAACATGAACCTGACAGCTTGGGATGAATGTCAGCTCCACCTCCTTGGTGCCCTCGCCTGTGGCAAGGCCTCACAGAGCAGACTCCGGACCCCTCTCCTCACTCTGCCTCCTTGAAGATAGTAACCGCTCTGGTTGGCAAATTTGAGCTGAATTAACCTGCCAGGCTTGCTCGGCCTCTTCCTCCTGCGAGCTGGCAGCATTCTTACTTCTGGTTCCCCAGGGGCAGGCCCTGCTCAAGCTTTCCCGAGTTGTAGAGGGTCTGGGCAGGAAAACAGTGCCACGCCCCTTGGCAACCTCAGGAGTCTTGCACAAAGTGTTTCAGAGGAGAGGGATCAGAGTGGGACTTTAGGGGTGAAGGAGACAGGAGGAGGAACAGTCCTTTTGTCCAGGTTTTCTGTAAGAAGGGCAGAGAAAGAGTGAGTGTCTGCGGAAGATAGCTGGTGGTGTGACAGCAGCCACGGGGACAGAAAGATAATGACATGAGAATGGGAGGGATTATTCTGAGGCCAAGGAAATCTCTAAGCAACAAAGAAAGGATGGAACCCGAGAGCACGGTGAGGAGGCCTGGCTTTATACAGGGGCCTGGGTATCCGTGGTAACAGGGCTGACGTTGCAGACAGGGTACAAATGAAGGTAATTTGGTAAAAGAGGCTGAGGGATTTCCACACGACCCTGCCATGTCCATGGTGACCCCCAGGGTCTTGCCATCTTAAGTCATTTCATCATGTCTAACACTCACTGTTGGCCCTTGTCCCTGTACCTTTTCTGTTGCCCTGGCCGATTCTCTCCATTATGGGACTTGGGTCTGTCACCACTGCTCCTCCACCATTGCCTCCTGCCTGGTGGTGTCTTTTAGTCACCTGAGAAAGGCCCACCGCTGACAACACAGTCCTCTAACTGAAGGTGGCTGGGGAGACACTCACAACCGTGCTGCCTGGTTTCACTTGGTGTTCATGAACACAGTGACAAGTGGGCCCGAGTGCGGATCTGAAGTCCTGCTGCTGGCCCTTCCGTCCTCTGTTTCCTGTATCTTCATCTCTCTCCAAACTTATAATCCCGGCCCTCCATCCCACACATGCACTATGGCACACACGTGCCCTCACCCACACACAGACCTATCCTATAAAGACAAATACACAATAACGGTGATGACAAGAATGAGCATGGTAAATAAAAATGGGAAGAGAAATACGTATCAATGAATGTTATGATTTTATCTGAAGGCTTGGGAAAAACAAATGGATTATCCTTTAAACAAAGCACAAATAGGAAAAGCACATATTTTTGCTTTGCATTGTGTGTTTCTGAAAAACATTGTTGGGACGTGGAATTTGATAAATCAAATCATACTTCCGGTTTGCTGGCTAAAGGAACTTAGACAACTTTCAAAGTGTAAATAGTCCTTTGCCTTATTTCTTGGATGCCGGTGTGGCTTTTGTTTGTTTGTTTGTTTGTTTTGTAATGAAGCGCACTGCCCTGAACTCACTAGGTCATCAAGTTTGGCCTCAACTCACAGCAATCTTCTTGCCTCAGCAGAGGCAAAATTGGTCAATCGGGGTTTCTTAGATCACAACATATATACAAGATGGGAGGTAGGGACAAAGGAGGTGAGGCAACCAAGTGAAATATTTAATATTGTGAAAGCTGACACCGCCACCACCTGGCTTAGTTCAACCAGGGGAATTCGTTAGACCTTAGTGCTTCTGTGAACCTCCTGAATGTCTCCATGTCTCTAAAGCTATTTGCTAGAGATGGAAAAATCAAAGTCTTTAGAAGGGAAAGGCAGGCTAGAAGCGGAGCCCTGTGAGCCAGGCCCTGGGGTAGATCTCCTGCACTGGAGGGAGAGGGCACACATCAAGAAGTAAGCACAGTCCTGCATGGCAGCTGGGAAGCCTCTAATATTTGCTGACTTATCTACAGGATCGGTTCAGTCCGGAGCATCTCTGAAGGCCTTTAAAAAGTCAACTGTTTTGTTTTGTTTTGTTTTGTTTTGGCATGCAGTCATTTAGAAGTGCATCAAGCCTGAATCGAAGCTCCTAAAAAGGTTGAAAAGGTGAGTCCTAGACTCCCCGAGCATCTTGTTAATAGCACTGTCACTTCTTTTTTTTTTTTTTAACACATTTTTATTGAAAGATAAAATAATTCATATTACATCTCATTTTCTATCCCATTCCATACATCCTCCCATTCCTCCCTCCCTCCCACTTTCACCCCAATCCCCCTTCCCTATGACTGTGACCAAGGGGGACCTCCTCCCCCTGAATATGGTGCTAGGGTATCAAGTCTCTTCTTGGTAGTCCGCTATCCTTCCTCCGAGTGCCATTGGGCCTCCCCACCAAAGGGACATGGCCAAATATGGGGCACCAGAGATCCTGTGACAGTCAGTCCCCAGTCTCCCCTTAACTGTGGAGAATGTTCTGTCCCTTGGTTAGATCTGGGTAGGGGTTTGATGATGGTTGCATGTTTTGTCCTTGGTTGGTGCCTTTGATCAAGCAGAACCCCTGGGCTCAGATGCACCCATCATAATGTTCCTCTTGTAGGTTTCTAGGACCCTCTGGATCCACCTATTTCCCTATCCCCTATATTTTTTCTCACCTAGAGTCTCAATAGGATGTTCTCACCTCTATCCCACTTTCCTGGTAGGTGCAGATTACAAAATTAACTCAAAAAAATCAGTAGCCTTCCTATATACAAATGACAATCATACAGAGGAAGAAATTAGGAAATCTATACCTTTCACGTTAGCCACAAGCAATTTAAAATACCTAGGAGTAACGCTAACCAAGCAAGTGAAAGACTTGTTTGAAAAAAACTTTAAGTCCCTAAAGAAAGAGATTGAAGCACTGTCACTTCTTTATCCAGATGCTTCATAGCCCCAGCACGAGAGGAGACGCACCCCCCACTTAAAAAAAAGATTTATTTACTTATTTATTATGTATCCAATGCTGTGCCTGCATGTACATCTGCAGGCCAGAAGAGGACATCAGATCATATTATAAATGGCTGTGAGCCACCATGTGGTTGCTGGGAATTGAACTCAGGACCTCAGGAAAAGCAGTCAGTGCTCTTAATCTCTGAGCCATCTCTCCAGCCCAGAAGAGATGCCCTTGAGGGGAGGAGCTATCACCCACCATCCCATAACAAACATAAGAAAAGCGTGTGAGAACGATGAACAGAGTATGTATTTATTCTTGATTTAAAAAAAAAAAGTCTATAATTCTTGATACCATCGCCTATGGAGTTATATTTGCCAGTGTTTCCCAAACAAAACTTAAAAAAAAAAGAATGTGTTGAGGAGGAGGGTCAGAACAGCAGGAAAAAGGAAATATGGCTTTGGAGCTATTATAAGACTTGGGGTATAGGTGAGTGCTGGAGGAATTGCCACATTTGAGGCCCCAGGCTCAGTCCCCAGCACCCCATAAAATAAGATATGGTGGCATATACCTGAGATCTCAGCACTACAGAGGTCAAGGCAGGAGGCTTAGGAGTTCAGTGCCGTCCTCGGCTACGCAGTGAATTTGAGGTCATTCTGGGCTATGAAAGATCTTATTATAAAACCAAAAAAAAAAAAATACTACAGTTGGAACTAGATGGTGAGAGCCCTATTGCTGAAGACGCCGCTGACATAGGACATAGAGAAACTGTGCTAGGGTTTCCGTCTTCACCGGGATCTGAGGATGAGAAGACAAGACACCAGCTGATACAAGACATAGAGAAAGCACGGTGGGGGCAGGCAAGGTGACTTGGTGGGTAAAGGCACTGGCACCAAGCCGAATGTCCTGAGGCCAATCTCTGAAACCTGCATGGTAGAAAGGCAGAACTGACTCCTGGAAATTGTTCTCTGACCTCCATACCCTCCATACCCTCTCAAGTAAATGTAAATTTAAAAAAAAAATTTTTTTTAAGGGTTCTCTGCAAGAGGGAAATGAGTCTAAGTAAACACTAATAGAAAACTGATACATTAAAACAAAGAACTAGCAGAAAAAGGACTATGGGGAGGAGGGGGCAGACGAGCTGAGCTGGAAGCTTCCTCCGTGCTGGCTCTTTATGGCATTGGGAGATGTTATCTATGCAAGCTGCTGGGGAAAAATTGTTGTCCTCAGTCTCACTCTACGGACCCTATGTGCTACTTACTGACCTTCCATGAAAGATGCTCCAACTAGTCCAACAGTGGCATGACTGTGGGTAACCAACTACTTTCTGATTCCACCCACAGGAGGGAATCGGTGTCTGGTGCTATAAAGCTGGGGAAGATGTCAGTCCAGCTGGGAAGCTGCTGCTGTGTAGGGCTAAACGGGCACGGTGTGCCTGTCAAACTGCCTTCGAAACAGTTACGTCCATCCTGCTGTTAAGTTTTCATCAGAGAAGCGTTCTTGTAGCTAGTGTCATTTACTGAAGAGACTCATAACGGGTCAAAGCGTTGAGAGTAAGTGACTGTTGAGTGTTCAGCGTTAAGCAGGACAATCTACATCACCCCTTCTGAGGCTCAGAAAACACTGCAGAAGAGAGCAAGAGAATGTAAGAGCTGGAGAAAGGGATGGAATGTTACAAAACTCTGTCTTCTGCGAATGACATAACCAGTACACTCTTGAACTTTTTCCTTCCTTCTTTCCTTCCTTCCTCCCTTCCTTCCTTCATTCCTTTCTTTTTTTGTTCTTCAAGACAGGGTTCCTCTGTGTAACAGAGCCCTGGCTGTCCTGAACTTGTTTTTTTTTTTAATCAGGCTGGCCTCGAACTCACAGAAATCCTCCTGCCTCTGGCTCCCGAGTGTTGGGATTAAAAGCACGCACAGTCACGCCTAGCTCATTCTTGAACTCTTAGTAGCTGTGGTTGCCTACGTATGCCCTACACAAGGTTGGAGCTGTTGGTATCTTGTGTGGCGTGGGGAGGCGCTCAGGAGGCCCCATCCATCACTGAGGATCTACAGGGAGTTGACGGATGATATGGGAGGAGGAGACATTTTCTTCAGTGGTGTAGCCACTGTGAGGTTGGTCCTACTCCTGCAAATAAGCTTTCATCTACACTCCTGTAAGTGGTCCTAATTAAACACAGTAGGCCTCACACACATGACAGACAGGAGAATAGAAAGGAGCCTAGTGGGAAAAGGGAATCAGTGGGCGAGAAGAGAGATGAGAGAGAGTAATAAAGGTGGTGACCATGATACAAACATTTACATGTATGAACAAGTCATAATGAAATTCACTGTTGTGCATCATTAATATGGGACAATAAAACACATTTAAAAACAAACACGGTGGATTTTGTTACTGGTTACTCACAGCTGAGGTCTAGCCCAGCTGTGGAATCATAAAAGGAGGTCGTGTATACAGGCTGCAGCAGGGAGGACACCAACTGTGAGAAATTAGAAAACTTCGTAGGCTGACATCAAGGCCCAGCACACTGAGTCCAGGCTAGATTCTAAATTTGGATAAGGTGAGAAAAGCAGAAACCTGAGGTCAGGGGAATTCTGGGATCTTGGCACATGCGCCAACAACAGGACAAGACACTGAGTCCTACCTGAAGCAAGGACAAAATGACATCATATGTGCAGCCTCCTGTTGCTCTTCCTTAGAGACCCGAACCTTCTAGGTCAACCTCAGTGGTTCTAGAAGCACTGTGGACCAAGACTTCTAGAGAACCTGCAAACTGACAGACCTCAGCAGCTGGAACCCATCACACAGGAAAAGTCCACCTCACATAGTACTAGAAAATATGAAGGAAGGCTGGGGGATGCCTCAAGGGTGACAAGCAATTGTTCAACAAGCCAGACAGTCTGAGTTCAAATCCCCAGAACCCACGTTAAAAACACAGGCATGAGAGCACGCATATCTGTGGCCCCATCCAGTGTGCCCCTACCAGCAAATGGCAAGGGGACACAGAAGAACCTCTGCAAGCTTGCCAGCCAGCTGCCTTGTTTGAGTCCCTGCCCTGACTTTCCTCAGTGAGGGACCATTACCTGCAACTGTGGCTGGAATAGCTGTTTCCTTCTCAAGATGGTGGTCACTGTGTTTCACCACAGCAATAGTAAGCCGACCTACGACACCTGGCCTCCAGGGTTCACCACTTACTCTCTCGGGTGTGGATTGTCTGCCTCAGTTTCCCCAAAATGGTTTTCATTTGTTATTCCAATGAAGAAGACTCAGGAGGCCTCCCTACACAGCCCAGAAACCTCTTCAGAGATTTTTTTTTTCCCCATTTTGCACGTTATAGGTTTCTTACCCCCTATAATCTCATCCTTTGGGCAAAGGAGGTTTTACCCTTAAGTCTGCCTGAAACTGGAAGCTCAGAAAAAGTATAACTTCACCAAAGCCAACAAGCCCAATTTTTTGGGGTGGGGTCATCTTGGAGCTCACTGTGTAGACCAGGCTGCCTTGAACTCATAGAAATCTTCCTGCCGTTGCACATAAATTCTGGGGTTAAACACATGCACCATTACATCCGGAAAAAAAAAAAAAAGGCAAAACAAAAAACATAACCATTATAAACATTTCTGGGTAAGCCCTTTTGAGACGGGGTGTCATGTCAGCCTGAGCTGGAATTTGATAAATAGTTGCAGATGATCCTGAACTTCTGATCCATCTGCCTCTACTTAACATGCTGAGATTACAGGCGTGTGCTACCATGCCAGTTGTATGCAGTTTTGAAAATCAAATCAAGCTCCGTCCCCTCCTTGCATGCTATGCAGCATTCTACCAACTGAGCCACATTCCTAATTCTGAGTAATGTTTGGTTTTCTTTTCTTTTCTTTGTTTCTTTCTTTGTTTGTTTCTTTCTTTTGCTTCAAGACAGGGTTTCTCTGTGTAGCCTTGGCTGCCTTGGACTCACTTTGTAGACCAGGCTGGCCTCGAACTCACAGCGATCCGCCTACCTCTGCCTCCCTGAGTACTGGGATTAAAGGCGTGAGCCACCACCACACCCAGCTTCTGAGTAAAGATTTTGCCTAATGAATTATGTGTTTCTTCACCCTATGATGAGTATGCTGAACAGCATTCATCTTCGTCAACACCTCAAACTATACTGAAATATAGGGATGTTCTACACTCTGGAGGCAGCTGGGAAGACTTTTCTGAGGGGCATCCCTCTACCCAGTCTCACCTTCTAGACTTAGGAAATGCAACAGCCTAAATCAGAGGCAAGTTCATAGAGTAGTGAGAGACCTTCAGCCTGCTGCCGAGAAAGAAATAAGAGCTTCAAAAACAGTTATCTCTGCTGTGGTGACAACTTTTTCCTGCCCTGGGACTCTAGCTAAGTCAGAGCTTAACTCATGAGAGGCTGTCTTCTGGGTTACTAGTTTAAAGCCTGGCACAGCTCTATATGCCTGTAATGTCTCCTGTAATGGAGAGTAGAGGCAGGGGGGTCAGGAGTTCAAGGTCATCCTTAGCTACGTAGTGAGTTCTGGGCCATTGTGGGCTATGTAGGACCTTGTTTCAAAACAATAACAAAATAGTTACTGGTGTCACAAGACATCCCAGTATTTCTATTTATTCATTTGTTTTCAGTGCTAAGGATTAAACCCAGAGCCTGTACAAGCTGGGAAGGGGCCGTACAACCAAGCCACACCCGCAATGTGTACTTTTCCACTGCGACCCTCTCATCACTTTAACACTTACAAGGACAAAGCTAATTCTTGGGTTTCTTTGTTTTTCCCCATGGTACAATGTTTATTACACACACACAATAAATGTCTACTGAATCCATATTTATAAACCCAAGCCGTTTCTGTGGCTCTTCCTGTCATTGTGGCAGGAAGTTAGAAAAACAGTCCAAAGCTGGTGGTGACGCTGTGCAGGCGAAGAAACAGAACAATGTACCCTAGTGGCTTGGCAGCCATGCCTCTTTTCCTCTCAGCATCTCAACTACCACGTGACTACCATGGTTTTAAGTGATTGCTCTTTAAAACATAACTTAAAAATGTAAACTCCAGCATTTCTTCTCTATCGAGAAAAGTAAAATACACTCAATGCAAAATAATTCAAGAAACAGACATAGGCAAAAGGGTTTAGGGTAGAACCTGGTGGCAGTGTGCTTCTGCAGCAGATATGAGGCCTTAGGCTTACTCCCTGAACCACAAAGAAAGGAGATAAAAGAGAAATAAGATAGAAATCTAATGTTTATAATGAGGTTCCTAAAGATTGCTCCTGGAGATAACCATTGCACATTTGCAATGTTTTAGTGTCTGTGAGTATATGACCAGCTATACTGAAAGGACACACACACACACACACACACACACACACACACACACACACACCTATGACTGGGCTATAGATAATTCTTTTATAAATTTACCAGGAGTGCATCACAACTGCCTTCATTATTGATAAATACAAAAGTGTCTGATGAAACCTTAAGTTGTTTAGTAAGTCCGTGTTGATGATCCGGACTTTCAGGATAGGTCTGGTTTTTGGCTGGAATTAATCAATGAATTGTTTATTTCTTTTACCCACAGCTTGTGTTGATCAACACATCATGTAATCATTTACCCAAACATCTACAGCTTTCTTCCCTTTCAGAATTTTAGTTGAAGCCTCTCAATCGAGAACTCTGGGAGCATGTCCTGCAGACAGGTATCAGAGCACTCTATGGCCCACACACTACAGCACAGGCAGCCAGGCAGCTTCTAATCCCCAACTTTTACCTCAGGCTGGAAATCTGACCTGCGACCGACAAAGAGAGCGCAGCACTGTAAAGCTTGTACATGACGTCCCCATCCTGTCCCTCCCCTCAGCCTTGTCTGTCTCTTGTTGAAAACAAAGAACATAGGAACTTGAAAAGTAAAAGGGGGGATTAACAATGCCTGCAGACAGCTGGAGAGATGGCTCAGAGGTTAAGAGCACCGACTGCCCTTCCAAAGGTCCAGAGTTCAATTCCCAGAAACCACATGGTGGCTCATAACCATCTGTAATGAGATCTGGTGCCCTCTGTACATGCAGACAGAACACTGTATACATAATAAGTAAAATAAAATAAAATAAAAAATAATATTAAAAAAACAATGCCTGCAGAAAGAAAGGACAGAGTCTCGGCTACCATGTGACCTCTGTGCTTTTTAACGATTGCTCTTTAAAACTTAAATTTAAAAACCAATTTAAAATTTCCACTCCATTATTTCTTCTCTTCTCTATTGATCAAAGTAAAACAGACTCAATACAAAATAACTCAAGAAACAGAGAATCATGCAAAAGTGTGTGTGTGTGTGTGTGTGTGTGTGTGTGTGTGTGTGTGTGTGTGTATTGTGTGTGTGTTCTGTTATGGGCTTCGGGCCAAGGAACATTCTAATTTGCTTAGTATACCCTAAAGTTTAGGGATATCCATAGCCAGAATTCTGAAAGTTGAAGGACCGTAAAAGGGAACTTCAGGGTGGAGACCATACAATGGGAATTCCTTAAGGGAAGCCACAGGAGTCTCCCAGGAGGGCACTGTGCTGTCTCACTGGGCCCCCAAGAAGCCTGTGTGCAGAGCTAGGTGCTAAAGCTGAGGAGTGGGCTGCCTGGGCAGAGGTCAGAAAAGGAGGCCTGGGCCAGGGCCGTAAGGGGTGCTGCAGGGAGAGACGCCACACTGCAGGGACAGACAAGTGGCACCTGCTAAGGGGAGAGACTTTTATTATCCCTCTCTGACTCCTCTCCCAGCCCCCAGCTCTGATGGCAGAAACAGAATTATGGGGGTTACTTTCCTATAATCAGACTCATAAGCAAAATAAGCATTCTTTACATGGAATTATGTTGCCCACTGTTTCATGTGATGGTGATGGATGCTTTCTGAAACCAATTAAGTACATCTCAAATGCATGAACATATACCTTAAAGAGAAACGACATTATTTAATGTGAGTTGAAATCAGGGGATGGTTTTTGACATTCTGTCAATTTTGACTTTGTATTAGTGACAACACAACCGCTTTATATGAAGAAAAGACCAGGATTCCTTCACATTCCTGCCACTGGAATGCATCTGATTTGGAGTTGCAGTTAATGAGATCATCATTGGCGAAGCTTCCATCCTTGATGTCTCTACCAGAGGGAAAGGGAATACACTCTCTGTTTCAAAGCCGTGTAGGTGGGAAAGTACCCATCAAGAAGTCTATACAGTTTGGGTGACTTTTGTTTTGTTTTGTTTTGGTTTCTTGTTTTTTTGAGATAGGGTTTCTCTGTACATCCCTGACTGTCCTGGAACTTACCATGTAGACCAGGCTGGCCTCGAACTCACAGAGATCTGCCTGCCTCTGCGTCCTGAATTTTAGGATTAAAGGTATATGCCCCCACACTTTTTGAGAGATTATTCTGTGTGTATGACTGCTTGGTTGTGTTTCTTTATGTGCACTCTGTGTGTGCAGGGCCTATAGAGGCCAGAAGGGGGCATCAGGTCCACTGGAGCTGGAGTTACTGGCTACTGTGAGCGGTCAAGCATGAGTGAGGCACTGTGCTGGATAAGGCTGAAGTCTGACCTCGCCGGATAGCCATTTCATGCTTGGTGCATAAAGGTGGACTCCCACTTCTTAGTGGGGTTCTCACTCCACCTGATCTGGTAATCCCAGGTTTTGTAAGGGGTGTCACATAGCCCTAAAAGAAAAATACATGCCTGACTCTTTCCTGATAAGGATCTTCAGCAAGCACAGG
The DNA here is from genome assembly GCF_903995435.1 of Acomys russatus. Classification (NCBI taxonomy): domain Eukaryota; kingdom Metazoa; phylum Chordata; class Mammalia; order Rodentia; family Muridae; genus Acomys; species Acomys russatus. Next base: position 7,249,120 of record NC_067157.1, on the reverse strand, counting down.
GAATTCCCGGAAATACCCCCACCCCATGCTGAGATCCTAGCCTCCAGCAAATGGCCCTTAACTGAACCTAGGAGACATCGCCTCACACATAGGATAATCAAGTACTGTTTTCTCCTTCTTGTGATAGGGCCCTGTGTTACTGAGGCGCTGTACCATTGTGTGTAGATTAAGTATCCTGGCCCCCCTTAGCCCTATTGAATCAGACACATTTACCCTTGTGAATGCGCTCAGGCTTGGGCTCGGGCTCAGGTTCTCTTGCTCACCACTCCTCAACCATGACCACCCGAGACTCCATTTATTCCCTAGGGAAACCCCAATGGATACCCCAGTGCTCAGGCAGGCAATGGCGGAACGGCCTTTGCATTTGCTGGGGCCTGCTCTGCCACTGCCGATAGCACTGCCAGGCCTGTGTCTCACCATGTCTGCTAGTGAGTTTTGAACGGTCGCCTGCTTCCACTGCTGTGCTCGGCACAGAGGCTCAAACAAGGAGCTGTGACACTTGTGGAGCTCTGAGTCTCCACCGCTTTTTGAGACTTGCAGCCTCATTCTAAAAAGAGCTCACTCTAACACCTGGTGTGGAAACTAATTTTCCACCTCCGCTGGAGGGGCTGAGAACCTGGCTTAGCACCCTGGCCACGAGCCTCACCTCTGAGCACTCTAATCTGCTCCTGAGCAAGAAATGGGTCCTTAGGACCTTTGATCTGGAGGTCCATCTGTTCTTGTCCGGAGGTAAGCAGCACCTGGACTGACCTGCTGGACGTGGGGCCCAGGCCCGCTGGACATAGAACGACACATGGGACATGGGTACTGGGAACTGGGGGTGGGTCCTCTGTAAGAGCAGCAAGTGCTTTGCTGTCAAGCCATCTCTTTCCAGTTCCTCAGGTCATTTTTGCTTGAAGACAAGGGACTAAAATCCAACCTCACCTTCTCTATTCCTGGGAGGTTCACGGCTCTATAATCCTATTTTTTCAAGGAGCTGTATAGAAAGTGTTCAGAAAGGACACTTTCTCTCACACTTCCCCCATCTACCACAGCATCAGTAAAATAGCAAGAGTCACATCATTGATCATGACAAAGTGCGGCCATATTTTCCCTAGTGCTCTCCTGAAGAGAATAGAAAACTTGCTAAGTTATTTTAAATTTGTCCCTCAGAGGTAGTGGCCTCCTGTGCTGAAGAAAAAGATGATAGCATGCCCCCAATTCTTAGGAAAAAAAGAAACATAGAAAAACCCAAATGAACAAACAACAACAACAAAAACAAACAAACAAAAAAATCAAAATGAATTCAGAGAAGCAGAGCAGCAGTGCACAAGACTGCCCATGGCCAGGCCTGTGGTGGTGAGCCACATCAGGGTAGAGCGCAGTAAATACGCTGGCTTTGTGACGTTTCCTCACCAACGGAGCAAAGTAAATATAGTGCTACGTGTCTAGCTGAGTCCCAGTGAAATTAGGGTAAAGATTTTCCACTATTTCTAAGACAATAGAAACCTCTGACATACACAAAAGGGCTTCACAATAACAGTAACTTTTTTAAAAGATGCATTTCTTTTTTTATTTTATATGTGTGTGTTAGTGCCTGCTTGTATGTCTGTATGCCATGTGCATGCAGTGCCCATGGAGGCCAGCAGAGGGCATCAGATCCCCTGGAACAGAAGTTACTGTTGTGAGCTGTCACGTGGGTACAGGGAATCCAACCCTGGTCCTCTAGAAAAGCAGTAAGTTCTCTTAACTGCTGAGCCATCTCTCCAGCTCAACAGAAACTTTTTACTACAAAGATTTTTTGTTTTATTTCTTGGTACTAAGCGTGCGCGCGCACACGCACGCCTACACACACACACACACACACACACACACACACACACACACACACACTATTCCTTTGTCTTTTTTAGTTAGTTTTTGTTTGATTTGGTTTTTGAAACACTGCCTCCAAATTCCTCATCCCCTTGCCCCCCCCCCGCGCCACGCCCTCACAAAATTCTGGCATTATAAGTATAGCTTATTCCTTTATTTTCCCAAACATTTCCTTTCATTTTACTGTGCTATCCTGATGACTAATGTTAGGATTTTTCTGTTAGTATTTGGGGATAAAAAGACCTAAAATTTGTTCTTTTGCATTAAATGTCAGGAAGTCTAAAATAGAAATATGGGGCAGAGGCAGACATCACGTATCTCCCTCAGATGTTCTCTCACTGAACCAGGAGCTTGCTGGTTAGCTAGACTGGTTAGCTAGCCTGTCTCACCAGCGAGCCCCAGCGACCTGTCTGTACCTTTAACTACAGGTGTGTGCTGGCACACCTGACTACAAGGGTGTCAGGAGATGTAACTCGGATCCCTGGGCTTTTGTGGCAAGTCTTTTGTTGACTAAACTAAAAACCCAGCACCCCAACGGATATCCTTATTAGGTAAAGGGGCACATGGGAAAGGGAAATAATAGTTTATTGTCTGAGCATTGCCAGGAAGGCACCTGATGCTACAAGGTGCTCCCTCCTCTGTGACAAATGCCACATCAGCCCAGGGTCGTTAGCACCACAGCTTCCCCACACTCTCCAACTGCCTTTGACAACTCTTCCCCCTTCCCAGAAAAGCAGTAAGAATTTCCAGCATGCTGGAAGGACGTTTTATAATGGGTCAGATCCAAATCTGCATAAGGTTAAAAGCTGCCCACTCGCTGTCGGAGACACCTGTTTATTTTCGCTAGCCCAGGATTCCACCCACTTTTCTTGTAATTGTGGCACTGTCGTTTTTCTATCTGGGACATCATTTCTCCTAGGTTCTGATTGAATTGTGTGGCTCCTCTGGGACTCAGTCAACGCCCAAGTGCAAGAGTGGTCACATGACCATGGCCAGAAGGTTAGAATATATTCACTTCCTAAGCAGCAACATGTAACCCAAACCATGCTACTGACCCCACAAGCCCAAAGGACTTTTTTTTTTTGGTGCAACTGCCAAGTTCTTCCTTTTGCGGGGTCTGGTTGCTGTGATGAAGATGGGGGTGGAGGTGGTTAGCACTGGGCTCAGGAGAAGGCACGTCATGGTGAAGGGTGGGAAGGCGCTACCTCAGACTGTTGCCTTCACCGAAGACAACAGAGCCAAGAAGAGGCAATGACTTGAACCTCAAGGGCCGACCATCCGCACATCCGGGAACACCTGGACCTCTCAGGTGTATGAGGCAATAATTTGCACCATTTCTGTGTCTGCTCCTGACAGTACTCAGAGGGGATGGTGGATGGAAGACAGGGCTTTCGCTCTGTTGGTTTTCTACATCTACTGGTGAGGGATGAATGATGGAAGAAACACTGCAATGTGGCACCTCAGCATTTGCATCATTAACTTTCCTTTATCATTCACTAGCTCAGGCCAACGTAAATAAAAGCCGATGGCCTTAGTCACAATAGCAGGGCGTGTCTCCTAGCACCCACCAGTAGCAAAGAACTGTAGACTGCAGCCTGGCAACACCATAGCCATACTGTCTAAAAACATCCATGCCTCTTACACACAATGTGGGGTGGAAACAATGATGGAATCATGGATATGTGATTTCTAACAAAGTCAATTTTTTTTTTATTTATTTATTTATTTATTTATTTATTTATTTATTGTTTTTCAAGACAGGGTTTCTCTGTATACCCTTGGCTGTCCTAAACTCTCTTTGTAGACCAGGCTGACTTCTGCCTCCTGAGTGCTGGGATTAAAGGCGTGTGCCACCATTTCTAGCTACAAAGTCAAATTTTAAAGTACTAGGACTTGGGTTGAAATGATTAAAAAATAAGAAGAAGAAAGAAAAGAAAATAAAAAGGGAACCCTCCCCTGCTCCAAATACAGAGAAAAATCTTCATGGCTTATAAAGTAAAATTTTAAATTAATAAGAGAATATTTTTAAATTTATTTTTATTTGTGTGCACGCATATACATGTTAAAAGTTATTTTTTATAAAATTGGGTTTGTTTCTCAGTTTCTCTCTTAACCTGGACATCACCCAAATAATAAAGACTCTGTTATATTATTTGGTATTTCTAAAGATTTATATGTTTATTTATTTTACATATATGAGTGGTCTATCTGCATGTACACCATATAGATAGATGGATGGTCATGAGCCACCATGTGGTTGCTGGGAATTGAACTCAGGACCTCTGGAAGAGCAGACAGTGCTCTTAACCTCTGAGCCATCTCTTCAGCTCCCTATATTATTTGTTTAGCAAGCTTTACAACACAATAACTGAGCAGTTAATACTCTATTCTTAACCCTCTAAACTAATCTGGCTTCCTTCCAGTTTACATCCCAGAGATACTTGCACTTTGTGGCTTTCCCTGCTGAGCGCTCTCTTCTGATGTTCCCTGGACTCCTAACCGCCCCACCCCCACCCCCTGCTGGCAGGAAGTCTGGAGGGGAGGGCACCTTGCTACAATCAGCCCTTCCACCATGTGGGCCCTAGGGATGGAATCCAAGACCCAAGTTATTGGGCTTGGCAGCATGCACCTTTACCTACTAAGCCATCACTTTGACCCAAGAAAGAGAATTTTAAAGAGGGGATATGAAGAGAAAAGGAAAAAGAAGACGCTCAAACTATGAACGCGAACAGTGGGACACCGCGTGTCATACCACCCAGGCCAGCTGCACCAAGCCGGCTCTTAAGGCCAGAACCAAGACGAGTGTGCAGGCGTCTGGCCCCCAGCAAGGAGTGTGAACTAGGCTTCTCACTAGTGGGTCTTTAGAAGGCTGCTGTGGCTGTGAGAAAGGAAGAGAAAAACTGGTGTCACTTGTTTTTTGTTTTGTTTTGTTTTTGTTTTTTGCCCAGGAACTCATCCTATACAGCTCAGCCCAAGCTGGCCTCAAATTTCCAGTGATCCTCCTGCCTCGGCCTCCTGCAGTTTGGGATAATATGTGTGTGTCGCCATCCCAAACTATTTCAAACCAATGTTACCTTTGAGGCATGAAGCCTAGGTGGATGAAGATATAGTCATACATTGCCTAAGGATGCCATCTAAAAAGTGCATTGCTACGTAGTATAATCAACATTTGACTATTACAGAATACGCTTACGAAAACTTAGATGGCATAGGCCACTAACACCTAAGCTGCATTGTATCTACACATGTGTATATTTTATGCGATATATATATATATTTTTTTCTCCAGGGTCATGGTAACAAAACAGCAAGAGATCACATCAGATACGAAATGATACAATCAAGGAGAAGTGGCAAAAAGAAGAGAAATGAAGCTGTTTCCGGCATAATATGGTCATTTTACTAAACATTTTTAATGAGGAGACATATACCCAATAGCAATTATACCCAATAGCAATTAAAAATACAGTACATTGATTAGCGCACGCAGGCACCGCAGCCATCATTTTTACGATCCAGCCCATAATTGTATGTGCAATATGCTGAACGGAAGCCAGGGCGTTGCACATGCGAGGCAGGCACTCTGCCGTGGAGCCTGCCCAGCCCAGCTATACTTCTTCATGGCTCGCAGTGCAGCCGTCTTGTGTGTGCCAGTGTCACCACGCTGCATGGTGCATTGAGCCGTAAGGTCTATTATAGGCCTGGGGGTGACCATCACATACATGGCCTGCGTTTGATTCCACACGGGGTAAGTATTTGGATCTAAAGAGCTGAAGTGTCAAAGTTGTTGGTGGGTCTTGCTGAAACTGGTGGGCTAAGCCGCCCCTGGGTTTATCACTAGAGCCTGAGGCACTGTGGGGGTTTCCATGGCAACCAACCCAGCCTTTCAGATCAGACACACCTTCCTGACCAGCAGTAGGCCACCAGGTTGGGGAAAAGGCCTAGATAAGATTCCTGGCACCACACTTCTGGGGCACAGCAATAACGGCTATGTCACTTGCTTATGTTAAAAAAAAAAAAAAAAATCAAGATTCAGTAAACATTTCATTACAGCCCTCTGCAGGCTCAGCAGCTTAGAGTAGGAAGTGAATTTCAAGTGCATTTTTATTGCCTTACTCTAGCAGGCAAATAGGCTTTTCCTGGTTTGTACATTATTTATTAAACCACATTTATCAGCCATCTTCCCCTCTCTCCTGCTAGTTCTTAAGATTAAAATCAGTCTTGCAGAGTTTATTATTTGTACAATGAACGACCTTCCTTAATTTTTGTCCCCACTTTTGTAAGCAAGATATTTTGTGACAGAGTTTGGCTGCACATGCACAGGTAAGTTCCCCTTTATGAAACACTGGGCCCTCGATTGTTGAAGAAGTATATCATTCGCTTGAGTTCTAATTTTTAACGCTCAGTCAGCGGGACACGGTTAGTAGCAGCTCTGATGGTTACAGTGCGTGCCCAGGACGGTCAACGTGCTGAAATGCGGCACAATCACCCTACCACCCTAAGTCTCTTCATTGTACATACAATAATGACACAATGGGACGGTCACTGGCCTGGTGATGAGGAAGGCTGGAACCTAGCCCTTACCCAGGCCTCTCCCTTGGCGACTCACCTTGTAACAAGCCACGCCCCAGCTTCGGGTTCCAGGTCTAGCAAATGGAGATTACATCAACAAGCCTCCAAGCCTCAACTTGTAAAAAGTGCCAGTTAGTGAGGCTGAAGATGGAATCAGAGAGACCTGGCCTGAGTCCTTTTCTGATAGGACTCCCACATTTTCTTTAGGCAAGTTGACTTCACTTTGATACTTTTCAAAGTGGATTCCACAACTCCAAAAGCCCTCCTGACACTTGTCACCCTACTGTGAGTTACCTTGGTCAAGTCCCTAGACTCTTGGCAGATTTCTGTTTCCCATATGTTTATCTTGTAGTGCCAAGGACAGAGCCAGACCCTTGCACAGGCTAGGCAAGTGCTCCCCAATTAAGCTACACCCATAGTTTTTGCATATTAGCTTTAAGTCACTCATCCAATGTAGGCCTCTATACACTTTTAACAAGAGATTTTTATTTTATGTGTATAAATATTATGCCTACATATATGGTACATACACTGTGTGCATGCAGTACCCTCTGAGGCCAGAAGAGGGCATTGGCTCCCCTGGAGCTGGAGTTACAGATGGTTGTAAGCCACCTTGTGGGTGTTGAGAATTGGATCCAAGTTCTCTGGATGTGCACACTTAACCATTGGGACCCCAGAGTGCTTTTTAAATTCTAGATATGTGATGGTGGAGAGGCAACATGGCACAAAATAAATAGTAAAGCAGCAGCGGGTTCGTTTTCAACTTAGAAAGCCAGAAAAGTGTATGGTGAATGCTGAGGTATGTAATCATAACATGAAAGCTGAGATTCCTTGTAATCCCACTGCAAATACAGCCATAGTATCTGACTGACTGACTCACATACACAAAACTATCATAGTGCTGACTGAGAGATTTTCCCTAGGTGAAGAAACTATGACAGGAAGTAGTGAGGTGACTCATTAGGTTTCTTCAAAAATTTTGAAATGCCTCAGCCATGGTTGACAGTAAACTTGGCACCTTCGATTTAGTATAAATTGTTGGTCTCTTCTACTGTGCACAATACGTTGTTCCTCTGGGAGAAAAATTCTTCCCAGAGAAGAGTCAATGAAAAGCTCAAGTATCATTTCTAAGTGAAAGCCAGGAAAAGCATGCTTCACCCAAGGACCGAGCCCTGCTCTTCTGTCACTCGCTTGGCCAGTCTTTAGGAGGTGCCCACAATGTCATGGCGGTCGTGAGTGTTAGCTAGCAGCTGTCTTCAAGCTGTTCATACAGTATATCTTATACGGGGTGTGCCAGACTCAAATGGTCTGAAGAAAATAAGGTCAGTTTTGCTTGGAGCAAACCAAGGAGAGTTCCTGGAGGCAACACGGGCATAGAAATGGCATCTGGAAAGCAGGAAAAGAAAATGAGAGAGTAAGAGGCCAAGATGGCGAGATGGTGTGGCTCAGTGCTCAGCATGCTCAAAGTCCCAGCTGAGTCCCTACTCATGAACAATCAACAAGGTGGCGTAGAGAAGAAGGCCACCCAGCAAAAGGCACTGGAGTTCAGGTACACCAAACTGTAGCGGAGCAGTTCGAATTGGATACACACACACACACACACACACACACACACACACACACACACTGTATCTTCTGCTACCAGCTGCGTTGGGATGCTTTTGCTCTGAAATGGCTTTGGAATTCACTAGTTGGTTGAAATGACTGCCACATCTTGGGCCTGAGAACCTTCCAAAGGAAGGAAGGAAGGCGAGAGTCCAATCTCTTTAAATGGCTTCAATGTTTCCAGAAGGGAAAAAAATACAGAAAAAAAAAAAAAAAAAAAAAAGACGTGTGTGTTGTACTGAGTGGGACTCATTGCTTCCTGGCAAGATAAGTACCACCAAGCACTAGAGACCCAAGACCATACACTAGAGAGAGACCTCAGCACCCAAAGGTCACACTGCCGGATACGGCAACTCAAATTCCCACTTGGGTACAGCAAAGGCTAGAACAGGACTCCCTGGAATCCTGCAGGGTGTAGGTGCATTACACTTAATCACCGCTAATCCTCTGTAAGAAATGTTTCTAACGCAGAGATCATCACCCAGTAATCCGGGAGTCAGCTGTGATCCGCCTGCTGTGTTCACTGCGGCCGACTTGTCAGTAGCCTTCCACTGACCCTAAACCATCTCAGGCAGGCACAATGTGCCCACTGTGGGACAGCATTCCCAGATGCCACCCTCTCCTCTATCAGAGACGAGTGGGGTAAGGCTGGGGCTTCTGGAACAATCGTGCTGAAGCAGTGAACTGAATCAGGTGCGTCAAAGGTGCCCAACCCTCGCAGCCCTGCATTTTTCTTTGATGTATGTAGCATTTGAGTCAATTTCTGAACCGGTGGTTCTGAACTCTCTTTGGGTCTATAGTCACACTCCTCGTAAGAAGAAAACCATTTCAATTATGGAGGAAGGAAAACTTCTGGAGAATTCTCACAGCACGGTGACTATAATAAATGCTACTGCTCTGTGGCCTGACCTGGTGGTGTCACCTGTAATTTTAGCACTGGAGGGGTGAAGGCAGGGAGGTCAAGAGATCTAGGCCAATGTTGACTACAAAGTACATTCAAGGCCATATTCCTGAGACCCTGTCTCAGCCGGGCAGACAGATTCTTTTACTATATTGATACTAGGGTTTGTTAAGAAAGGTCTTGTTTGTTTGTTTGTTTGTTTTAGGGACTGGGAAATGAACTCGCATATGCTAAAGACTCCACCACTGTGTCATTTAGAGCCCCTGGGAGACAAGATGTTCTTGTGAGTTGACAGACATGTTAATTAGCTTGATTGTGGCAGTCATTTATGCACACTGTCTCTGTCTCTCTCTCTATCATGATGTCTCTCTGTCTGTCTGGCTCTCTCTTGGGGATTGGGGGAGGGGAGGTGATCACAGCCACTAAGGAAAAGAAAAAACGAATCAAGATTAAAGTCACTTGTCCCAGCACCCGGGAGACAGAGGCAAACAGATCTGTGTGAGTGTGACTCATGGGTGGCATCACATGTCAGGCAACAGGCAGCATCTGAGTGTCATGTCTGCATCTCAGCACTGTAATTATTTGATTTTTAGGTACAGAACAGCAGTGGCATCCTTTGCTTCTACTGCATGCCTAAGTTCAGTCAGTATTCATGCTGAAACAGGTTAAGTTCTGTTTGCTAAAAGGGCTAGTAAAGAGTTGAAACCCTTAAACACTACACATCGATGTAAGAAACAAGAGATATTATTTGATAAATTAAAAATTCCCACTTGCGGGGCTGGAGAGATGGCTCAGTGGTTAAGAGCACCGCCTGCTCTTCCAAAGGTCCTGAGTTCAATTCCCAGCAACCATATGGTGGCTCATAACCATCTGTGATGTGATATGGTGCCCTCTTCTGGCTTACAGGAGTACATGCAAGCAGAGCACTGTATGCATAATAATAAATAAATAAATCTTTTTTAAAAAATTCCCACTTGGGCTTTCCTGCTTAGGTGGGACGTAGGCTCAGGACCAATTGTGTGCTAGTCAAGCGTTTCACCACTGATCTGGGCCTCCTCTTCTTTATTTAGGTATGTACTTGTTTGTTTGCTTAAGGTGGGGTCTTGGTCTCTATTCCCGATTGATCTCATATTGGCTACATAGCCCAGATTGGCCTCACACTTAGAGTAATCCTCATGACTCAGCCTTCCAAGAACTAGGCACCATGCAAAATAAAAATAAATCTTTTAAAAAATGTGCATTGAAAAAAAATTGAAATAGACATACATATGTCTATGTCTAAGAAAGGCATAGATATGTATTAGAATTCTTTGGGCGTACTGGGGTTTCAAATGTTCAAAAGTATCCTTATATCCAAAGCACTCTAAAAGGATGATCTTATAAGCAATAATTCTAGTAGCTGGAAGAAGAATCCAGTGGCACAAACTCCTCAGTTTGTCCTGTCACGTGTTAACACGGGCTATAGGATGACAGCAAGCACTTCAGTGCTCTTCTACTAATACCTGGCTATCTGAGAAAGAGCACTGAAAAAACACTAAAGCGACTTTCTGCTACTCCCGTCAGCACATGACCTCCTTCAGGCAGGTCAGCACAACTAGGAAATATTTTCTTTGACAGATTGATCCAGTCACAGTTTTAAGTACATGTTTAATTTTTATATACATGTACGTATGTGTGCCCGCATGGACTCATGTGCACCATGTGCCTGCAGGTGCACACAGAGACCAAAGGGCATCGGATCCAAAGGAACCGAAGTTAAAGGTAGTTGTGAGCCTCCTGATATAGGTGCTGGCAACCAAAGTTGGGTCATCTGCAAGGGCAGCAAGGGCTCTAAACTGCTGAGCTGACCCGCCAGCCCCTAAATAAATATTTGTAACTTGTCATCAATAAACAAATATTACACAGATCACTTCAGTGCGTTATCATGAAACAAATTTAACTTGTTTAGAGTTTCCTTCACTTTTAAAATTAATCTTATGTTTTGAAAACAACTTTAAAGGTAACTTTATTTCTGTGTGTGTGTGTGTGTGTGTGTGTGTGTGTGTGTGTGCGCGCGCGTGTGTGTGCATGCGTGCGTGAATCTGTGTGAGTGTGTGTGCTAGTGGCTGAGAAAGCCAGAAGAGAGGGTCAGATCCTTTGGAAGTGGAGTTACAGATGGTTGTCAGCTCCTAGTACAGGAACTGGAACCAAGCTTGGGAGTTGCTGCCAGTTTTGAGCCATGATATGTGAGCACAGTCCTCGGCAAGAGCACACGTACTCATAACCACTGAGGCATCTCTTCAGACCTACATCATTTCTCTTTTGTTAGATAAGGTGCTAAAAATAGGAAAGACGAACAAGGAGTGATAGTCTTTTTAGAATCCAGCCTCTAAAACCACACTTGATGGCAATTTTACAATAATCTTGAAGAAAATAAAAGGAGCCGAAGGAGAGTGTTGTTTTAAGGAAGGAAAATCCCAATTGTTCGGTTTTACCAATAGACTCAGGAGCCAGATGCTGGGGTGAAAACCTGCTAGCTCAGAGAGGCAGAGAAAGTGCCCAGCTGACCTTCCTACTCAGCTCAGGTCCCAGAAGGAAAAAGTGACAAAGGCCAAAAGCCTTTCTCTGTGCTCTTATAAACACCCTTCAACTTAAAGTCCCTCCTTTTTCCTTAATCCCTGTCAGCTGGTTTCTTGCTCCACCTCTTTACCTAGGGTTCATTTTATTCAGCTCTTGTTTCCAGAAAGTTCTTGGATTAAAGGTGTGCACTAGGGCCGAGCCACTCCACAACTAGAAACAGGTTTTTACAGTTCACAGTCTCGGGGGTTCCCAATGGGATACAAAAGAAAAAAGAAGAACAAATTATACTAATTTCTCAGTTCTCTGTGCTACATGAAAATAAACGTGACATCAGCTGGAGGGTTAGCTCAGTGGTAGATCACTGGGCCCTATTCCCAGCCCCAAAACCAAAAGAAAACAAAATGAGAAAGAAAAGAAACAGGCACACAGGTATTAAATAAATATCTGACGTGTCACAGGTTTTCCATGAGTATAAGACACTATTGTCCATCTAAGAACGAGAGTGAGCTGGAAAGCATGTTCCTTCAGGACTTTTGGCAGCATGAAACCAAAGAGGACAAATGGTTTTAAAGACACTTGTTAACAAACGATATTGAGAAAACTTAGAACCAAGGGCCTGTACCAAGTATACCTAAGGTTTGTGGAAGGTTGAAAAAGGAGGGTTAGCCGTGAGTTCAAGGCTAGCTTGGGTTATACCATAAGTTCCAGGACAGCCTGAGCTACATAAGACCTCACCCCAAATAATATACATATAAAAAGACTATTTTTCAGCCCAGGGTGATAGAGTATGCTTTTAAACCCAGCCCTCTAGAGGCAGCCGATCTCTGAGTTCGAGGCCAGCCTGGTCTACATAGAGAATTTCAGGACAGCCAGGGCAACATAGACAGGCCCTGTCTGGAAAAACAAACAGCAGATGGGGGCGGGGTGGGGAGGGTGCTTACGGACAGGGGACAAAGACACACAACGACAACAAAACAAAACAAAAAAACCCTATTTCTGAAAATTGTGAAAGCTGGACCCAACTCATCTATGCAGGATTGAGCTGGTGATAGAACGCACAAAACAAACTGTCACACAGTCATGTGACGGGAGAGTGCACAGCCGTCACCACTGCCATACAAAATCCAGAGGGCTCTGGCAGAAATCATATTAAACAAGAACTCAGACATGTACCATATGATTTCTATTAGGTAAAAATCATAAGAGTAAAGTTATGGTAAATAGTTTATGGAGGTACAAAAGAACCTCCGGGCAATGGTCATGTTCTATATTTTAATCTGAGACACAATTTTATATATATATATATATATATATATATATATATATATATATATATATAGTGTGTGTGTGTGATCATTGAGCTGAATATTTCATTTTATTCCCATCTGTGTAAAATCCACTACTGCTAGAAAATAAGAAAAGGATAGAATGAAAGTGAGAGGAGAAAGGAGATCAGATTAATTATATTATTGCATTGGTTTTTTAATTATTTTATTTTATTTTTATTTTTATGTGTATGAGCACTCTATCTGCATGTACACTTCCATGCCAGAAAAAGGTATTTGAGGATATAGACGGTTGTGAGCCACCAGGTGGTTGCTGGGAATTGAACTCAGGACCCCTAGAAGAGCAGACAGTGCTCTTAACCACTGAGCCATCTCTCCAGCCCCTACGGCATTGTTTTAAATGACATGATTTAATGTGGAAAGCTCCAGGACTCAGCAGTGGCCCCTGGGTCTGTGGGGGCAGCTCAGCCAACAGAGTGGCCTGTCTAGCGTGGAGAAGAGACCTGGGCTGGATGCCAGCACCGTGGCTCACCCCTGGAATGCCATAAGTCCTCCTTCCTGAGTGTGAGACCAGCCTAGACTATATGAGACCGTGTCTCCAAAAGAGACCTCAGATGACTTCTTCAAACTCCTCTGCATTGTTATGAGCTTTCAAACCGGGTACTATCAAACAATGCAGTATCTATTCTTTGGTTATGTCAGAAGAGTTTTCTCACAGGCCCATCTTGTGAATGATTCATCTTAGTGCTATCTGTCCTTGAACAATAGCATGCTTTATGGACACAATTAATTAAACCACTTACTTAGCCTAGGGACTACGGCCAATGAGAAGAGCGCCCTAGCAACATGGCTGCTGCCCAGCGAACACTGAGCGGGTGAACCAGGTAAGGTTCAGGAAAATAATCTCCTAAAGGGTTTCTCGAAAGTACACCCTCTGCTGGAAGTGGGTACCTATATTCCCTTCAGAACACCAAGGAGTTAATACCTTGAGGAGTGGGAGGGAGGCTCAGAGTGGAGGGCCCTGGCAGTCCTTGTAGCGCATGGTGCTGTGGTCCACAACCATTCCTAACTCCATTCCAGGGAATCTGACACCTTTGGCTCCTTGGGCACCTGTGTGGTGCACACACATACATGCAGGCAACATACCACACACACACACGCACATGCACACGCACACGCACACACATGTACACGCACACACACGTACACGCACATGCACACACACACACACACTGTGGTTTTCTTTTTTTAAAACTTTTAAAACAATACTTTTAAAAGTCAAAATATGGGGGCTCTAGAGCTAGCCCAGAGCACTTATGGTTCTTGCAGCTGACCTGGGTGCCATTCCTAGGGCCCACATCAGGCAGCTCACAACCACTTATAACTCCAATGTCAGGAGACCCAATGCCCTCTGGCCTACTTGACATTAAATGGATAAATAAAGAAATGAACAAACAAACAAATAAATAATTTAAATATAAAAATCAAAAGTCTCAGGAGGCAGAGGCAGGAGAATCTCTGTGAGTTCAAGGCCAGCCTGATCTACACAGGGAGTTACAGGACAGCCAAGGCTGTTACACAGAGAAACCCTGTACACCCTCAAAACACAAAACAAAAATAAAATAAATAAAAAGTCAAAATGCAGTAATATAACAGACACCTACTAGTCATTAGAAACAAAACTAAAATACATGACAGAATATGAAATGTGGTTTTATTTGTTTTTGTTTTTAATACAATATTGTGCCTGCCAGCCAGAAGGCACCAGATCTCATTATAGACCACCATGTGGTTGCTGGGAATTGAACTCAGGACCTTTGGAAGAATAGCCAGTGTTCTTAACCTCTGAGCCATCTCTCCAGCCCTAAAATGTGATTTTAAGTGTCCATATCTGTATATATGTGCAGTGGGGAGATATCCCCAATGAGACAAAGGTAATTAACTATTGCCAAAATAATAATGATAAAGATATTATTATAAAATATATAGTAATGACATGATGGTGATCATGCCAAGCTCTCACTATGTAGACTATATCTTACTGGATATGTTCTGGAACTTACTATGTAGGCCAGACTGGCCTTGAACTCACAGAGATCCTCTTGCCTCTGCCTCAGCATGTGTCACCATGCCTGGCTCAAAACATTTTTCTTAAAGGACATTGTTTTACTGGGTTGCCTTGAAATTTGGAACAACTGATTTATATACTTGAGGGGTTTTTTTTTTTTTTTCATTATCTTATTTTAGGTGTATAGGCGTTTGCCTATATGCATTTCTATGCACTATGTGCCTGCCTGGTGACCTTGGAATCCCGCAGTGACCTGGATCCCTGCAGTTACAGATAGTTGGAAGATGCTATGTGGGTTCTGGGAAATCGAACCAAGGCCCTTTGGAGGAGTAGACACTGTTCCTTACCACTTAGCTATCTCTTTAGCACCTGGTTTCTACATTTTCAAAGTAATACATTAATTTTGTATACTATTCAATTTAATAAAAAAAGTGCTTACATTGGATAAAAAAATGAATTTTATAAAAGAAAAGAAATTTCATTCACCATCTAAAGCAATAACATACTGTAGCTAGGGTCCGGAGACTAAGGTCAAATCGTAGTGCCCTTTCCTGCTCATCTGCTGCCTGTTTTTCTAGAGTTGAACCAGACTAGCCATCTCTAGCTACCACATTAGAGGATTCCCCTTTTATTTTTAAAAAACATTTACAAATTGTATTTTATGTGTGAGTGTTTTGCCTACATATATGCCTGGGCATCAAGTGTGTGCTTGGTGCCCGCAGAGGTCAGAAGAAAGCACTGCATACTTACCTTGGTACTAGAGTCACAGAACAGTGAATCACATTGCGGGGCCTGGGAATTGAACCCAGGTCCTCTGCCCTTGACTGCTGAGCCATCTCTCCAACCTCCCCTCCATTTTTCCATGTAAAGGGACAATAGTATGTTGATGGATTCTTTTAGCCACAAATGTAACACAGCTCTAGAGTTTTAAAAGGTGGTTGCGACTAAACAGACTTTCTCCTTGGGGGTTCTATTGTTTTCTGAGGTAGGGTATCTCCCTGTAGGCAGGGTTAGCCTTGAACTTGAGAAGCTCTTGCCTTGGCCTCCAGAATGCTAGGACCATTCAGGTGAGCACCATCGTGCCTGGCTATCAGAACACTGTTTCTTACTCCAACTGCCAGCAAAGTTCAGAAAAAGCACTGGCTGAAGTCCGAGGCTCCACAACCTGGTCTCATAGCGGGACATGTCATTCACAAGGTCTGATGGTGTATTTCTTGGCACACTGATGGCTGAGACCAGAAATGCTATTCTATTGTGGGATTGAAGGCCCTACCCTTTCCCCCTTTTGAGATTTACGTAGCTCAGGCTGACCTTGAACTTCTGACCCTTCTGCCCCTGCCTCCCGAGTGCTGGGGCTTTAGGTGTGTGTCACCCCACACCACAGATTTCTGCTGTGCTAGGGATCAAACCCACTGCTCTGTGCATGCCAGGTCTCAGAAACAGAGGGCGTCATGAAGGATACGGGTGTAAAATGAGAGGGAGGGATGGTTACCTGGGGCTGTAGCTACCAGGGGACTGGAATCTTGACCAACTTTCTTGTGTATCAAATTGCAACATCACAGTCACTTTTCCCCCTTGCTTCTGCTTGTATGTTCTTTTCACTGTTTCTTCTTTTAAATTTACACTGCATTCATCTCTCTATCTCTCTATCTATCTCTCTATCTATCTCTCTCTCTCTCTATCTACCTATCTATCCATCTATCTATCTATCTATCCATTTGGGGAGGCTTCATGTGGGTCTGGATGATCAAACTCAGGTCTGCAGGGCTGGCAGCAAACATCTTTACCTACTGGTCATTTTGCCTCCTTTCCCCGCCCCCCCCCCTTTTTTTTCCTTTGGTTTTTCAAGACAGGGTTTCTCTGTGTAGCCTTGGCTGTCCTGGACTCGCTTTGTAGACCAGGCTGGCCTCGAACTCACAGCGATCCGCCTGCCTCTGCCTCCCGAGTGCTGAGATTAAAGGCGTGTGCCACCACACCCGGCCCATTTTGCCTCCATTAGAAACGATGCTGAGAATAAATTAACTGTGGTAGGATGTGGTGGTTTGAATAAAAATGCCCCCCTTGGCCAATAGGAAGTGGCACTATTAGAAAGTTGGAGAGGGCATGGCCTAGTTGGAGTAGGCGTGGCCTAGTTGGAGTAGGCGTGGCCTAGTTGGAATAGCTGTGGCCTTGTTGGAGGAAGTGCGTCACTAGAGGTCAGCTTTGAGGTTTCAGATGCTCAAGCCAAACCCAATGTCATTCTTTCTTCCTGCTATCCATGGATTCAGATGTAGAACTCTCAGCTACCTTTCCCTCACTACATCTGCCGGCATGATGCCATGCTTCCTTGTTCGAGGATGGTCTTGTATGCTGTGTATTCAGATGTTGACTTCTGTGCCCCAACATCTGGTTGGAGTCCAGATGTGGGGGCTGTCATTTCTATGAAGAATCTCCTGTCTCCTTGTGTAAAAATTGTTCTCTATCACCTCTGATTGGTTATTAAAGAGCTGATCAGCCTGTAGCTAGACTTCTGATCCCAGTTAGGGTGTCCCAGATGGAGCTGTGAGAGGTGGGGTGGTGGGGGAGGAAGCCAGGAGCCATGAGGAGGTTACCATGAGGGCACAGATGGAGCAGGAATGGCCAGGGTGAGACCAGAAAGCATGTGTCTGGGAAGTAGTCCAGACCAGCACAGGTGGGACAGAATACGTCAACATCTGTTACAGCTTATTAATAAATGTAATAGGTCTCTATGTCATTATTGAGGAGCTATGATGGGTGTAGAAAAAATTTATACTAAACATCCACACTTCCTGCCATGACAAGACTAGACTAAAGCCGGAGGTCCAGCGTGTCAGCAGTCTTGTTTTGTGTAGGAGGTCAAACCCATATAATCCCCCCCCCCTTTTTTTTTGTCAACTTGACATAAATTGCCATCTGGGAAGAGGAAGCCTCAGTTTAGACATTGCCTCCATCAGACTGACCTGCGGGTGAGACTTTGGGGGCACATTTTTAAATGATGATTGACACAGCAGGGCCCACCTCATGGTAGGCATTGCCGTCTCCGGGCACGTGCTCTCGGAGTCATAGGAAAGCAGGCTAACTAGCCAGAGAGGAAGTCAGGGAGCAGCATGCTTGCATGCTTCTACTTAACTTCCTGCCCTGACTCCCCTCAGAGATGGGAGTGCGAGCTAAAAGTTTTATGACAAAATAAACCCTTTGCTGGGCAAGTTGTTTTGGTAACTGTTTTTATCAGGGAACTAGAAAGTAAAGAAGGACGCAGTTCCAAATAAAAGTGACAGTGATGGGCCACCATAAGCAGTAATGGCTCCCCAAGTCCTTCCGGCTGTGCTGAATTCAACAGCCATGCTTACTTGATGACTGCATGGCAGACACTGTATGTGTACGCGTGTACAATTGGAAATGCAGTATATGTACAAGAAAAAGAGTGTGTGTGTGCATGTGTGTCTGCACGCATGCTTGCACGTGTGTGCACGCAATGCTGACCAGCTACACACAAATGAGAACCACCATTATGGCTTCCCTCACCTGTGCACTAATTGACGTGTCAAATCATCAGCTAGACAGTCACGGCTGTGTGGCTGTAAGTGGTGTGCATGTGGTTGGAGGATGGAGGAGACTACATATGCAAAACAGCCAGGAGGGAGTTCTTGAAGAACATAAATAAAAGCTGCAAAAATAAAGTTGCTATCAGGTCAGGCGTGGTGGCGCACACCTTTAATCCCGGCACTCGGGAGGCAGAGGCAGGCAGATCACTGTGAGTTCGAGGCCAGCCTGGTTCTATAAAGCAAGTCTAGGACAGCCAAGGCTACACAGAGAGACTCTGTCTTGAAAAAATAAAAAATAAATAAATAAATAAATAAAGTTGCTATCAGAAAGAAAGCGCTCATGATAGATCACAGAGCGTCACACTGCAGCCTCCTTAGGAGTGCAGTCGCACCGTGACAGATCACACAGCTTCACACTACAGCCTCCTTAGGAGTGCAGTCGCACCGTGACAGATCACACAGCTTCAGGTTACACCCTCACTAGGAGTGCAGTCATACTGTGACAGATCACACAGCTTCACACTGCAGCCTCCTTAGGAGTGCAGTCACACTGTGACAGATCACACAGCTTCACACTGCAGCCTCCTTAGGAGTGCAGTCACACCAGCACCATGACAGATCACACAGCTTCACACTGCAGCCTCCTTAGGAGTGCAGTCACACCAGCACCGTGACAGATCACACAGCTTCACACTGCAGCCTCCTTAGGAATGCAATCACACCAGGACTGTTTGGTTTGTTACATGGTCTTGTAGGAAAGGAAGCCCAGCCTTGCAACACTATTCTCAACATTCTAGAAGGTTTCATTTATACAGCTGCACTCCTAAAAGAATTGATATTTTATACATCTCTTATATCTGTTTCTAGATCATTCTAAATTATTGTTTGTGCAGAGGACAAATATGGGATATGGGATTTATAAAAAGTCCCAGACATAATATACAGAAGTGAAGGTTAAGCCAGGAGGGCTGGTTCTGGTCTCAGCTCTGACACCAGGAGGCCAGGTGCACTCAGAAAGTCCCCTGAGGACACCAGCTACCAAGTCTCACTTAGAAGAGCTGTGTGGCTCTTTGCTGTCATGACTGCTTTGGGAATAAATCAAACCTAGACTAGTCCTTACTGCACATCTACAAATTTGTATCTCCAGATGTGGGGCAGGAATCTGATTTTGATTTGGACACAAGGTTAGATGTCTCTTTCTACAGTTTGAAAAACCCCTGACGCTTTGGGTCCAGGATTAGGTGGGGTAGAATCCACAGCATCTTTTCAAAAGAAAGTTGACTTGAGTCGGCCTGCCCACGATTACAATCTGCCTTCCATCGGCACAGACAAATGGATTTCCTGATAGCCCTATTTGGGTACTGATAATTTGCGGTAACCAGATTGCTTAATATTAATAAAGTATGATGTTTTAATCATGAGCTTCTTTTGCAACGTGATTAACCCAAGGACTCAAGGACAATGACTTACTAAGTCATATTTATTGTTAGCTGTGTGTGTGTGTGTGTGTGAGAGAGAGAGAGAGAGAGAGAGAGAGAGAGAGAGAGAGAGAGAGAGAGAGAGAGAGAGAGAGAGAGAGAGAGAGAGAGAGAGAGAGAGAGAGAGAGAGAGAGAGGAACCTAGGGCTTTATTCATACTAGGCAAACAGTCTAGTCCAACTCTGTTTTAAATGGCTCTTCTTAAATATACGATAGAGTTTTACCATGATGCTTAAGCTGGCCTTGAACTCCTGGCCTTAAGCAATCCTCCTCCCTCAGTTTCCCATGTAGTATGCCACTGCACTTAGCTTAATCAAAAGTATATCAAATGCCTCTGTTGGCTTCTATACACTAGTGATAGAAAAAAACCTCTCTGATGTCACAATAGCACAAATGTTAAGAATAAAACCTAAACATCTACAAAAAGTGAAATGGTCATTGTAACAGGTGACACCTGCTTTTCCTCTGCATAATGAGAGACCACCTGAGGAGCCAACAGTTCTGAGCATACTAAGCAAGCACCCTAGCACTCTACTGAACTCCTAGCTCAGAAAGATTATTTTTAAAAGCAGACCTCACCTGGAATGCAATACACTTGCCACAAAACTTTACGACGCTAAGGGAATAACAATTTGACCCTCGTGCCAAGCATCCCATTGGACAGCACAGATATCTCAAAACCTTCCAGGCAGGACACTGATCGCTGGCCTGATTCCCCCTAGAACCAGATTCTTTATCTCCTAATACAATTTCATGCACGCTCAAGAATTTCTGTTCTCTATCAAAAGAATTTCTATGAAATATGTCACATTAACTATGTAGTTCACCCTTTCCAGCAGGAGGGCGGTCCTCACGGATGTTACTGCCTTTAAAGTGTATCCTGGGTGTGGCCAGCAATTAGGACCTGCAGTTTTGAATACTGACTGGATGTAGACTGTTGTCAGCATCCCTTTTGCAATGCCCGTGACAAGCCTCCCAGATCAACATCCTTTTTTGCAATGCCCATGACAAGCCTCCCAGACCTTGGACTAGGAGGCACTCCGGAGCCTGCCTCTCCCCTCCCTTGCTACATGCCACTGTGTTGAGAGGCAACCCTGAAGCCACGAAGAGCTCTCTTGGCCTGGCTCCTCC
Organism: Acomys russatus; assembly: GCF_903995435.1. Taxonomy (NCBI): domain Eukaryota; kingdom Metazoa; phylum Chordata; class Mammalia; order Rodentia; family Muridae; genus Acomys; species Acomys russatus. The sequence goes on along the minus strand of NC_067157.1, from coordinate 7,228,121 downwards.
TGCAGTACCTGGGCGGTGTTTCCTTCTCGAATGCATTTCTCACTTGCTGCTTTACAGACAGCAGTTTGGACGCAGTGCTGGCTGTACACTGCAAACGGACCCCAGCAGCTGCCGTCTGCCCCCTAGTACACACTCCCTGAACCTCTGGACATCTGGACTTTTCAACCATTTCAGGTTACTCTGACTATCGGGAACCCACCAGCACAAGAGATGCCAGCCATTGGGACCCCAGGAGCAGCCAGTGATGAGCAGATCTTGGCTGTGGGTCCCTGATTCTTCTCCCTCAGGAATAACATAGCTCTGAGTTTCCCCTCAATCAGTCTGTCCTAACCAGAACTTTCTGTTATAACAACAAGAAAAGCCACTGACATGCTTGACTAATGCCCTTCAGTTGCCCCACAACAACTAGGAATCTTCTAGACAATCCGAGTAGAAAACCTGGACAGAGATCACTAGGAACAGTGGATCCCAACACCCTTCCCAGGTGAGGGACGTGAACTAGGAAGGAGTGGCACGGTTTACTTAAAGTGGCACAGGCAGAAATCAAAAACAGAATTTAAATAGGTTTGTGCAACAGGTCAAAGGTGAACACACTGTATACCAAATCTGTTAAAGAAAGCAGGATGGTTTTATATCATATATACATGTAGATTTGTGTATGTGCGTGGTGTATGTAGGTATGCACGTTCTCATTTGTGGGTGCAGGTGTGCATATACGGTGCACGAACATATGTGTGCATGTGCTTATGGATGCTCAAGGTTGACTCACCTACTCCATTGCTCTCCACTTTCGCTATAGAAGCAGGCCCCTCGCTGGACCCAGATTGACATGTGCACAGTTTCTGAAGAGCAGCTTGCACAGGAGACCTACTGTATACACTTCCTTTGCACCGAGATCTCAGGCAGCCCCCATTCCCACCTGCCTCTTTTATGAATTCTGGAGACCTCAGCTTCACTCAGTCTTCACACTTGCCTTGCAAGACTCTTCAAGCTGAGCTGTCCCCCACGTCACCCCCCCCCCCCCAGCTTGAGAACGCTCTTTTATGAAGTCAAAAGACACATTATGGCTGCATAAGCGCCATAGATGGAAATGCCATCCCCCCTTCCGTCCCCCTACTCCACCCCCAGCCCCACTCTGTTCCACCTTCCTTCCTGTGCAATTGCCCAGGCTGGCACCAAACTCCAGCTGCTTCCTGCTTCCACTGGAAGCAGCCATGACGACAAGTGTGGCCTACTGGACCTGGCTCTACATTTTTATTTTTGGCTCTTTGCCATCGGAAAGACCTTCTAGACTTCAGCCTGGAACGGACTGCCTCAGTGTAGGCCTATCATATCTGAATTAATTGAATGAGGAGCAGACGTAAGGGCCTAAGTGATTTCTCATCAAAACACCATTGCATTCTTGCCGATCCTTTGCAGGGTCCATTTGAGTTAAATGTGTAACTCTTGCAGCTCTCTAACCATCCAAGATAGACAAGGCTCCTACTCAAAACGAGTGTACAATTCAAACGCTAGTCTTGCCTATTTACCTCATGTGTCTGATGACTCCCTACTTTTCCCCATGGTTCATCTCCATCATGATGCTGGCAGTGACAACCATCAAACCCAACCCAGTTCTCATATGTGGTAGAATCTGTTGATTATTGTGCTCAAGATATCACAAACCTTCCTATCAAATGATAAACTTACACAGGGCATAGCGATAGATACCTTTAAATTAATCCCAGCACTTGAGAGGTAGAGGCAGATGGATCTCTTGAGTTCCGGGCCAGCCTGGTCTACAATGCGAGTTCCCGGATAGCCAGGCCTATGCAGTGAAATTTTTATCTCAAAAATTTTTAATTTTAAATAGATATAGATAAGTATAGATATGTACTCCTGGGGGTTTTTTCCCCCAGTGCTGAGATTTGGAACTAGGCCCTCACACAAGCTATGTCACACTCTACCCCTGAGCTGTTACTAGTCCTTTTTCACTTTATTTATTTATTTATTTATTTTAAAGATTTATTTATTAAGTATACAGTATTGTCTGCTTGTAGGCCAAAAGAGGGCATCAGGTTACCTTATAGATGGTTGTGACCCACCACGTGGTTGCTGGGAATTGAACTCAGGACCTTTGGAAGAGCAGGAGGTGCTTTTAACCACTGAGCCATCTCTCCAGCCCTCCTTTCTCACTTTATAATTGAACAGGATCTCTCGAATTTGCTGAGAATGGCCTTGAACTCAGTCTGTAGCCCAGATAGGCCTTGAATTTCCCATCCCCCTGTCTCCCGAGTAGCTGAGATTACAGGCCTGTGATGCTCTACCTGTGTAAGTCCAGAGGCTTTTAAGATAATTTAAAACATTATTTTAAAAGACTGAGTTGTTCTTCTTGCGACAACTGAAGACTTTAAACAGAGAAAAGTGAATTTCAAGGCTTCAGATCTCTGGTCTAATCATTTCCTTAAAGTGTTGTTACTTTCAGAATTTATCTGACGCAGGTAAACTAATGTAATGCAAACCCTGTAGTAAGAACAGATAACCTGCCTGCTCGTACTCCCCTCCGCACGAACTTAGCAAACTATCAGACTTGTGCAAATGGCTGCTCCACCGCTCAGACATCTGCTTAGATTCCAGCTGCTTTGGGTTTCTCTTTCTCACCCGGGTCCCTTAGGAGGCTGGTTGTGGCACTGCCTGCCTATACTCCTAGCATTTGGAGGTGCAGTCAGGACTTCAAAGTCATCTTCAGCCGCAGAAGAAGTTTGAGGCCAACCAGGGTTACGTGAAACCCTGTCTCCAAAACCAAACGACAACCCAGAATCCCTTGGGAATTGAAACAATGGCCTTTTCAAACCACAAGCCCTTGACTCTCCCCAACAGCAAGTTGGAAAGCCCAATGGAACGCAAGAGCGGCAAAGTGACAGCCAAGAAGCTTTCAGCCCTCCACTGGCTCATGTTGCACAGCTGAGAATGGAGCTCTTGGGAGGAAAAGTAACAGTACAGTAACACAGCTGGAAATGCTAACCCAGGAAGGAAAGAAACTACTCTAGGGACATTTGACACTGTCAGTGTTTAAATTCTCCTATTTAACAGGGTCTTACTATGTTGTCCAGCGGGCATTAAAACTTACTGTGTAACTAGGCTAACCTCTAATTTGTCATCTTCTTTTTCCAGCCTCCCAAGTTCTGGGATTACTGCTTAGATCCAACATTTGATTTTGCTAAATATGTGTTCAATGCTATTCAGATTTTACTCAAGAAAAGTCAGGAACTTGGTATAAGGATAGTATCTTGGTTGTAAATTGTTGTGCTGTTTGGCCACACTAAGAAGTGGCTCTGGAAGCAGATTAGGTCCTCACCACTTCAGACCCAGTGTTTATGTCAAACGTCATCCAAAATGCCTGTGCAGAGTCAGAATGACCCCCTGGCTCTGTGAGAAGGGAACAAGAAAATCAGCCAACAGTCCAAGAGTGAAAGTATTGTGCTCCTGGGAAGGTAAGCCATTTCTGACAGAGGTCACTCTTGTTTGTCCTGTGATATAAAAATGCTACGGTGGGGCAGGAGAACTCAGTGGTTAAGAACACTTGCTGTTCTGTCAGGGGACCAGAGTTTGGCTCCTTGTACTCGTGTCAGGTGGCTCACAATCACCTGTAACTCCAGCTCCGGGCACCTGACACACCCTCTTCAGGCCTTCATGGGTACCTGCATGCACACACACACACACACACACACACACAGAGAGAGAGAGGAGGAGAGAGAGAGAGAGATAGAGAGAGAGGGGAGGGAAGGGAGAGGAAGAAGGAGAGAAGACGACGGACGGACGGACAGACAGACAGACTCTATCAAAATCTCTCTGTCTCTCTGTCTTTCTCCTTCCTGAACCCTGCCTGACAAGTAAAAATAAAATAAATCTTAAAAATGCCTACATGAAACAGTGAAAAAGAGGCGAGTGCTCTGCAGGGAACGTCAGCGTGACTGTTGCAGCAGGCCTCCCCAGTCACCTCTGCTGGGAGATTAAGTGCCTAATGAATGATGCTATCTATCTGCAGCTTATCGAATGCTGTTTCCCGGAAGTCTCCCCTGCAGGGGTTCTCTGCCTCACCCAAGACTCCTGGTCCAGCTGGCTGCCTCAGTGGGGCCTCAGTGGGGCTTCCCCAGTCGACTTCAGCTGAATGCTTGTAAACTCCCCAAGTTGATGTTAACTTTTGTTTGCTGTCTGCACGGGCTGCTCCAGAACTTTCGGTCCACCATGCCCTGATTTGAGGAGGTTTTACTACCTGCTGCTTCTCTCTGTCTGACACTCCACTCTTTTGGCTTTGCTCACTCAAAACTGAAGATCTGGCTACTGTGAGTCATTCTCCGGACTGTACAGATCACCGAGCTTAGTAGTGCACATCTGTAATCCTAGCACTTGGGAGGCTAAGACAGAAGGACCGCAAGGTCAAGGCAAGGCTGTGCGTCACAAACAGACCCTGGCTCATAAAAGAAATCAAGCCCCCGCCCTGGAAAATACATGGTAAGACTCAAAGACAAATGTTCTGGTCAGAAGGATGGTGTCGAGCAACAATGTTAGGGGCTTTGTTCCACTGAAGACCACGAAGTCAGGGCAGGGTCAAACTCCAGATGTGGAAATGCCTAGGAATCTCTCTCTCTCTCTCTCTCTCTCTCTCTCTCTCTCTCTCTCTCTCTCTCTCTCTCTCTCTCTCTCTCTCTTTTCTCTCTGTGTGTGTGTGTGTGTGTGTGTGTGTGCGTGTGTGTCTCTCTCTCCTCTCTCTCTGTCTGTCTCTCTTTCTCTCCATTTCTCTCTCTCTGTCTGTGTGTGTGTGTCTCCCTTTCTCTCTCTGTCTCTCTGTCTGTCTGTCTCTCTCTCCTTCTCTCTCTCTCTCTGTATCTCTCTCTGTCCCTCTCTCTCCTCCCTCCTCTCTCTCTCTCTCTCTCTCTCTCTCTGTGTGTGTGTCTCCATTTCTCTCTCTGTCTGTCTTTCTGTCTGTGTGTGTGTGTCTCCCTTTCTCTCTCTGTCTCTCTGTCTGTCTCTCTCTCTCTCCTTCTTTCTCTCTCTCTCTTTCCTTTTTCCCTTACCTTCTCCTTCTCCTCCTCCTCTTCCTTCATCTTCTTTTTTTAAAGACAGACTCTCTCTATGTCGCCTTGGCCTGGAATTTGCTATGTGAGCCATTGAAACAAATACGATGAGCAGTTGAACACTCAACGGCCATCCAGTTGTTACTAACAAAAATCCACCATTTCTGCATGCAGAATTTTCTTTAAAAGTTTGTACATAAAAAGGTCAGCATCTCACTTCGCTAGCCAAATAAATATTTTCTAATTCCATCTTCAACTTTGTTATTTTACTCCCTTAATCTTACTCATGTTGCTCAGGAAGAGGGAAGAGAAGAGGAAGGAAAAAGGACGCAGCAATGGGCTTATGAGGGGGCTCAGCAGATTCAGGCATTTGCTTCCAAGCAGGGCAGCACGAGTTTATTCTCAAGACTCACATGGGAGAAGGAGAGAGTGGATTCCTGCACGTTGTCCTCCACCCTTCACACTCACAGCGTGGGATGCACATAAGCCAATGTAAAAAGACATTCTAGTAGATTGGTAAGATCACAAAACAACTTGCTGTCTATTTACTCCCGAGATTTATATGAAGCCATACTGGAGGACGCACTAGACAAGACTCTGTAGTTCTGGCATATGATGCTGACTCTCATTAAAGAGTCCCATGCCTCAATCGCTTGGTGCGTGAAACAGAGACCACTCAACCAACACCCGTCTAGGAATATGTAGGAATCCATGAGCTGCCTGTATCCTTAAGAGAACCGTGCTGTGTCCATAAAAGAAAGCTGACCTTGTGGTTTTGGTGGAAGAAGAAATGTGCAATTATGTGTCCAGCTGCTGTGATTCTCCACAAACCTTGGTCTGAACATCGAGTGGTCCTCATGTTGTTGTTATGTGTTGTATGTTGTTGGCCTCTGGCTGCTCCTCTGGAATGTTGAACCTACTGGGTGAGTCTTGAGGCTTATAGCCTGGCCCCACTTCCAGCCAGGATGCTTGCTTCCTGGTCCACATGCATAAGGTGACCAGCTTTCTCACAGCCTGCAACCACACGGCATCCCCAGCGCTGTGGCTTTCCTGCCATGATGGACCGTGTCCTTTGAACTGTGAGCCAAATAAAGCTCTCCTCCCTTACATCTCTTCTGTTGGTTATTTAGTTAAAGCTAGCAGAAAATGACTAATCTAGTCGGGAGGCAAGCACCAGGGAGAGGAGGGAAAGACAATGGAGGGGCTGGAAGATGGCTCAGTGGTTAAAAGCACTTACTGCCTTTGCCAAGGATCAGCATCCCCACTCCTAGAAGCACATCAGTAGCTATTACCAGGTCCAGGCCCAGGAGGTCTGATGCCCTCTTCTAGCTTCTGCTAACATACATATGACATACAACAACAACACACACACACACACACACACACACACACACACACACACACACACACACCACAGACCTTTGGGGGAAGGAAGGCCAAGAAAGTCATGTTAGCCACAGCAACAGCCATAGACTCCCATATACCATTCCTTCTTCGGGTTTCCATCTCTTCTGCCATTAGTGGTTGTTATGAAAATAATTTTGTTATACCGAATTTTAAGAGAATTATCCTTCCACGGACATTCAGTAGATATACTTAAAGTAATTTATTTCCATGGGCATGAAATAATAAGCAATTCCCTATATAGATCATGAGAACGTGCATACTACATATGTGGTAGGGCGCATTCACACGCGTGAGCATGTGCACAGGTATGCAAATAAGTATTTTTAAAGGACTGGGGCTTTAAGTAGCCCCATTTAGTCCTGGATTCCAGCCTGCATGGTCAAGCTCCTATCAGTGGTCACCACTTTAGCATAGAGAGGTGACTTGAGACTTTAAAGGTCCATGAAGTCTTAACGGCCCCAGGAAGTTTGATGATTCCTATGGAATTTGTTCTAGAAAAATCATGGACTGTGATTCAGAGTTGAAGCAAAGTGGAATGAAGTTAGCCGCCTGTCACACTCGCTCTGTGCCTCATTTAAAGACTGGAAAGATCTTGCTCATATGTGCTCACAAATCCTGAAAGTGCTTTCTCCAAGGGGAGGGCTGGAGCAAAGATGCAGAAGCAGACAAAGGATGCACACAGAGGACTTGACACATGGATGAGCAAGCCGCCCACGAACAAGAGGGAAAACCCAGGGAGATTTACTAGAAAAGGCCCACAGGCAGCTGCAACAACTGAGTCAGTAACAGCCAGACAAAACGAACAAACAAAAACAAGACCATTTGCCCTGGGATGGACCCTGCTCAGCTTTTAAGCACAGGTGCTGGGCCAGGGGTTGGAGGGATTGCCCCTTCCTCCTGTTCCAACAGTGATGCTTATCCCTCTGCCCTACCCAACTATGTCTATTCAATCTAGGCCATTTCCCACTAGTACCAGCTCAGACCTGGACTAATTGAAGTCATTGCCTGACTCTAGGTTATCTTTCAGCCTTTAGCAGCATAAAGCCTCAAGAGCAACAGAGCCAGCTAACCAGGGCCCAGAGGGGCCTGCTGAGACTGAAGCACCAACCAAAGACCATGCATACACTGGACCTAGGTCCCCCTACACAGATGTAGCTGATGGGCAGCTCTGGCTTCATGTGGGTCCTCTAGTAAGGGGAGTGAGGGCTCTCTCTGACATGGACTCTCCTGTCATCTTTTTGATCACTTGCCCCTGGAGACACTGCCTTGCCAGGCCGCAAGGGAAGAGGACACGTTCAGTCCTGATGGGACTTGACAAGCTGGGGTGGATGGGAAGGGGGCTTCCCTTTTCTGAGGGGGAGGGGAGGGGAGATGGAAGAAACGGAGGGAGGGTAGGGCTGGGAGGTGAGGAGAGATGGGGCTACGGCCAGAGTGTAACGTGAATGAATAAATTAATTAATTAATTAATTTAAAAGACCCCTAGGCAGAGGCAAGGGGTGGAAGTGTTGGCACTGGCAAGTTCTGAGCTACAGGAGAGGGCCACTGGCCAGGAACTGTAGACGTAAGATACTGGACCAAATGCTTATGATGGCACTAGTCAAAATCTACTGAATTGGTTTAGACGTCCATCTAGATAAACGAATGAAGAAAATGTTGCAATATGTATGCACAAGGTGTGGTTCAGCCACAACAAAGGATGAAAGAAAGTCGTTTGCAAGAAAAACACAGAGAGCATCGCTTAGGCTTCTCTGCGCAGGGTGCATATAGAGATCTATACAAGTAACTTTAGGAACTTAGCCACTCACAAAGTTCACCCCGCAACAGTGCGTCATTCAGAATGAAGGCAATTCTAAATCCTACTACAAATTCTAACAACTGAAAACAACAAGACCAGGCTAGCGTCAAACTCAAAGGCCCACATGCCTCAGGAGTGCTAGGATGAAAAGCATGCTCCGTCACACCTGGCGTAGACTTAGGTTTTTGTGAGGGGGTTGATCGTTTGTTTGTTTTGTCTTGTTTCGGTTTTTCCCCTTTTATCCCTGCTCTACAGGTGTAATTTCCTAAACAGGCGATCTAGTACTTTGTACAAACATGGATGAAGGCCTAGGGCATCTGGATGTGCCTATATCTGTTTACATGCAATCACACCCTGTGCACATCTGTAATCCACCTTTAATAGAGGTAGAAACACCATCCCTCTGGAGGAACAGACACATTTGTAGCCACGCCCATGTGCACCTGCCCGGCCATCACCTGTGGTTCCCTGGAGCTCCTTCCCTGTGGAGACCTCTTGAGAGGTGCACATCCTTTGTCTGCTGAAATCTAGATTCCTTGTTCCTCAGCCTCCGCGCATGTTTAGATGCGCTCTTTCCTTTATCATACAGGTGAGCATGGGGCCTTTCCTTTGTCTTAACGATGGGTATGGAAGCTCTCAGGAAGATGAGCCTGAGACTGTTTTCTGTAGAGCTTGAAGGGTTCACCAGCCCACAGTACACCCTGGGTGGGCACACAGAAATTGTTTGCCCTGTTTGTTCAGTGAACGGCTTTCACTCAATTCATAGTCAGAGGCACAGTCACTGAAGACCATACATCACAGAGCAAGATGCACGTAGCAGGCAGATGCAGGAGGATTGCCATGAGTTCAAGACCATTCTGCGTGGGGTATACAGTAAGCTCCAAGCAAGCCTGAGCTACAGAGTGAGACCCTATTTTCAAACAAACAAATGAATGAATGAATGCACAAATGAATGAATGAATGACAGGGTGTAGGGTGCAGGAGCTGGGAGGAAGGCAAGCAATGCAAGAAGAAAGAAGAAAGGGAAAGGAAAAGGAGAAAAAGTAAAGAAATAAGAAAAGAGGGTCCGGCCAGGGGTCCCGCTCAAACTAAGGCACCAGCCAAAGACAATACAGGCGGTAAACTTTAAGCCCCTACCCAGATCTAGCCAACGGTCAGAACATTCTCCACAGTTGAGTGGAGAGTGGGATATGACTTTCTCACGTACTCTGGTGCCTCACATTTGACCATGTCCCCTGGAGGGGGAGACCTGGTGGCACTCAGAGGAAGGACAGCAGGTTGCCAAGAAGAGACTTGATACCCTATGAGCATATACAGGGGGAGGAAATCCCCCTCAGTCACAGCCATAGGGGAGGGGAATAATGGGAAAATGGCGGGGGGGGGGGGGGGAATGGGAGGATACAAGGAATGGGATAAACATTGAGATGTAACAAGAATAAATTTTTTAAAAAATTAAAAAAGAAAAGAAAAGAGGGTCCAATGAAATGGTTCACTGTGTAAAGGTGACTGTTGCCAAGCCTGAGCACCTGAGTTTAATTCCCAAATCTCACACGAAAGGGAGAAGGAGCAAACCCCCTCCATTAAAGATTCCACATCTCCCAAGTCAACGGTATCTCTTACAAATGGGGACCTCCAGGAGTCATCTGTGTCCTGCCACTTTCAAAGTGTGGCGGGCCTGTGCAGGGTGAAAACCCTCACATTTGCCCCCTGAGTTCTTTACATATGCAGAACCACTGGGAATGGCAAGTTTAGTTAATTCTGAGTCACCAGTTCTCCCGCAAATCACCTGTCTCAGGTGCCCAGGAAAGACAGATGGCCATGATTTCCAGGGCATGGGATGTTTTCTTCCTCGATACTCCCCTTTTCTACAACGGGACCAGAGGGTTCATATTATCAAAGTAGAGAAATGCTCTTTCCTGGTTTTTAAAGGGTGATAACTCTAATGACATCTCAGTCAGGGTTTCTACTGCTGTGAAGAGACACCAGGACCCTGGCAACTTCTATAAAGGAAAACATGCCATTGAGGCTGGCCTGCAGTTTCAGAAGACGAGTCCACTATCATCATGGCGGGAACGTGGCAGCGTGCGGGCAGACATGGTGCTGGAGAAGGAGCCAAGAGATCCACAGGCAGCAGGAGACTGTGTTCCACAGTGAGCACAGCTTGAGCCTATGAGACCTCAAGCCCGCCCCCACAGTGACACACTTCCTCCAACAGGGCCACACCTCCTCATAGCGCCACTCCCTGAGCCAAGCATTCAAACGCGTGAGTCTATGGGGGCTCGTCCCTATTCACGCCACCATAGACAGTAAACGGTATCTAGATTTCTTCTCTACCCTCACCCTCTTTATGAGACATGGTTGCCTGTCATACAGTCTGTGTCTCTAACTTGCGATACAGTCGAAGACTGTAAACTCGCAATCCTCCTGACCCCACCTTCACCCCCCTAAACGAGAGGATTACAGGCGTGCACCACCATGCCTGGGTGGATAGTTTTCTTCTTTAGCTAGCTACGCCCATGTGCAAACACCCTCCAACAATAGCTCATTTGATAGGGTAATGTAGTTTCCTCAAGGATTGGTGAAAATAGTATGAGTTTGGGCATCAGAAGGACTCAGGTTCAAATGTCATGTACCTAGTCCTGTCTTTTTTAGGTCGGTTCTCTCAGAGGTCAGCTGAAGGCTGCATGGCTCGCTTTGCACAGCTGTTGCAGATAATGCACAGCACGGGAAAGCAACTGTCGGGTATCACAGCGCTCAGCATCTGTGCGTGCCTGCTGGCCTGCTTCTCTCTCTCTCTCTCTCTCTCTCTCTCTCTCTCTCTCTCTCTCTCTCTCTCTCTCTCTCTCTCGTGTTCCTTTGTTTCTTCATTTTGAGACAGGGTTTCACTGTGTGTCTCTGGCTGTACTGGAACTCACTATGTAGACGATGCTGACTTCAAACTCAACAGAGATCTGCCTGCCTCTGCCTCTCAAGTGCTGGGATTAAAGGAGGGTGCCATTACACCCTGCTGGCCTATTGCTTCTTGACCAAAGCCCCTGTGCTCATTTGATTTATAGGAGAGACTTGGGAATTATCCAGTTCCAAAGAATTCTCTTTTCCCATTACCCCAACGTTCTGTCTATTTTCCTTAGAATCCATGCCCAAACTCAATTTACTGTCACTTTTGCCCTTTGTTGATCAGTTATGGAGCAGCATGAGGACAGAAACGCGAAGCCTGGTGTTTGTGGTACACGCTAGAAACCCCAGCATTTGGGAGGTTGAGGCAGGATAAACAGGAGTTCACGATCAGCTTTGTATTAAGTTGGGGGCTAGTGTGGGTTACTGCTAAAAATAAAGGAATGGTGCATGTGTACGTGTGTGTGCATGCGCTTGCGTGCGTGCGTGCGTGCGTGCGTGCGTGTGTGTGTGTGTGTTCCTCTTTAACTTCTGTAGGCCTTCTAATGAGCGGAACTAGGGCCCAGGCATGTTTACACACAGAGAAAGGCAACCAGCAAGCCTGTGTGAGCAGAGAAGTCAGCGCACATATTGCCTGGGGATATTATCTACCTGCCTTTCCACAGTAATGATTCATAAGGGACTGCTAATCCCCTCTGAGGCGTTTTTTTAAAAAAGCTTTAATAAAAGTGAAATAACCGAGAAGGGTTCAATTAACTCTTAACAATGCAGAAATGCCAGGACATCTAGGGCAAAGGACCAGAAACTTCCGACAGGGTAAGCCCAGGACACCCTTAACGTGCAAACTGGTGAGAGGCTAAGCTTTGAGCAAATGCCAGGCATTCCATCACGCTTTGCTTTTATCTTGAAGAATAGCCAATCTAGCTTTTAGCCCAGCGTGTTTAGACATGCTTACCAATACACACAGGGACACCATCGCTTGCTTCCATTTAAAGATGATCCAGGAATAGACTCCTGATCAGTGCTAGTATAGGCTCTAAAAAATTTGTCTTGAATTGCTCATACTGAAACAGAATATCTTCCTGTAGGAATTACATTCCCTTGTTTTACAGGCAATAGCAGCTTTCATGAGAGCTAAGCAGTGGGGAGCCAAGCCAACATTTATGAGGCAGCAGAGCCCAGAGTGGCTGGCAAGGCCTGGGTAAAACCTCAGCACAGAGGCTCAGAAAGGGTCTTCTCCTGGTTTCTACATGGCCCACAAGATAAAGAAGGCACTTAAACCCAGCTGTCAGCAGTTGTTTCTCTAGCAACTCTTTCCCTAGCAGCAGATGCAAAAGGAAACAAGCTGTGTATTCGTGGGATATTCATGAGTCCACCAACATTATGAAAACTTTAAATGATGAATCAGAAATTAAGCTGTGGTGGTCCCCAGCCCCGGCATCAAGCTCCAGAAAGGAAGTTCCTGCACGTGACGTAGCTTAATCCAGGCCAAACTCCTAACTGTAATGACCTTTTTACACTTAGAATCTGCTTTTGACCAGGCATGGTCACACCTTTAATCTCAACATTCAGGAGGCAGAGGCAGGCAGATTTGAGGACAGCCTGGTCTATTTAATTAAGGTCAATAGCCAGGACTACACAATGAGATCCTGTCTCAAAAGCAAACAATAAACAAACAAATAAACAATTAAATAACTCTGCTTGTGGGCTGGAAAGATGCCCAGTGGTTAGGAGCTTGTACTGCCCTTGCAGAGGACCTGAGTCCAGTTCCTGGCACCCACATCCAATGGCTCACAAACACCTGTAACTCTAGCTGGGAGATCTGACGCCCTTTTCTGACCTCCAGAGGCACTGCACCCATGTGTGCAAATAACACAGACACATAGTTTAAAATAAAACAAATATTAAAAAATAAAATTTAAAAATCTGATTATTAAAAGTTTTTTCCAAATTATGAATTCGGTTAGTTTTTTCGCTAAGGCCGCAGGGAAGGGACTAGCTAGCAGAGCCTCAGGAAGCCCTCAGCTTGTCAATAACCAGTCCCCATAGGCAGACATCAGTCAACTATTAGTAACCGAAACTAGGGGTCAGTCTGAGAGTTGTTGGTCATGGTCAAGGTGAAAATTTCCACGGGCACAGTCGCCAGCAGGTAGGTGTATGACTAGCCCCTGTCAAAGGTGGACAGAGGCTGGGAGCAGGCTGTGCGGGCGCTCACCTAGGAGACCTCAGAGTTAAAAAAAAAAAAAAAAAAAAAAACACAAACCTGAGTCTAGTTCTGACTTCTCTGTCTGAGTGGTCTTCTCTCAACTTCTGTTTCCTGTGTACCCGAGGGTGTGGGCTTCACAGAGCCTGGCTGAGCCTCCACGGGATGTTGGAGCAATGGGCGTTTATAATCCGACAGTGTAGGGTCAATCTAAGGCAGAGCCTACGCTGCGTTGATGAGTCTCAAAGATACACCTGCAAGTGATTCAGACCCCACAGAGATCTAAAGTGAGAGCAGCTTCCTGCGTGAAGCGCAGTGCTAGGGCAGTTCTTGAGAGACTGTGACATCCCTACCTGGCCGGGCACCAACCGCGAACTTAAAGGGCCACATACACCTCTGAGTGTGCGCGGTCCTCAGCCTGTCCCCTACTGCTACAGAGAAAGCCTGGGGTAGAAGACAGGCCTGCCCCTCGGCCAGAGGTCCCCACTCAGGATCCAAACACAATACTTTCATTTATATATACTCATGTGTTTGAGTGCTTGGGTCACAGGGCGTGGCACTGTTGGGGCGGGGCCTCGTTGGAGGAGGTGTGCCTCTGCACTGAGGGGCATCAGTGAACCCTGCACCTCAGCCAGGGCTTTGATATCAGCTTGTCACTTTCTAAGGCTAAGCTCAGTTTTTGCTGCCGAAATGTGAAGCAAGAGCTGACCTAGACCCAGGGTGCTTTAAGGAGCTGGAGAAAAGCGTCTCTGTGCTACCCCGGACATGGGCCTCGCCGTCCCAGGTGCCACTCTGAACGTAAACATTTCTTGGGCTTCTCTTCTGGCCTAGGATTGAATATGATTGAAGATATAATCATAACCCAACAAGGTATGGAGCCTTTCGTGATTTGTGTATCAGAGAGTAAAACTCCTCAGAAATTACTCAATATGAATAAAATGTCATGAGAGGAAAAAAAATACCTTCTGCTTCCTCAAGATAATCTTTTTCGCCTCGGGGTATCGGGTGAAGTCTTTTCTTTCCGCTCTGAACGCATCATAGGCCTCTTTATTCAGTTTCGTCCACATGCCCCACCCTAGCCTCTCCTCTACCATCCTGGTTCTAGCTCCTCGTCTCAGTGTTTTGCGTTTGCTGACTCGAAGAAATGTCTCTTTGAAAATCGTTTCGTCTCATTGCTGCAATAAGAGAGAAAGGCTGGATGGTAAACAGCCCTTGTTTAGCAGCTTAAGAGCTGGTGAGACCTTGCACACACACACACACACACACACACACACACACACACACACACTCACATACATACATACAAATACATATACACACATTCACATATATAAACAAACACACATACATACATATATGCACACACACACATCTCACATATACACACACACATTCATGTATATACACACAGACACACATATACACACATGTACACATATACACACATGCACATATATACACACACGCACACACACACACACACACACACACACACACTACAAAAGGGAACTGGTGCCATAGAAAAATCCATCAAGAATCCTAGAAGAGAGTTTCTAAGACAGACTACACGGCTTTCATAAGCAGGGTCTCCAGGTCTTTTATACAAATGGATACAATGTGAGATCTCCACTAAATGGCTATTTGATAAGATTTTCAAGGGTAACCGAAAAGTACACAACTTTTCAACCCGGCCAGACACAAGTCTTTAAATAAACACACCACTCTTCTGGTACTCAGATGTTGCTGAAACACAGACAGCCCGTCAGTGAACTCAGACCTTAAGGCAGACCTGTGTTTGGAATGTTCATACTGAGACAGGCGGTTTTAGAGGAAACTGTTCCCAATACCTAATATGTTCAACCTATGGATGCACTCGTGCTCGACAAATAAAGCAGATTTAAAACCAAAAGTTAAAGCAGCTGGGCCAGGGATATGGCTGGAGACAGAAGGGTACGCCTGGCACGTGTGAGGCCTTAGACGTCTCCCTAACACCGACTTCCAAAGGAAAAAGATGCAAAGCTGAAGCAAAAAAGAAGTAAGCGCAAGTCTCAAGGGTCTTTTAATAATCTCCAAAAGGATCTAAGTCACTTATCACCACATACATGGACTAAGTAGGGTATGACTCAAGGCATGGAGACAGAATGAATAAAGTGACAATGACAGAGATTGGTGGTTAACTTTTCAACACTCGGTTTAGGCTCCGAAATCTCATCAGAAGCAACTCATTCGGATTCTTTCTTCGGCTTCCTAATGAGATGTATTAAAATTGTTCTTTCTTTTTAAATTGTTGGCACTGAGGTTGAACCTATATACCAATGTATTTAAATTATGAAATTCTTGGAGGGCCTTGCTCATGTATATGGACAAACACATCCATGGACTGGGAATGGAGACACACATCTGTAATCCCAGCACTTGGGAGGCCGCAGCAGGTGGATGTCTGAGTTTGAGGGCAGCCTGGTCTACATATCAAGTCCCAGGATGGTTGGGCTGCATAGTGAGACCCTGTCTCAAAAAAAAAAAAATAATAATAATAAAAAGAAGAAAAAGAAGAAGAAGGAGGAGGAGGAGGAAGAGGAGAAGGAGAAGAAGTAGAAGAAGTAGAAGAAGAAGAAGAAGAAGAAGAAGAAGAAGAAGAAGAAGAAGAAGAAGAAGAAGAAGAAAAAGAAGAAGTCCATGTGATTTAGAGGAACTCAAAGACTGTCAGAGATAGCTATAACTTCTTTTAGGCCACTGAAGTTCTTTACTTTACCTTGAACCAGTGTGTGCATTAAAGATACAGGCATTACTAAGATAACAGTGACAGCTCTCATGCCATCATCTCCTGAAACCACCTTTCCCTGACAGGGTGCGGTGGTTTGAATAAAAATGGCTCCCATCGATTCATAAGGAGTGACATTATTGGCCTTGCTGGAGTGGGTGTGGCCTTGCTGGGGTGGGTGTGGCCTTGCTGGGGTGGGTGTGGCCTTGCTGGGATGGGTGTGGCCTTGTTGGAGGAAGTGTATCACACGGGGTGGGCTTTGAGGTTTTAGAAGCCCAAAGCAGGCCCAATGGCTTTCTCTCTACATTTTTCAGCTTCCTGCCAATCTGAGCCGTAGAACTCTCAGCTCCTCCTCCAGCACTACGCCTTCCTGCACTCCTTCGTGCTTGCCACCACAAGGACAATGGAACAAACCTCCCCAGGTGTAAGCCAGACCCAATGAAGAGTAGCCGTGGTCATGGTGTCTCGTCACAGCAAAGGAACCGTAACTAAGACGCTCCACAGATCATAAAAGTGAAGGAGAGCAGGCACTTACCAAGGAGCTGTGACGAGTGACAGATAAATCAGTGATGAAATAAACTGAAGATGCAAAGGAAGGAAGCCTGTGTTAACCAGACAAAACAAAAATCGGCTTCCCCCACTTTTTTCCCTGGGGCCCTGTGCATGTTGGCAAGCATGCTACCTGGAAGCTACCTACATTTCCAGCCCTGGCTAGATTCTATAATTTTAGATAACAAGAAAGCCGATGGAGAGTTTTCCCGTCATTCCCAGCCAGGCATTAAAGTCTGGAAGCCAGAATCCACTTTAAATCACAAAGATTAACGCCACAGTTCTTTCCAATAACTGCTTAGTCTTAGTTGACAATGGTGGTTCTCAACCTGTGGGCCATCACTCCCCTGGGGGCGTCTAGTGACTTACAGGGGACCCTAATACCATCAGAAATCACATATTTACTTCATGATTCAAAACAGTAGCAAAATTACACTTATAAATTAGCAGTGAAAATAATTGTGGCTGGGGGTCGCCACAAGTGAGGAACTGTATTAAAGGATTGCAGTGTTAGGAAGGTTGAGAACCACGCTTCAAAGGTAAACAACTTAAGTAAAAACCCTTTATTCTTGTGGCATTTATATATGTTTATATATATGTTATAGAAGATGTTTATATATCTAGAGTAAAGGGGAATAAAGAGAAAGTCTGTTTCATTAACACACACACACACACACACATACACACACACACATACACACACACACATAACACACACACATACACACACATACACACACAACATACACATCACACTACAAACGCACAATCACACACATACACACCACATACACACACCACACACCTACACACACACATACACACACACGCTACACACACAGACACACACAGCATACACACGCACACACACACATACACACACACACATACACACATACACACACACACACACACACACGCACACACACACAACATACACACACGCACACACATCACACACACACACACACACTAAACGTTTTTTAAAACCTTTTTGGGGTTTGTTCTTGTTTTTATTTTGAGATGGAGTCTCAGTATATAGCTCTGGCTAGCCTGGAACTTGCAATGTAGACCTCAGCAAAGATCCGCCCGCCTTTGCCTCCTGATTGCTGGGATTAAAGGCACACACCATCACACTCGGCATTACAATTAAATAACATTAAATAAAAAGATTTTTAAATAAAGTAAAATTTAAAAAATTAAAACTTAAAGAGTCAGAGCGTTCTATGCACTCAGCATGCACCATTTGTTGTACAACTTGTTGTTTTCTTTTTCTCAATGAGGATATTGTGACCGGCTAGGGTAACACAACCACGTGTCACAGCCACAGGAATTTAAACTCAGAGAATCCAGGCCCTTAATAAACTCTTTGCAAAACACAATTTCAATTAAAATGGGACAAATGGCTGTACCTACTAAGGTCTGCTGAGGGGTGGACACAGCTCCGGAAGCCCTCAGAGCACACTGTTGGCCTCCAATGAAGATGCTAATGTTTGAGATGAGAAATGCTTTGACCCCAGAAGGCCTTAAATATTTCTATTAAAAATAACATAGGATTAACATGTTTGCCAAAGTTGGGGTAGAAAAGACTTTAAGAGTCAATTGCAGGAAGAGAAGCAGCAGAATTTGCCTATTTTATGTAAAAATAAAATAAAATAAAAAAGAGAAAGAACAGCTGGCTTTAAGAATGGCCACACTACAGCCACAGGTGCCCACACAATACAGCAATCTAGAACGTTCATGTACTTTGCAACGGTCAGCTCTTCTAGAAGAGTCACTTCCCCATCTCCCCATTTCTCCTTCTGCACTTTTGATTGTATGATGGAATTTTTAAATTCACATTTGAAACAGGCAACACAGTAGCCTCCCTTATCTGGAGAAGAAGAGGAAGGCTGATTCTAAGACAGCCTACCCAGTACTGGTGGTACCAATCCTGCTGGAGGGGGTTGAGGCAGGGGGGGGGGCAGATTTTAGAGAGATTTTGTTTTGTTTTCTGATACAATCAGCGTCTACATCTTAACCAAGCATGGACTGAAAAATACCAGAGAGGGGTTTGGAGAGATGCCTCAGTGGTTAAGGATGCAGAGAACCCACATTCTTTATGCTGAACCTCTGATCTGTAGCTTGCAGTGGCCTGTGACACCAAAGGACCCGATACCCTAGAGTGCCTGTGCACTGCACTGACACCCACACACACATAATTAATAAAAGTACATGTTAAATTTAAAAAGAGAAAAGCAAAAAGTATTGTATCTGTACCAAACATTTGCAGCTATTTTTTTTTCCTTGACATTATTTCCTAAGTAAGATATTTAAGGACTACTTAACACAGCACACAGCATACTAGGTACCAAGAAAATTCTAGAGATGCTGAGGGCTAGGGGAGGAAGCTATGATGGTGGCACAGCCTGTATCCCCAGTGCATGGGGATGATAGTTCCAGGACAGCCTGGATTATACAGTGAGACTCAAAGTAACAATGAAAACAACATCAATAATAAAGTATTTGGTAAGACCTGGGCACAATGAAAGCCACACTGACCAGAAATTGGCCAAGCTCTTTAAATTTCAAGACCTTTCTCCTAGGTATAAATGAACTATTTGTGAAGATGCCCTGGCAGAAAAACATTCCAAGGACTAATGAATACATTTGTTTTTCAGAGCTTTTGTTAGTACGCATTTCATCATCGTTCTGAAGAAAAAAACGAGGTGTTTCCTGACTGGCCTAAAATACACAGGGGATGTAGAAGGAAAAATCTTCTAGTTGCCATTTCAGTACCAAATTGTTTTCTTTTGAATAAAATACCAAGAGTCACGTTTTGATAGTGAGGAAACAAGACTTGGATTCCACTGAACCAACCATCAATTCCAGTAGAACAACCGAATAGTTATGCATTTACAATAAAGCCAACACAAAACCCAATGTATAACGTGAAGGTACCATAGCTGTTTCTGCCCTTTATGTTTTCCGTGTTGAGCAGTGAACCTAAGAACGGGCACAAGCTAGGCCAGCACCCTGTCACTGCGGTATAGTCGCAATTCCTGTATTTTAAGAACAAGGTATCTCTGATTTTTGCTACTCCCTGACACTACTATGGAGGCCCCGGGGCCTCCGTTTCTCTACATATTTAATACAGTCAGCTACCCCTCCACTTCTTCCTACATTGGATCTTGCTAGGATAATGGAGACTATTATCCATGAACATGGGAGCCTTTACAATTAAGGCATTGAAATAAAAAATATTTTCAGTTGCCCTCCTGCTTTTTGAAACTGCCAGGCCACGACTACCGAAGAAAAACAAACAAACAAACAAACAAACAAAACCCCAACACACGCGCACAAGAACAAAACAAAACAGGCAAAAACCCGAAGGCCCCATGCATGAGACACAGTATCTCGGACCGAGCCAAAGCTGAGGGGTCGGGAGGGATGAGCTTTGCAAAACCAGGGAGCGGGCTCTTGAGGGATCCGAACAAGCACGCAGTGCTTACCTGGTCTCACTGAGAGCCCCGGGCGGGTGCGGAATGAACACCCCGCAGCTAGACGGGGGAGACTGCTTCTTCTTGGAGCGCCAGATGTGGAAGGTGGGGTGCTTCTTGGGGGCCTTGGACGGGCTGGCCTCCCTGGGGTCGCCCTGAGATGGTGGCGACAGCGGCATCTCCTCTTGTGCCTCTTCTGCCAGTTGCACGGACGCTGCCCTCCCCGGCGCCCAGCCGCGGTGGAAGAACTCACCTGGGCTCCAGCTCGCCGGCCTTTGCCTTTGCACCGCCCGACCCCGCCCCCTTGTCGCCGGTGCGCGGGACGGCTGAGGGTTAAAGGACAGGGACCAGCGAGGGTGGGTCGCCCCACAGCGCCCCCGCGCGGCCAGGGCTGCGAGCTCAGGTGCCTCGGGTACCGCAGACCCGCACCTGGGCCGCGGCTGCGGGGCAGCGACGCCTACTGGACATGCCGGGAGCAGTGTCCCCCGAGGCTGGTGTGGTTTCCGCAGTACCTGGGGTCCAGCAGCCATGGGTCACCCCCTGGAGTTGTTGGCAGCTCTTGATCTGTTGTCTGGCTGGCAGGGTGAGTGGCTGCTTAGCCAACCCAACCTGGAGAAGGATTGGAGAGGCCGGTACTCTAGCTGCACCGCCTGGCAATTAGACTCCACTCACATGCTGGGCGGTTTTCTGACGCTGTTTGTAAGCGGGAGTGCCTACTTCTCCACTCTCCTCAAGAATCTGAAGAATTAATTTGGATTCACAGCCCATAAAGCATCAAGGGATTAAAAAACACACGGAGAGGGACATTAGGAAAGCTTTCCAGTTCCGAAAGGGCTCAATACATCTCTCACAGTGAATTAAATGTCAGCCCCATAAGGTACGCGTCACCTATTTTACTGTTCGTAGCTTTCTTAAGCCGCGCTAATGTGGCTCAGCAGCAAAGGCAGTAGTATTAAGCGAAGGAAGGGCAGTAGTAGTTCTTTGGGCGTCATTGGGGTATGAAGACCCTCATGACCACTACTCTAAAACTGAGTGCTGCAATGTCTTCTACACTTCTTTGAAGACACGGCTCACGCTTTCCTTCTTTCTACTCATCTACAGGACATGCATTATTATTTCATTGCTTTCCATACATTTGTATCAAGATATATAGTGCATATGGTTAAAACGTACAAATCACTGTGGGCTCTGCTGACACATGCCTTTAAGGCCAGCTTTGGGGGGAGGAGGCATATGGATCTCTGAGTTCAAGGCCAGTTCCAAGATGGCCAGAGCTACACAGAGACCTCTTACCAGCAACTCTGCTACTGGCCACCCCAAGAATCAAATGCCTGTCTACCTTGTTAGATGGTCAGTCTCCTGCCTCACTCCCCTGGAACACACATTAGTCATCCTGGGGGTTGGGGGAGGTTCTATGTAGGTTCACATGATTAAAGAAGTCGAGTTCCTTTAGCTGTTTGCTAACTACAAGGAAATTTTTGGCTTTCTAGGTTCCAACTCAGAGAAATGGAATCCCTATGATTAAAAAACTGGCCAACAGCGAAGGTATTCAAATGTGGTCAGAGGGCAAAGAGGAATAAGACTTCAGAAGTGACTGTGTCTTGGTAGCTCGAGGAAGTCATCAACAGGGAGGAGACCAGTTTGTGTGCTGTCACTGATGAATAATGAATAAGACTTTGCCAGAGAGAGAAGAGAGGGTGTATAGTCTAGAAGAATAAACAAGATGGTTCAAAGGCGAGGGTTTGCGAAAGGGCATGTGCTGTGTGACCAGGAAGCGGGAGAGAAGGGCATGCGGTGGGAACTATAGTGTGGGTCTTAATAAACACTCAGACTCCACTATGGTGCGATTGGAAACTGGTGAGCCCTTTAAGGGGGTGTTAGGAAGTCTCCTGGTCATTTGGGGGGGCATCCTTGAAGGAGATAATGGAATCCTAAGCCCTTTCTTCTGCCATTGCTTTGTGGCCATGGGGTGAGGTCTTCATCTGCCATCACCCTTGCCAAAATGGGCCACCTCACCACAGGCCCAAGAGCAGTGGGCCAGCTGAAGACAAACTATGACTTCAAAAGAGTAAGCCAAACAAGCCCCATCTCTCTGTAAGTTGATTCTATCACATCTGTACTGGCAGGAAGATGACTAACAGAGGTCGTAGCTACAATTTTATGCAGAGAAGTGATGTGAACAAACAGATTTCCAGAGAGGGAGGGGTTCCCTGGATGGCTCAGAATTGGAAAAAGTTTAAGGTGAACTGACTTAGAGTCAGTTCGTAGAGTCTTCTGCAGGAAGTCAGATGATGTCCCCCCACCCCCACATAGAAAAGGAAATGGAGACTCCGGTAATGGCTCAGGCAGTGATGTGCCTGCATGCAAAAGCTGGGCCAGTCCAAGCACTGGAAGGGAAAGGTGGGAAATTCCAGAGCTTTGCTGGCTGAAGCAATGAATTCCTGCTTCAATGAAAGACCCTGTCACAAAAACTAGCATGGAATTTGACTGAGGAAGACAACGAATATCAACCTCTGGCTTCCATATGCATTTGCACACACACACTTCTTTTTAAAAGAAGAAACAGAGTTGGCAAGGTGGCTCAGCAAGTAAAATATCTTGCCATACAAGCCTGGTGACCCAAGTTTGACCACTAGAACTCATTGCGGAAGGAGGAAAACAAATTTTAAAGCTGCTCTCTGTCTCTCTCTCTGTCTCTCTGTCTCTCTGTCTCTCTCTGTCTCTCTCTCTCTCTTACACACACACACACACACACACACACACACACACACACGTCACAGCAGACACAAAGATGTCCCTTGATGAAACTGAATTGTAGGAGATGAAATACAGAACTTATAGAATGAAGGAGAAATAGTGAGTGGTCACTCAGTGGTTAGCCGGCAGCTTAGGTAGGTGGATGACATTAGCCTAAAACAGAAATACAGGAGAAAGATTGGAGCCTGCATATAAAAGTAAGCTTAGCTTTGAACATATTGAAGCCTGGAGGCTCCATAAGTAGATTCAATTTAGGAATTCACTGTAAAATTAATTCTGGAGGTCAAAGGTCAGAGCAGCATGAGCAAAGATGTCATGGTAGAACCCTTCCCTCTGCCCAACCATCTGACCTATTTCACAGGCAAGTTCCCTCAACCAATGCTGATTCTTTTTTTCTCTATCTAATCTTGTGTTGCATTTTAATCTGAATTTAAACCAACATTCTAACAGACTGCTGAAATGCCCACAACTCTCTACACGAAGCAAAGTCTTTTTCCTTAGTCCTTACATTGGACTATGAGGCTTCCTCACTGGTAACTATAATGCAAGCAGAACTCGAACCATCCTTGCACACCAGGATGTATGTCGCTGCCTCACTATGAATCTTTCACCTCTTTGTTTTGAGGTAGTCTCAGTCTACAGTTCAGGCTGACTTGGGACTCGCTGCATAGACCAGGTTGTCAACAGCTTCCTGGGTGCTGGTGAGATCACGGATGTAAAGGCATGATCTATCACACCTGGCTCCATTTTGGATCCTTGCTATGTGTCTAGAGTTGCCTGTGGGTGATAAGAGGTGTATAGGGAGCTCAACATCATTATTGATGTATAGCCAACGGAACGCCAACCGTTACAGATGTGAGTGAGGCCATCTGAGACCAGTCAGCCTCCAGAGGAGCCACACACACACATGCCTGGCCCAGGTCCATGGACAACACCATTAGAGATAAATTACAGCTGTCCCAGGCCAGAGCCGCCTGGCAGAATCATGAGCTAAGTAAACGATGCTAATTGAAGGCACATTTTTGTTTTATAGTTCATAAATATTTTTAAATCAATGACAGCATAAAATTAACAGCAGATAACTCAATTTTATCTATATTTTAAATTTCTGAGATATACAATAAATGAGAGGCAATAGAAAATCCTAAACTACTCATCCATAAAATTCAATTATGTTCAAGCTGCCTAGTTTAGATGATTTATAAATCTTTTTAAAAAATTATAGTGGCTATAACATGGAATTATAGCTTATCCGAATGTCATAAACATTTTATAGCACACGCACACATACACACATATCACACACACACACACACACACACACACACACACACACACACACACACAGGCTATATGAGACTGGTTTTTTGGCTGTCCTGGACTTGCTTTGTAGATCAGGCTGGCCTCGAACTCACAGAGATCTGCTTACTTGTGCCTCCCTGAGTGCTGGGATTAAAGGTGTTGCCTCAGAATTTGGCCCTAAGAAACTGTGGCTATAAAATAAGTGGCGGAAGCCTTTAATCCCAGTACTTGGAGGCAGAGGCAGGCGGATCGCTGTAAGTTCGAGGCCAGCCTGGTCTTCAATGTGAGTCCAGGACAGGCAAGGCTACACAGAAAGACCTTGTCTGAAAAAACCAACCAAACAAACAAAGAAAATATGTTGGGCCCGTCCAGCTTCCCTCCCAGGCGGGTTGACCGCGCTGCCCTGATGAGGCGGGGAGGAGAGGGCTGGAACTGCCGGTAGCCAAGCAACCACCTTCTGCACTGTCCCCCACTGCACACAGAAGAGCACGCAGTAGGACCTGGCCTTCTTCAGGTTAGCGTGGGACCAGGCCAGATGCCAGAAGTGGGTTGAGAACTGTAGGAGAGCAGACTTAGAACATAAAACTGATCAACGACATAAGCATTACCGACTGTGTGCCGAACGCTTTGAGCCCTCTACGATCTGTAGTCCCTATGGGACAGTTCGTGGAGATAATGCAATGCCAACGATATCTGATCTTACTAGTCACTTGAACAATCCACATAAGCAGACACAGAAAACGAAGAAAGAATTGAGTGAGGATGAAATCAGGACACTGAAACAGAAAAAAAAAAAAAAAAAAAAAAATTGAGGGAACTTCTGAACAAGAACAGGAAACTAACAGCGATGCTCAGAGCCCCAGTGCAGAAGTAGGGAACCAGCAGGGTGGAAACGTATTGCCTTGAACCCTTGCAGAGAAGGAGACAAAGAGCACCTCAAATCGTTATTTGAGATTCTGATTCTCATGGGAAAGCAGAGCACACCCTTGGATGGGCATGAGGCCGACGAGATCCCAGAAGGACTCTTGGCTCCGGGTAACTTTCAGGCGCTTCTGGGACGCCGCGTCAGTTCTGGAGACGAGGTCCTGAGGAAGCGCTCTGAGACCAGCGCGGTCAACACGTGATTCTGCTCTAAGACTCCGCAGAGACAGATGCTGGGGATCTGCGAGAGCTGCGCTCGGGAAGAGACACTCAGGGAAGTGAGAGACTCGCACTTGTTTTCCATGATCACAGACGATGTCGTAGACGTAGCAGGAGAAGAGCACCTGCCTTGCTGGCGAGGTTTGTCGATGAAACTCATAACCCGAGAGCAGTTTGTGGGTTTCCTACCGTACGAAGCTGATGCAGAGATTTCAGCTGTGAAGTTTCACACTACAATAACTGAGAAATGGGGCGTTGAATATGGAGTATTGTCATGATCAAGCTTACATTGTGCCCAGTGGATTTTAGAAAATGTCCCCAGGCTGCCTACACACTCCGCTCTTCCTGTGCCCTTAAATGCATGGTTGGCAAAGTCTGTCCCTATAGTGGAGGTGTCTGTGGCTCTAGGAACAACTGAGGAAGTCTGTTCCCTTTTCCATCGGTCACCACAGCTGCTGTTAGAATTTGACAGTGTCCACTTATATCTGCATATTAGCCCAAGGGGCATGTCCCATGAAAGTCTTCACTAACTAGGAAACTGGGACAGAGGGGAGGACATCCTATTGGGACTCTAGATGAGAGAAGCATGGGAAAATGACAAAGTTGAAGGATCCAGAGGATCCTAGAAACCTACAAGAAGAACATTATGATAGGCGGATTTGGGCCCAGGGGTCCCGCTCAAACTATGGCACCAGCCAAAGACAATACAGGCTGTAAACTTCAAACCCCTACCCAGATCTAGCCAATAGACAGAACATTCTCCACAGTTGAGTAGAGAGTGGGGTCTGACTTTCACACGTACTCTGGTGCCTCACATTTGACCACGTGCCCTGGAGGGGAGACCTAGTGGCACTCAGAGGAAGGATAGCAGGTTACCAAGAAGAACTTGATACCCTATGAGAATATACAGGGGGAGGTAATCCCCCTCAGGAACAGTCATAGTGGAGGGGAATAAGGGGAAAATGGGAGGGAGGGAGGAGTGGGAGGATACAAGGGAGGGGATAACCATTTAGATGTAATATGAATAAATTAATAAAATAAAAAAAGAAAACAAACAAACAACAACAACAAAAAAGAATTTGACAGTGTCATTTCCGGAACAGTGAAGAGCAGGGTAAAGAACTGGAGGAAGCTTGCCACTCCCATGGGACAGGCGGGCACGATGCCTTTGAAGTCTTAGTGCATCTCCTACAAGCACTTGTTCTACCTTAGATGGTATAAACAGTGGCACAAATATTAGGTGGAACAACCACATAACTGGACCAGCATTTGTACTCTGTAGTGTGCCTTTGCAGTCAGCAGCTGGACTGCAGTACTGCGTTCACTTAACGAGGTGACAGAAAATACTGAAGTTTACCCTGAGTTTTGGTTTGAGGAAGCCACAAATTTAGCAACCAAACTTGACACTCAAATCAAACTCTCAGGGAAGTTCCGGAGGGCCCAGCAAGGTAGCCTGGAACCTGAGCTAACCTCTGAGGGTCACCATAAAGACACCCTCAGTGTTCCAACCGTGGAGCACATCATTCAGGGACTTAAGGATATATTCTCTGAGCAGCACCTCAAAGCTCTGAAATGCCTCTCTCTGGTACCCTCAGTTATGGGGCAGCTCAAATTCAACACATCAGAAGGGCACCATGCTGACACGTACAGAAGGGACCTCCCCAATGCTGATACGCTTTCAGCCACACGTCACTGTTGGAGAAACAGGTGGAAACGCCTGTGCTCCCGTCCACCACTTACGAAGCCCTCCGCCTTCCTGACATCACGTTTTTCCTAACGTGTATGCCTTGCTGACGGTCCTGTGTATTCTCACTGCGTTGAAAGTGGAGAACGAGCTCCATGAAAATGGACGAAAGCGTCTCAGAGTATACTTGCGGAGCACTTTGACAGACCAAAGGTCGAGTAATCTGGCTTTGCTTGACATAAATTTTCATATAAAACATGATCTAGATGTAATGGTGGACACATATACCAAACTCTTTACAAATAAATCAGAGCTTCCTACAAATAATTCAGAAACCATTGAAAATACCTAAAAGATTTTTTTAAATGGCTGTTGTGTTATATTTGCTGTTTGGAAGAAAAGCCGTAAGGTACCGCAGGCCAATCAATCACTGCATACCTTGCCAATAGATCTCCAGTTGAATACTTCATTAGCTGTTGGTAATCCACATATTTAAATGGTGCCTGTTTGAACTCTCATGCCTTCAGTACCTGTCGGTTCTTCCAGAAGTTGGCATTGGGAGTACCAGTGCTAGTGGCACTCTGAAATTGTTCGGTTAAAAGTATTTTAGATATAACATTATCATTGTGGATCGAGTTGTCAGTGACTGAGTTATCAGGCCTTTGGGGAATGAATTTGTGAGAGAAATATATTTTATAATGTGTTATAATGAAATATACCATTGACGTTTGACTTGTAGGAGTTATAGGTGTTTTAAAATCTGTTGGTAGCAGCACTTGTAAGGCAGAGGCATGAGGATCACACGATTTAGGCCAGCCTGGACTACATAGTGAGACCCTGTCTCAAGATAAAAATAAAAATAAAAATCAATATGAGTACCGCAGTACAGCTTAGGTGGAGTTTTGCCTAGCATGTGCAAGCTCTTGGCTCATGCCTCAGGACTGCAAAAACAAAAGACAACAAAGTCCAACTGGGCAATGGACCATCCCAGGAACTATGAGAGGGGCTTGTGAGCTCAGCGAGCAGCCTTCATGTAGATTCTGTTAGGGCAGAGGAACCTCAAAGGAACAAGTTAGGGTTTGGGTGGCAGAGCCAGGCACTGTGCCCACATTTGGTTTTGCTGTTTACATTCCTTTGTTGAGCCAACATTTTCATAAATTTTTTTGCAGTTAAATTCATTTCTGCTTCATGGTGAAGACATACCCAGAGGCTATCCATACAGGTAACAGACATAATTATGTCTACTGCCTTGTCTTGATTTATAAGCAAAACCTACAAAAATAAATGTTTTGATTATCTAAAAAAAATAGAGAAAATATTGCTGTTACTTTTGGTGAATAAAATTGATTTTGTATAGTTTATTTCAATCTAAATAAAATGCAAATTTTGTTATATATATATATTTAATCCCAGCACTCGAGAGTCAGAAGCAGGCAGATCTCTGTGAATTTGAGGCCAGCCTGGCCTACAAGGTGAGTCCAGGATAGCTAAGGCTACCTTGTCTTGGAGGAAAGAAAAAGAAAAGAGAAAAAAGAAGAAAGAAAGAAGAAAATATCTCAGGTGGTAAATGCAACAAGTCCAAAAATTTCACTCATTCTCCCTTAGGCGGAAACAGGACTGAGGTGATTAGAAAAGCAAAGACTCTAGCGGACCCAAGTTCACAGTCATGCCCTTTTTCCTTGACTTTAGGGTCATTCCTTATAGACTGGAAGTTTTAGATATAGGGGTCAGCAGGTTCTCTATTCCAACATTTCAAACTTAGAACTCCCTCTGTCTGGTCATTTACCTTTGGCCACATGATTCTCCACCATATGTTTTGTTTTTCATAGATACATAGAAGTTAGAAGAAGAGAACAAGGAAGAAAATTCTGCTTCTAGTCATAATAGAGTAACCGGCTCAGGACTGGTCCTTACGCATAAGCTTAAGGTTAACAAGTAGAGCAAAATAAATAAAGGGAAAGGCCTTTCATTTATGAGAGCATGGGCAGCACAGTGGTACGGCTCGTTATAAAAAAAACAAAGCATGTATGTGGTTGGCCATGCACAACTGTTCTTGTCTTCTGGTTAGAGGCGCTTTCTGGAATGTATCTAGACCTAAATGATTCTAAAGAGAGTAAAGTGGACTTTCTTAGTTGATGAGACATTTTGTTTGTTTGTTTTTTGAGACAAGGTTTCTCTGTGTAGCCCTGGTTGTCCTTGAACTTGTTCTATAGACCAGGCTGGCCTGGAACTCAGAAATCTGTCTCCTTCTGCCTCCTAAGCACTGGGATTAAAGGCATGATCCACCACCCATTAGTCCAAAGTACAGTGGAAGTTCTGCTTTCTTTAAAACCCAGTTACATTATATTTTTTATTTTAATCCAAGTGTGGGATATGGGATTGCTTTTAGTTTGCCCACTGCTGATAATTGCCTCGTGTGAATTGGAGAGGGATTGGTCTTTGCTATCTGGAGATGAGAGTTTAATTCTGAGGACTCTGAGAGGGTATAAAAACCAGAACACAGGGCTAGAGAGAAGGCTCAGTGGTTAAGAGCGCCGCCTGCTCTTCCAGAGGTCCTGAGTTCAATTCCCAGCAGCCACATGGTGGCTCAAAGCCATCTATAATGTGATCTGATGCCCTCTTCTGCAGATAAAGCACTCATATACAATAAATAAAAAAAAAATTTTAAAACCAGAACACAGAAAGAAAGACAGAAACTTGATGGTTCAAGGGACCCCCCAAGAGAGATCAAGGAACACTTTGTGAAGATGGACAGAGAAAGAAGATGGCTGCTGGTTCCACTGGACTGTTGGATTTCTTGACAACTGAGGTTGGTATTTTCCCAAAGAAACCTAACAACCCTAACCGGGCAGAATTAGCCTAAGAAACTTACACCCATCTCCCCACTAACCTTTCTCTTCTACCTAGTGTTGGGGGGGCGGGGTGGAGGTGGAAGAAAGCTCGAGGCAGGCACAGAAACCAAAATAAAGTGCTAACACCACCAAGGCATGGCGGGCGCACACCTTTAATCCGAGGAGGCAGAGACAGATGGATCGCTATGAGTTCGAGGCCAGCCTGGTCTACAAAGTGAGTCCAGGACAGCTAAGGCAACACAGAGAACCCTTGTCTTGAAAAACCAAACAACAACAACAACAAAAACTGAGATTAGGTTGTTTCAAAGAGGTTGAAGTGGCTGGATTTTATGGAGAAGAATGTTTTAAGAAGATGCACAGAGTTTTAAAGGGCACAAGAAACATTCAGCAAGGTCTCTGGAGTGGATTGCTGAATATCAGTCTATGCACAAATAAGGTGAAACTCCACAGGAGGCCAGGAATGAAGAACAGTTAAGACTAATATTTCTAGAGTTTATACAGGACTGAGAGATGTGCAGACTCCGAACAGCCAGATAGAGTTCTCAGTGAACACTTGGGGAACTCAATGAACGTTGCCCGAAGGTCATGCAGCATTAGAAGGGCTAACTTAACTCAGAGCAAACACCACTGAGAAATGTGGGTTTGGACTGTCCGGATGGCTTAGCAAGCTTAGCCTTTACCATCAAGCCAGAAGACACGAGTCCAATCCCTGAAACCCACATGATGGAAGGCATTAATAACTCTGACCTCTGACCTCTGACCTCCACATGCATGCTGTGGGTATGAGTGCATGGAAATGTTCACACAAACACACATAAATGATCAAGCAAATAACTGTAACTTAAATTGTAAGCTTGCTCTGTGGGAGCAAAGTTTAAGATAAGCCTCAAAAGCGTCAAAATGAACCAAAAGCAATGTGCCGAAATGAAGAAATGCATCCTCGTCCAAATTAGTTTGCAAAGGGCTTGCCCGGATTTGGTGACTTGTAAAACTACTAAAAACCCTTTTAAGCTGTATATGGTGGCATGTTTGGAGGCTGCACTCAAGTAACTGAGGATGTCTTCCACAGACTTCTGGAATCTACTCTGTCATGCTCTATGACATCTTTTACAAATGGTGGGTCTGGAGAAAATCAAACTCACTGTAAAATTTACCACTTAGCAAGAAAACAGGGCCCATTCATCCTTCAGATACTGATGGCACAGATAGAATCAAGTCTCAGAAGTTGTCCTCCGATTTAGGCATGCACACTAGGGCATGTGCATGAACACACACACACACACACACACACACACACACACACACACTAAATAAGAAAATAATAATAAAGAACTTCCCAGTCTCTCGGGAGCATGGCTCCTTCCCTGGGAACTCTTTCTTACAGTGTGTTCCAATACATTCTCTCTCTGTTCGTATCTTAATTCCTTCACCACACATGGCATTGGCCTTCTGAGAGTACAGCGTTATGCACATTGCCTAATATGGTTCTGGGGTCAATCCTCAGAAACTCGGGTCTTGGGTGGGACTGGAGAGATGGCTCAGAGGTTAAGAAGGCTGGCTGCTCTTCCAGAGGACCCAGATTGATTCCAGCATCTAAGGGAGTCTTACAAATGCCCTTAACTTCAGTTCCAGGGGATCTGATGCCCTCTTCTGGCCTCGGAGGGCACCAGGCAGGCAAAATACCCATTTACAGACAACTAAATTTAAAAATTAATATTAAGAAAAAATTTTTTGAAGAGGTGGAGAGAAAAAGAAGAGATATAAGCACAGTAAAAAAAAAAAAGCCTCAGAAGGCAAAACACATAATATCTGAAGTGACAAAACTCCATACAGGACGGGGCCAACAGCAAATTACTGCAGAAGAAACAGTAAGCTTACAGAAACAGCGATAGGAATGCCATGAGTTTTTTTTTTTTAAATAAAAGAAAAAACTGGGGCTGGAGAAATGGCTCAGTGGTTAAGAGTGCCGCCTGCTCTTCCAAAGGTCCTGAGTTCAATTCCCAGCAACCACATGGTGGCTCATAACCATCTGTAATGATATGGTGCCCTCTTCTGGCTTGCAGGAGTACATGCAAGCAGAGCACTGTATACATAATAAAATAAATAAATCTTAAAAAAAAAAAAAGAAAAGAAAAAACTATCCATGGAGGCTCCTTTGGGCTATATGAGACCTTGTCTGAAAATATTTTTTATGAGCCGGCATGGTGGTACATGCCTATAATCTTAGCACTCAAGGAGGCAGAGAGAGAGAGATGGATTTTTGTGAGTTTGAGGACAGCCTAGGCTACAAAGCGAGTCCAGGACAGCCAGGGCTACACAGAGAAACCCTGTCTTGAAAACTAAACCAAAACAACAACAACAACAACAAAACCCCAAACCAAACAAAAAATATCTGTATAGATTTATTTTGTGGTTATAGGTGTTTTGCCTACATGTGTGTCTGTGGACCACACGTATGCCTGGTGCCCGAGGATGTGATGAGCGTCCACGTGGGTGCTCAGAAACCTTCTTTCTCCTTTTTATCTCCTCCTGTGTCTCATTTCCCTTCATCTACCCTCTCTTGTAACTTTTCTTTTTTCATCAAAAAAAAAAAAAAAAAAAAAAAAACTCTTAAGGCTTGGGGGAGTTGGCTCGGTGATGAAGACCACCTGTTCTTGCAAAGGGAGAGAGGGAGGAAGGAAGGAAAGGAGAGAGCAGGAAACAGCAGTGGCAGAGCAAAGGGGAGGAAAGAGAACGGGAAAGATTGAGGAAGCAATGCCAAAAAAAATAAAAGACCTTTCCGTATTACTAGTGGAAGTCCACATTACTAGTTCACTTATTTCAGTGAACCTGAGAAGGGGAGACATTAATCAAAGGTGTGGTAGCACTTGGGAGGCTGAGGAGATGAATCTCTGTGAGTTCGAGGCCAGCCTAGTATATGTAGGGAGCCCCAGGCCAACAGTGAGGCCCTGTCTCAAACAAGTAAATAATGAAAGTAAGTGAGAGGAGCTGCTCAGCTCGGAGATTTAGCTCCCGAACACATGAACGTGACCCAGAACTCCAGTTAACGGCAAGACTCAGTTCCCACGTCTAACTTATTTTGTTGTTGTTGATACAGTCTCACAGTGTAGCCCAGTCTGGCTTCTCACTCACAGCAATCCTCCTGCCTCGGCCTCCAAAATGCTGGCATTTGCAGGCATTCGCCACCAAGATTGGAATAAAAGGCCCCGTGCTGAGTGAGCTGGCAAGATGGCTACAGTTGGTTATAACGGCAACCTGCTACAACCTGGACTCAGTGGGACCTGATTGCCTTGGTGGCCATGGAAACGCCCCACCCCCAACTGGGGCGGCCAGCACCTTCTGGCGGCAGTCCAGGTAAAAAGGGTAAGTCAGAAGGAAGGTCATCTCGCCTTTTGCTGTCTTGCTTTCCCTCTTAGCGTTGAGTGGGTTTACCAATTCCTTTGCTGATGGCAGAATCAGTGTTCCCAAGGCTCATCATGAACTAGACAGCGTGGCTTTCCAGGAAACTTCTGGGCCTCTCCTGGGAGAGATTGGCATTGCAGAGGCACCCAGTCTTGTGAACAGCTACCATTTGTTGCCCTGCCCCAACTCCAGTGAGAGACAGCTGTGGGGCCATTGCCTACTGTTGAGGCATTTGGCTGCAAGGATTGAGTAAGGACTGGCTTCTCAGCTCTCAGCTGTGGTTCTGATGTTACTGTTTTAAAGCTGACTTAGCTTCTCTCAGGGGCATCCCATTGGGTCCTTTCCCCTGGGGAACCCTGCTTAACACAGTGGCCCAGTATGTAAAGGAGCTAGCTGACAAGTCTGGCAACCTGAATTCAGTCCCCAGTAGCCAAAGTAGAAGGAGAGAATCTACTTCTTCAAGTCGCTCTCTGACCTCCACATGCACTCGGGTGCACGTGCACACATACTCTAGTGCAAAGGAATGGCTCCTGCCTTTAATCCCAGAACTAGAGATGTGGAGGCAAGCAGTGAGTTCAAGGGCAGCCTGGCCTAGCTATAAGTTCCAGAACAACCAGGGGTACAAAACAGAGCCTTTCTCAAAAATAAGAGGGTAAAAAGGGGTGGAGAAAGGGGGTGGCTCCACTCTCAAGAGAACTTCCTGTTCTTGCAGAAAACAAGATTTGTTTCACACAACCCCCTGGTGGCTCACAACCATATGTAAACTCCAGTTCCGGGTGTTCTAATGCCCTCTTCTGGCCTCTGTGGGAACTGCATGCACATGGTGCACACACTAACATATAGGCAAAACACTTATCATCACCACTTATCAAACACCATTGTCATCACCACCAGTTAATTAATTAAAGTAGAATTTTTAAACCTCGTAGTCTGAACAACATTGAACAGGGCTGCTCTTTTTGCAAACTACATGGATGACCTTGTATGGATGATTGTCGTTAGCTGTGACAAATGGACCACCTTATGTGGGAGAGATAATGAGGAAGGCTATGCATGTGGGGGACAAGAGTACGAGGGACAGGAGTATCTCTGTTAATTATTCTGTGAACAACAACAACAAAAAAAAAAAGACCTAAAAACAAATTCTAATGAAAAGGGATCATAAAGAATCTTTTATCACCTTCTTAGTCTGGTGCGTGTGTTATACTGTAAGCTCCAAGAAAGCCCGTATCTAGGACAAGTGAGACCCTGATTTTTTCAAACAAACAAATGGGAATGAATTAATGCACAAATGAATGAATGAATGACAGGTGTTAGGTGCAGGAGCTGGGGAGGAAGGCAAGCAATGCAAGAAGAAAGTTATAAAGTTAGAATTAAATTAGCCAAAGTTAAAGAAATAAAGGAAAAAAAAACAATGGTTCCTTCCGTTTTCCCCCGCTCTAACTAATGCGACCAGCCAAATACAATCATTCTTTAAACTTTAAGCCCTACCGTATATCTAGCCAACGGTCATAACATTCTCCACATTTTGATGTAGATTTGGATATGAACTTTCTCACTTACTCTGGGTCGCTCACATTTGACCATGTCCCCTTGAGGGGTAGAACCTGGTGGCAGCTCCAGATTAGATTACAGCAGGTTTGCAAGAAAGACTTGATACCCTATGATCATATACAGGGGGAGGAAATCCACTCAGTCACAGCCATAGGGGGGGAAGAATGGGGAAAATGCGGGGGGGGGGGGGAGAATGGGAGGATACAAGGAATGGGATAACATTGAGAGTAAAAAAATAAAATTTGTTAAAAAATTAAAAAGAAAGAAAAGAGGTTCCATGAAATGGTTCAGTTGTGTAAAGGTACTGTTGGCCGAAGCCTGAGCACCTGAGTTTATTCCCAAATCGCACAACGAAAGGGAAAGGAGCAAACCCCCTCCATTAAAGATTCCACATCTCCCAGTCAACGTATCGCTTCAAATGGGGGACCTCCAGGAGTCATCTGTCCTGCCACTTTCAAAGTGTGGGGCGGGCCCTGTGCAGGGTGAAAACCTCACATTTGCCCCCTTATTCTTTACGTATGCGAACCACGGGGAATGGCAAGTTTTAGTTAATTCTGAGTCCCAGTTCTTTCCTCCCGCAATCATGTCTCAGGGTGCCCAGAAAAGACAGAGGGCCATGAATTTCCAGGGCATTTTAATGTTTCCTTCCTCGATACTCCCCTTTTCTACAACGGGAACCAGAGGGTTCATATTATCAAAGTAGAGAAAATGCTCTTTCTCCTTGGTTTTTAAAGGGTGATAGAAACTCATAAATGACATCTCAGTCAGGGTGTTCTACTGCTGTAAGAGACAACCAGGACCCTGGCAAGCTTCTATAAAGGAAACATGCCATTGAGGCTGCCTGCAGTTTCGAAGACGATCCATAGCAGCAGGGAGGGAACGTGGCAAAAGCGTCGGGCAGACATGGTGCTGGAGAAGGAGCCAAGAGATCCACAGCAGGCACAGGAGACTGTGTGCCACACTGAGCACAGCTTGAGCCTAAGGAGACCGCAGCCCCCCCCACAGTGAACACAACTTTCTCCACAGGGCCACACCTCCTCATAGAACGCCACTGTCCCTGGAGCCAAGCATTCAAAGCGTGAGTCGATGGGCTCGTCCCGATTCAAGCAACATAGACAGTAAACTGTATATAGATTTCTTCTCTATACCCGCACCCTCTTTATGAGACAGGGTTGGCCTGTCATACGTCTGTGTCTCTAACTGCGATACAGTCGAGACTGTAAAACCTCGCAATCCGCACTGACCCCAACTTCACCCCCCTAACGAGAGGATTACGGCGTGCACCACCATGCCTGGGTGGATAGTTTGTCTTCTTTAGGCGGCTACGCCATGTGCAAACAACCCTCCAACGAAGCTCATTTGATAGGTTAAATGTAGTTTCCTCAGGAATTGGTTGAAAATAGTATGTTTGGCATCATAAGGACTCAGGTTCAAATGTCATGTACATAGTCCTGTCGTTTTTAGGTCGGATTGTCTCCTCAGAGAGTAGCTGAAGGCTGCAATGGGCTCGCTTTGCACAGCTGTTTGCGAGATGCGGTAAATGGCACAGCACGGGAAAAGCACTGTCGGGTAGCACAAGCAACATGCGCTCAGCACAGCATCGTTTGCGTTCCCTGCTTGCCGCTTCTCTCCTCTTCTTCTCCTTCTTCTATCTCGTCATATTTCTATCGCCCGTCTTCTTCCGTATTTCGCGCATCCTCGTCTCTCTAGTCTCTGCCCCTCCCCTCTTCTCCCTCCTCTTTCTCCTCTGTCTTCCTGGTCTCTCCTCCCTTCTCTCTCTTCCCTTTCTCTCAATTCCTCCATTCGCTCTCCTCCGTCTTTCTTCCTTTCTTTACCCTCTCTCTCTCTCGCGCTCTACGCTCGTCACTCGTCGCGTCGTCGACAATCCGCAACCCTCCTCCCTCTCTCCGACTCTCCTCCTTCCATCACTCGCTCCCTCTCGTCCACATCCCTCGTCCCTCTCTATCATCCACTCGTCATCGGCCTCGCTCTCCGCTCTCCTCTCCTCCCTCCTACTCTCCCTCGTGTCTCTCTCTCTCTCTCGCTCTCTCGTGTTTCTCTTTGTTTCTTTTCTTCAGTTTGAACAAGGGTTTCACACTGTGTGTCTCTCTCTGGCTGTACTGGAACTCACTATGTAGACGATGCTGACTGCAAACTCAACAGAGATCTGCGCTGCCTCTGCCTCTCAAGTGCTGGGATTAAAAGGAGGTGCCATTACACCCTGGCTGGCCGATTGCGTTGATTGACCAAGCCCCTGTGCTCATTTGATTTATAGGAGAGACTTGGATTATCCAGTGCCAAGAATCTCTTTTCCCATTAACCCAACGTTCTGTCTATTTTCCTTAGAAATCCTAGACCAAACTCAAATTTACTGTCACTTTGCCTTTGTTTATCAGTGTATGGAGCGCATGAGGCAGAAAACTCGAATCCCTGGTGTTAGTGTCAACGCGTAGAAACAAGCATTTTGGAGGTTGAGGCAGGATAACATGATTTCACGATCACAAGCTTTGTAGTAAGTTTGGGGGAGTTTTAGTTGGTTTAATGTCTAAAAAAAGGAATTGTGGCATGTGTAAAGGGTGTTGTGGCATGCGCTTGCGGGCGTTCGTCTCGTGGTGCGTGCGTGTGTGGTGTGTGGTTCCGCTTTAACTTCTGTAGGCATTCTAATAAGGAGCGGAAACTAGGGGCCCATGCATGTTTACCACAGAGAAAGGCAACAAGCAAGCGCGGTGTGAGCAGAGAAGTCAGCGCACATATTGCCTGGGGGATATTATCTACTACTCCTTTTCCACAGTAATGATTCATAAGGGACTGCTAATCCCCTCTGAGGCGTTTTTTTTAAAGAGCTTTAATAAAGGTGAAATAACCCGAGAAGTGGTTCAATTAACTCTTAATAACAATGGCAGAAATGCCAGGACATCTAAGGGGCAAAGGACCAAACGTCCGACAGGGTAAGCCCAGGAAACCCTTTGTTAACGTGCAAACGTGGGGAGAGGCTAAGCGTTTGGAGCAAAGTGGGCCAGGGGCTTCCATCACGCTTTGCTTTTTATCGTAAGATAGCCAATCTAGCTTTTAGGCCAGCGGGTTTAGACATGCGTACCAATACACACAGGGACACCATCGCTTGCTTCCGTATTAAAGATGACCAGGAATAGACTCCGAGCAGTGCTAGTATAGGCTCTAAAATGGTCGGAATTGCTCATACTGAACAGAATATCTTCCTGTAGGAAGACATTCCCTTGTTTTTTCAGGCAATAGCAGCTTTCATTCATGAGAGCTAAGCAGTGGGGAGCCAAGCCAAACATTTATGAGGCAGCAGAGCCCAAGTGGCTGGCAAGGCCTGGGTAAAACCTCAGCACAGAGGCTTCAGAAAGGGTCGTCTCCTGGTTTCTACATTGCCCACAAGAGAAGAGGGCACTTTAAAAAACCCAGGTGTCAGCGTTGTTTTCTCTCTAGCAACTCTTTCCCAAGCAAGCAGATGCAAAAGGAACAAGCTGTGTAAATTCGTGGGGATAATTCATGAGTCCACCAACTTATGGGAAAAACTTTAATGATGAATCAGAATTAATCTGTGTGTGTCCCCAGCCCCCCCCGCAATCAAGCTCCAGAAAGTAGGTTTCCTAGCACGTGACGTAGCTTAATCCAGAGCCAACTCCAACTGTAATGACCCTTTTTTACACTTAATCTGCTTTTGACCAGGCATGGTCAAACCTTTAAGCTCACATTCAGGGGCAGGGCAGGCAGATTTGAGGACAGCACTGGTCCTATTTAATAAGTCAATGCCCAGGACTACACATGAAGATCCTGTCTCAAAAGCAAACATAAACAACAAATAAACAATTAAATAACTCTGCTTGTGGGCTGGAAAGATCCCCAGTGGTTTAGGATCTTGTACTGCCCTTCAGAGGACCTGAGTCCCAGGTTCCCTGGCAACACATCCAATGCTCACAAACACCTGTAAATCCGAGCTGGGAGATCGGCCGCCCTTTTCTCACTCCAGGGCACTGCACCCATGTGGTGCAAATAACAAGACACATATTTTTAAAATAAAACAAATATTAAAAAATAAAATTTAAAAATCTGATTATTAAAATTTTTTTTTTAGTTTTTTCCAAATGAGAATTCGTTATTTTTTCGCTAAGCCGCGAGGAAGGACTAGCACAGAGCCTCAGGAAAGCCCTCAAGCTTGTCAATAACCAGTCACCATAGCAGACATCAGCAACTAGTAGGAAGCAACCGAAACTAGGGTCTCTGAGAGTTTGTTTTTTGTCTGGTCAAGGAAAATTTCCACGGGCACAGTCGCAGAGGTAGGTGGTATTACTAGCCCCTGTACAAAAGGTGGACAAGGCGGAAGAAGGCTGTGCGGGCGCTCACCTAGGAAGACTAAGAAAAAGTTAAAAAAAAAAAAAAAAAAAAAACACAAACCGAGTCTAGTTCGTTCTGACTTCTCCTGTCTGAGGGGGGTCTCTCTCACGTCTGTTTCCTGTGTACCCAGGTGTGGGCTTAACAGAGACTGGCTGAGCCGCCATCCACGGGATGTGGGAGCAATGGCGTTTAAATCCGACAAGTGTAGGGTCATCTAAGGCATGAGCCTACGCTGCGTTGATGAGTCTCAAAGATACACCTGCAAGGTGATTCAGACCCCACGAGATCTAAAGTGAGAGCAGCTGCCTGCGTGAACGCAGTGCGAGGCATGTCTTGAGAGACGGGACATCCCTACCTGCCGGGCACCAACGCCGCGAACGTAAAGGGCCACATACACCTCTGAGTGTGCAGCGGTCCTCACCGGTCCCCTACTGATACAGAAAAGCCTGGGGTGAAGACAGGCCTGCCCCTCGGCCAAGGTCCCCACTCAGGATCCGAACACAATACTGTCCATTTAGATATACTCATGTGTTTGAAGTGCTTGGGTTCACAGGGGCGTGGCACTGTGGGGGCTGTTGGTGCGGGGCTCGTTGGAGGAGGGGTGCCCTCGCAACGTGATGGGCAATAGTGAACCCTGCAACCTCAGCCAGGGCCTTTGATATCAGCTTGTCACTTTCTAAGGCTAAGCTCAGTTTTTGCGGCGAAATGGTGAAGCAAGAGTCTGACCTAGACCCAGGGTGCTTTAAGGACTGGAGAAAAGCGTTCTTGCCTAACCCCGGACATGGGCCTGCGACGTCCCAGGTGCCACTCTGAACGTAAACATGTCTTGGCTTCTCTTCTGGCCTAGGATTGAATATTGATTGAAGATATAATCATAACCCAACAGTAAGGGAGCGTCGTGATTTGGTGTAGAAGAGAGTAAAACTCCTCAGAAATTACCAATATGATAAAATGGTCATGAAGAGGAAAAAAATACCTTCTGCTTCCTCAAGATAATCTCTGTCCGCCTCGGGGTATCGGTAAGTCTTTTTCTTTATTTCCGCTCTGACGCTCATAGGCCTCTTTATTCAGTTTGTTCGGCACATGCCCCACCCTAGCCTCTCCTTACCAGCCTGGGTCGAAGCTCCTCGTCTCAGGGGTGTTGCGTTTGCTGACTCGAAAGAAAAAATGTCCTCTTTTGAAATCGTTTCGTCTCATTGCGGCAATAAGAGAGAAAGGCTGGATGTAACAGGCACCTTGTTTAGCAGCGTTAAGAGAGGTGAGACCTTGCACACACACACACCCACACACACACAAACACCCACGCACCTCACATACAAACATACAAATACATATACACACATGCGACATAGATAAACAACACACATACATACATATATGCACGCCACACATCTCACATAACACACACACAAGTCATGTATATACACCAAAACAACCGTAGACAACAGTACCATATACACACAGACATTATACACACACGCACACATCACACACACACACACACACACACACTAACAAAAGGAACGGGGCACATAGAAAAATCCATCAAGAATCCTAGAAGAGAGTTCTAAGACAGACTACAAACGGCTTTCATAAGCAGGGTCGCCAGGTCTTTTATACAAATGGATACAATGTGAGAGCTCCACTAATGGCGATTTGATAAGATTTTCAAGGGTACCGAAAGTACACAACGTTTCAACCCGGCCGACACAAGTCTTTAAATAAGCACACCACTATTCTTGGTAATCAGATGTTGCTGAAACACAGACAGCCCGTCAGTGAACTCAGACCTGAGGTCAACCTGTGTTTGGAATGTCATACTGAGCAAGTCGGTTTTAGAGGAAACTGTTCCCAATACCGAATAGGTTCCAATCAACCTAGGGTGTGGGGATGCACTCGTGCGCGACAAATAAAGCCAGATTTAAAACCAAAAGTTAAAGCAGCTGGGGTCCAGGATAATGGCTGGAGACGAGGGGTACGCGGCACGTGTGAGGCCTTAACGTCTCCATAACAGCGACTTCCAAGGAAAAAAAGGCAAAGCGGCAAAAAAGAAGTCAGAGCGCAAAGTCTCAAGGGGTACCCTTTTAATAATCGTCCAAAAGTATCTAAGTCACTTATCACCACATACTGGACTAAGGTAGGGTATGACTCAAGGACATGGAGACAGAAGGAATAAGTGACAATGACAGAGATTGGTGGTTAACGTTTCAACCTTCGGTTTAGGCTCCGAAAATCTCATCAGAAGCAACTCATAAGTCTCGGATTCTTTCGTCGCTCCTATGAGATGTATTAAATTGTTCTTATTTCCCTTCTTTTTAAATTGTTGCACTGAGTTGAACATAGATAGGCCAGTATTTAAATTATGAATTGCTTGGAGGGCCCTTGCTCAGTGTATATGGGACAAACACATCCTGGACTGGAATTGGAGACAACATCAGTAATCGCCAAGCACTTGGGAGGCCGCAGCAGGTGGATGTCTGTTTGGAGGCAGCCTGGTCTAACATCTTCAAGTCCCAGGATGGTTGGGCTGCTAGTGAGACACGTCTCAAAAAAAAAAAAATAATAAAATAAAAAGAAGAAAAAAGAAGAAGAAGGAGGGAGGAGGAGGAAGAGGAGAAGGAGAGAAGTAGAAGAAGTAGAGAAGAGAGAAGAAGAAGAGAAGAAGAAGAAGAAGAAGAAGAAGAAGAGAAGAAGAAGAAAAAGGGGAGAAGTCCAATGTGATTTAGAGGAACTCAAGACGTCAGAGATAGCTAGAACTTCTTTTAGGCACTGAAGTTCCTTTACTTTACCTTGAACCATGTGTCATTAAGATACAGGCGTACTAAGATAACTGACAGCTCGCATGCCAGCGATCTCCCCTGAAACAACCTTTCCCTACAGGGTGCGGTGGTTTGAATAAAGGGCTCCCGAATCGATTCAGTAGGAGTGAGCATTATTGGCCTTGCTGGAGGGGTGTGGACTTGCTGGGGTGGGTGTGGCCTTGCGGGGGTGGGTGGGGCCCTTTGCTGGGATGGGTGGTTGGCATTGTTGAGGAAGTGTAAATCACACGGGGTGGGCTTGTGGTTTGAGGTTGTAGAAGCCCAAAGCAGGCCCAATGGCTTTCTCTCTAGCATTTTTCACAGCGTACGTCACGGCCATCGGAGCGTAGAACTCTCAGCCCTCCTCCAGCAGCTACCTTCCTTAACATCAGGATCGTGCTTGCCACACAAGGACAATGGAACAGACCGCACCAGGTGTAACAGACCCCAGGAAGAGTAGCCGTGGGTCATGGTGTCTGGCACAGCAAAGGAACCGCAAACTAGACGTCCACAGACATAAAAGTGAAGGAGAGCAGGCACTTAACGCAAGGGCTGTGACGAGTGACGATAATAAGTGATGAAATACAACGGAAGATGCAAAAGGAAGGAGCATGTGTTTAACCAGGACAAAACAAAAATCGGTTTCCCAACTTTTTTCCTGGGGGCCATGTGCCATGGTTGGGCAGCATGCTACCTGGGAAGCTAACTACATTTCCAGCCCTGGCTAGATTCTATAAGTGTAGATAACAAGAAAGCCAGGGGTTTTCCTTCCCCGTCATTCCAGCCAAGGCATAAGTCTGGAAGCCAAAATCCACTTTTAAAAAATCACAAAGATTAACGCCACAGTTCTTTCCAATAACGGCTTAGTCTAGGTTGACAAGGTTGTTCTCTCAACCTGTGGCCATCCGCCCCCTGGGGCTTCTAGGTGACGTTACAGGGACCCTAATACCTCAGAATCACGGTTGATCGTTCATGATCAAACAGTAGCAAAATTTAACACTTATAAATTAGGCAGTGAAAATAATTGTGGATGGGGGCTCGCACAATGTGAGGAATGTATTAAAGGATTGGGCATGTTAGGAAGGTTGAGAACCACGCTGCAAAAGGTAAAACACTTTAAGTAAAACCCGTTTTCCTTGTGGCATTGATAATATGTTTTTTGGTGAAAAAATAAAATAAATGAAATTATGTTAGAGAAGATGTTTATATATCTAGAGTAAAGGGAATAAAGAGAAAGTCTGTGACATTACAACACACACACAACACACATATCACACGCACCATACACACACACCATAAACACACCACTACCCACATAACACACCACAATACACACAACAGAACAGACACACACACATACTCACACACATACACACACCACACACACACACATACACACACATACACCACATACACACACGCACACACACAACACATACACACACACATAAACACACACACATAATACACACACACATAAACACACACGCAACACACACATCACACCCACACATAGCAACAACGCAAAACCAAACACATACACACACACATACATACACACATAACACACACACACACACACACACAACGCACACACAACACATACATACCACAGTACACAAACACACACACACACACAAACTTAAACGTTTTTTTTTAAAAAAACCACTTTTTTTGGTGTTTGTTCTTGTTTTTTATTTGAGATGGAGTCCTCAGTATATGCTCTGGCTAGCCTGGAACTTGCAATGGTAGACCTCAACGAAGAGCCCCCCCGCCCGCTTTGCTCCTTATTGCTGGGATTAAAGGCCAACACACATCACAATCACTTTCCAACGCGGCATTACAGGTAAATAACATTAAATAAAAAGATTTTTTAAATAAAGTAAAATTTAAAAAGTTAAAACTTAAAGAGTCAGTAGCGTTCTATGCACTCATACATGCACCATTTTGGGGTTGACAACTTGTTGTTTCTTTTTCTCAATGAGGATATTGGTGACCGGCTAGGGTAACCAAACACGTGTCCAGCCACAAATTTAAATCAGAGAATCGGCCCTT
The DNA here is from genome assembly GCF_903995435.1 of Acomys russatus. Classification (NCBI taxonomy): domain Eukaryota; kingdom Metazoa; phylum Chordata; class Mammalia; order Rodentia; family Muridae; genus Acomys; species Acomys russatus. The sequence continues at coordinate 7,184,069 of NC_067157.1, read as the reverse complement.
AATAAAGCGTTTGCAAACACAGTTTCAATAAAATGGGACAAATGGCTGTACCTACGAAGGTCGGCTGAGGGGGTGGAGACACAGCTCCGAAGCCCTCAGAGCACACGGGGTGGCCTCCAATGAAGATGGCTAACAAATGTTTGAGATGAGAAGTCTTTGACCCCCAAGGGGCCGTAAATGTTCTATTAAAAATAACAGAGGATTAACATGTTTTTGCAAAGTTGGGGTAGAAAAGACGTTAAGAGTCAAATTGCAGGAAGAGAAGCAGCAGAATTTTGCCTATTTTAGTAAAAATAAAAAAAGAAAAAAGAAGAAAGAACCACTGGGCGTTAAGAATGGCCCACTACAGCACAGGTGCCCACACAAGACAGCAATCTAGAACGTTCATATGTACTTTGCACGGTCAGCTCTGTCTAGAAGAGTCCTTTTTCCCATCTCCCATGTTCTTCTTCCGGCACTTTTGATTGTAGGATGGGAATTGGTAAATTCACATTTGAAACAGGCACACAGTAGCCTCCCCTGAGCTGGGAGAAAGAGGAAGGCTGATTCTAAGACAGCCTATACCCAGTACTGGTGGAAACAAATCCTGCTGGAGGGGTTGAGGCAGGGGGGGGGCAATTTTAGAGAATTTTGTGTTTTGTTTCTATACAATCAGCGTCGACATCTTACCGAAGCATGGACGGAAAAATAACAGAGAGGGTGTTGGAATTGCCTCAGGGTTAAGGTGCAGAGAACCCCACAGTTCTTTATGCTGAACCTCTGATCTTAGCTTGCGTGGCCTGTGTACAAAACCAAAGGACCACCCCGATAACCTAGAGTTCCTGTGGCACTGACTGACACCACACCACACACAATAATTAATAAAAGTACATTGAAATTTAAAAAAGAGAAAAGCAAAAAGTATTGTATCTGTACCAAACATTGGCAGCGTATTTTTTTTTCCTTGACATTATTTCCGTAAGTAGATATTAAGGCTACTGAACACAGCACACGAGCATACTAGTAACCAAGAAAATTCAGAGATGCGGAGGGCTAGGGGAGGAAAGCTATGATGGTGTACAGGCCTGTAGCCACGTTGCATGGGGATGATAGTTCCAGGAAAAGCCTGGATTATACGTGAGACTCAATAACATTTGAAAACAAACAACAAACAATAATAAAGTATTTGGGGGGTAAGACCTGTGCACAATGAACCACACGTGACCAGAATTGGCCAAAGGCTTAAAATTTCAAGACCCTTCTCCTAGGTATACAATGAACTAGTTGTGAAGATGCCCTGGCAGAAAAATTCCAAGGACTAATGAATACAGTTGTTTTCAGAGCTTTTTTTATACGCAGTTCATCATCGTTCTAATAAAAACGAGTGTTTCCTGACTGGCCTAAATACACAGGGGATGTAGAGGAAAAATCTTCTAGTTTCCATTTCAGTATCCAAATTGTTTTACTTTTGAATAAATACCAGAGTCCACGGTTTGAATAGTGAGGAACAAGAACGTGGATTCCACTGACCAACCATCATGTCCAGTAGAACAAACCGATATTATGCATTTACAATAAGCCCACACAAACCCCAATGTATAACGTGAAGGTACCATAGCTGTTTTTCTGCCTGTAGGTGTGCCGTGTTGAGCAGTGGAAAACTAGAACGGCACAAGCTTGGAGGCCAGCACCCTGTCACTCTCGGTATAGTCGCAATGCTGTATTTTTAAGAACAAGGTGCTCTGATTTTTGCTACCCCTACACTACTATGGAGGCCCCGGGCCTTCCGTTTTCTCTACATATTTAATACGCATCTACCCATCCACTTCTTCTTCCTAACTTGGATCTTGCTAGGAGAATGGAGACGAGTATCCTGAACATGGGAGCCGTTGCAATTAGGGATTGAAATAAAAAATAGTTTCAGTTGCCCTCCTGATTTTTGAAACTAGCCAGGGCACGACTAACCGAAGAAAAAAAAACAAACAAACAAACAAACAAAACCCCAACACACCAACCGCGCACAAGACAAACAAAACAGGCAAAACAACGCCGAAGCCCCATGCATGAGACACAGGAATCTCGACCAGCGCAAAGCTGAGGGGTCGGGAGGATAGCTGTTGCAAAACCAGGAAACCAGGAGCGGGCCTCTTGGGGATCCGAAAAAGCACGCAGTGCTTACCTGTCGCACTGAGACCCCGGCGGGTGCGGAATGAACACCCCGCAGCTAGAAGACGGGGAGACCGCTTCTTCTGGAGCGCCAGAGGGAAAGGTGGGGTGGCGCTTGGGGGCCTTGGACGGCTGGCCTCCCTGGGGTCCGACACTGAGATGGTGGCGAAGCGGCATCTCCTCTTGTGCCTCTTCTTTCTGCCAGTTGACGGGGACGCTGCCCTCCCCGCGCCCAGCCGCGTGGAAAAGAACTCACCGGGCTCCACTCGCGCCTTCATTTGACCGCCCGACCGCCGCCCCCTTGTCGCCTGGTGCGCGGGACGGCTGAGGGTTAAAGGACAGGGACCAGCGAGGGTGGGCGCCCACAGCGCCCCCAACGCACGCGGCCGGGCGGCGAGCTCAGGTGCCTCGGGTACCGCAGACCCGCACCTGGGCGCGGCTGCGGTGCACGACTCCTACTGGAACTGCCGGGAGGACAGTGTCCCACGAAGGCCGGGTTGGGTTCCGCAGTACCTGGGGTCCAGCAGCAGGGGTCCCCCCCTGGGTTGTTGGCAGCTCTGACTGTGTCGGCTGGCAGGGTGAAGTGGCTGCTTAAGCCAACCCCACCTGGAGAAGGATTGGAGAGGCCGGTACTCTAGCTGCAACGCGCCTTGGCAATTAGACCCACTCACATGCTGGGCGGTTTCTTACGCTGTTTGTAGCGGGAGAGTGCCTACTTCTTCCACTCTCCTCCTCAAGAATCTGAAGAATTAGTTTGGATTCACAGACCATAAAGCTCAAGGGAAAAAAACAACACACGGAGATGGACTGGTTAAAAGCGTTCCAGTTCCGAAAAGGGCTCATACTCTCCTCAACAGTGATTAAATGTCATCCCCATAAGGTATACTCGTCAAACTATTTACTGTTTCGGAAGCTTTCTTAAGCCGCGATAATGTGGCTCAGCCAAAGGCAGTAGTATTAAGCGAAGGAAGGCCAGTAGTAAGTTATTTGGGGGCGTCAATTGGGGGATGAAGGAACATCACGACCACTACTCTAAAACTGAGTGCTGGGCAGATGTCTCTAAAACTTCTTGGAAGACAGAAACGGCTCACGCTTTCCTTCTTTCTACGCATCTACAGGACATGCATGATTATTTCATTGCTTCCATACATTTGTTCAAGATATAGAGTGCAATGGTTTAAAACGTACAAATCACGTGGCTCTGCTGACACATGCCTTGAGGCCAGCCTTGGGGGGAGGAGGCATATGGATCTCTGAGTTCAAGGCCAGTTTGCCACCAGAGATGGCAAGAGCTACACGAAGACCACCTCTTACCAGCAACTTCTGCTACTGGCCACCCAAGAATCAAATGCCTGTCTACCTTGTTAGATGGTCAGGTCTCCTGCCTCCCTCCCCTGGAAAACCCAAACGAATGAGTCATCCTGGGGGTTGGGGAGGTTCTAGTAGGTGCAAAATGATGAAAGAAGTCGATTCCTTTAGCTCTGTTTGCTAACTACAAGAATTTTTGGCTTATCTGGTCCACGCAGAAAATGGGAATCACGATGAATTAAAAAACTGGCCAACAGCGAAGGTATTCAAATGTGGTCAGAGGGCAAAGAGGAATAAGACTTCAGAAGTGACTGTTCTTGGTAGCTCGAGGAGTCCTCAAGCAGGGAGGAACCAGTTTGTGGTTGCTGTCACGTGATGAATAATGAAAGAAGAATTTGCCAGAGAGAGAAGAGAGGGTGTATAGTCTAGGAAAATAACAAGATGGTCAAAGGCGAGGTGTTTGCGAAGGGCATGTGGCTGTGTGACCAGAAGCGGGAGAGAAGGGGCATGGGCGGTGGAACTATAGGGTGGGTCCTTAGAACACTCGACTCCACTATGGTGCGAGTTGGAACTGGGAAGGGCCTTAAAGGGGGTGTTAGGAAGTTCCGGGTCATTTGGGGGGGCATCCTTGAAGGGAGATAATGGGATCCTGAGCCCTTTCTTCTGGCCATTGCGTGTGGCCAATAGGGTGAGGTCTTCAGCTCCAGCAACCTTGACAAAAGGGGCCACCTCACCACAGCCCAGAGCAGGGGGCCAGCTGAAGACAAACATGAATTAAAAGAGTAAGCCAAAACAAGCCCATCTCTCTGTAAGTTGATTCAAAATCACATCTGTACTGGCAGGGAAGATACTACAGAGGTAGGAGCCTACAATTTTATGCAGAGAGTGATGTGAACAAAAGATTGTCCAGAGAGGGAGGGGTTTTCCCCTGATGGCTCAAATTGGAAAAAGTTTAAGGTGAACTGACTTAGAGTCAGGCGTAGAGGCTTCTGCAGGAAGTCAGATGAATGTCCCCCCACCCCCCACCAAGTAGAAAAGGAAATGGAGACTCCGGTAATGGCTCAGGCAGTGATGTGCCTGCATGCAAAAGCTCCAAAAGCTAGCTGGGCCAGGTCCAAGCACTGGGAGGAAAGGTGGGAAATTCAGAGCTGTGCTGTCTGAAGCAATGAATTCATGCTTCAATGAACGAACCTGTCACAAAAACAGCATGGAATTTGACGGAGGAAGACAACGGATATCAACATCTGGCTTCCAGATGCATTTGGCACACACACACTGCTCTTTCTTTTTAAAAGAAGAAACAGAGTTTTGGTTTTTTGGCAAGGTGGGCGCAGCAAGTAAAATAGCTTGCCATACAACCTGGTGACCCAGTTTGACAACTAGAACTCTCATTGCGGAAGGAGGAAAACAATTTTAAAAAGCTGTCTCTGGTCGCTCTGCTGTCTCTCTGTCCTCCTCTGTCTCTCGCTGTCTCGGGGAGGGCTCGCTCTCTTACACACACACACCACACCACACACACACAAAACACACACTCACAGCAGACACAAAGATGCCCTTGATGAAACTGAGTTGAGGAGATGAATACAGAACTTAGGAATAAGGAGAAATAGTGAGTGGTCCACTCAGTGGTTAGCCAGGCAGCTTAGTTAGGTGGAATGACATTAGCCTAAAAACATAAATCAGTGAGAAGATTGGAGCGGCATATAAAAGTAAGCTAGCTTTGACATATGAAGCCTGGAGGCCTCCATAATTAGATGCAATTTAGGAATTACTGTAAAATTAATTCTGGAGGTCAAGTTCAGAGCAGCATAGCAAGATGGCATGGTAGAACCCTTCACTGCCAGACCCAGCTGACCTATTGCACAGGCCAAGTTCCGCCAACCAATGCGGATCTTTTTTTCTTCTATCAATCTTGGGGTTGCAGTTTTAATCTGAATTTAAAAACCAGCATTCTAACGGACTGTGCTGAAATGCCCACAACTCTCTACGACACGAAGCAAATCTTTTCCGTAGTCCATTCATTGGACTATGAGGCTTCCTCAATGGTAAACTAGAAATGCAAGCAGAACTCTCGAACCATCCGTGCACACCAGGATGTATGTCCTGCCAATCACTATGAATATTTCACCTCTTTGTTTGGAGGTATCTCAGTCTACAGTTCAGGCTGATTTGGGATCGCTGCATAGACCAGGTTTGTCAACAGCCTTCACTGGGTGCTGTGAGATCACGGATGTAAAGTCATGATCTATCACACCTGGCTCCATTTTGGATCCTTGCATTGTCCTAGAGTTGCTGTTGGGTGTAAGAGGTGTATAGGGAGCACGTCAACTAACATCATTATTGATGGTTAGCCACGGAACGCCAACCGTTCAGATGTGAAGTGGGAGGCCATCTAGAGACCAGTCAGCCTCCAGGGAGCCACACCACACAATGCCTGCCCAGGTCCTGGACAACACATTAGAGATAAAATTACAGTGTCCCAGGCCCAGAGCGCCGCCTGGCAGAATCATGAGCTAAGTAGACGATGGCTAAATTGAAGGCACATTGTTGTTTTATAGTCATAAATATTTTTAAATCAATGCAGCATAAATTAAACAGGCAGATAACCAATTTTATCTATATTTTAAATGTCTGAGTATACAATAAATGAGAGGCAATAGAAGATCCTAAACTACTCACCAATAAAAATTCAATGATGTTCAAGCTGGCCTAGTTTAGATGATTTATAAATCTTTGAAAAAATTATAGTGGCTATAACATGGAATTATAGCTTATCCGAGGTCTAAACATTTTATAATAGCACACGCACACTACACACATAGCACACACACAAACCAGCACACACAAACACACACACACAACACACACACACACACAGGCTTAGATGAGACTTGGTTTTTTGGCGTCCTGGAGCTTGCTTTGTATATCATGAGCTGGCCTCGAACTCACAGAGATCTGCTTACTTGTTGCCTTCCCTGAGTGCTGGGAGTAAAAGGTGTTTCCGCCTCAGAATTTGGCCCTAAGAGCTGTGGCTATAAAATAAGATGGCGGAAGCCTTTAATCCCAGTACTTGGAGGCAGAGGCACGGATCGCTGTAAGGTCCGAGGCACCTGGGCTTCAATGTGGTCCAGGAAAGGCAAGGCTACACAGAAAGACCTTGTCTTTGAAAAAGCCAACAAACAAACAAACAAAGAAATATGGTTGGAGGGCACCGTCCAACCTTCCTCCCAGGCGGGTTGACCAGCGCTGCACCTATGAGCGGGGAGGAGAGGGCTGGAAATGCCGGTAAGCCAACAAACACCGTTCTGCACTGTCCCCCACTGCAACACAGAAGACACGCATTAGTACCTGGCCTTCTTCAGGTAGCGTGGGACCAGCCACCAGATGCAAGAAGTGGGTTTAGAACTGTAGGAGAGCAGACTTAGAACATAAACCCAACGTGATCACGACATAATCATTACCGACTGTGGGCCGAACGCTTTGAGCCCTCTACGATCTGTAGGCCCTATGGGACAGTTCGTGGAGATAATGCAATGCCAACGATATCTGATCTTACTAGTCACTTGAACAATCCACAAAGCGAACACAGAAAACGAAGAAAGAATTGAGTTGAGGATGAAATCAGGACACTGAAACAGGAAAAAAAAAAAAAAAAAAAAAAAAAAATTGAGGTAACTTCTAAGCAGAACAGGAAACTAACAGCGATTCAGAGCCCCAGTGCAGAATAGGGAACGCAGCAGGGTGGAACGTATTGCCGGTGAACCCTTGCAAAGAGGGAGAAAGGCACGCTCCAAAAATGTGATGTGAGATCCTGATCTCATGGAAGCAGAGCACAACAGCTGGTTCATGAGGCCGCGAGATCCCCAGAAGGACTCTTGGCTCCGGGTAACTTTCAGCGCTTCTGGGAGCCCGCGGCAGTTCTGGAGACGAGGTCCGAGGAAAGCGCTCGGAGACAGCGCGGGTAAACGTGATCTGCTCTAGACTGTGCAGAAGAGACAGATGAGGGGGATCCTGCGAGAGCTGCGCGCGGGAAGAGACCTTCAGGGAAGTGAGAGACGCGCCTTGGTTTTCATGAGCACAAGACGATGTCGTAGACGTAGCAGGAGAAGAGCAACCTGCCGTGCTGGCGAGGTTGGTTCGATGAAACTCATAACCAACCAGAGAGCAGTTGGGGGGTTTCCTACCTTACGAAGCTGATGCAGAGATGTCAGCTGTGAAGTTGCACACTACAATAAATGAGAAATGGTGGGGCGTTGAAAATATGGAGTATTGTCATGATCAAGCTACATTGTGCCCGTGGATTTTAGAAAATGTCCCCAGGCTGCCTACACTTCCGCTCTTCCTTGTCCTGTGCCCTTAAATGCTGGTGGGCAAAGGTCTTCCCTAAAAAAAAAAAAAAAAAAAAAAAAAAAAAAAAAAAAAAAAAAAAAAAAAAATAGTGGAGGTTCTGGGCTCTAGGAACAACTGAGGAGTCGGGTCCCTTTGCCAATTCGGTCACCACAGCTGCGTTAGAATTGTACATGTCCACTTAATAGCTGCATAGTAGCCCAAGGGGAATGTCCCAGTAAGTCTTCACTAGCTAGAAACTGGGACAGAGGGGAGGACATCCTAGTGGGGACTCTAATGAGAGAAAGCATGGGAAAATGACAAAGATTTAAGGATCCGAGGATCCTAGAGACTACAAGAAGACATTATGATAGGCGGAATTTGGGCCCGGGGTACAGCTCAAACTAGGGGGCACCAGCCAAAGACAATACAAGGCTGAAACTTCAACCCGCCCAGATCTAGCCAATAGACAGAACATCTCCACAGTTGAGTAAGAGAGTGGGGGTCGGACTGCAACGTAACTGGTGCCTTTGGGCCGCACATTTGAACACGTGCCCGGGAGGGGAGACCTAGTGGCACTCAGAGGAAGACAGCAGGTGTACCGAAGAGACTTGATGCCACCCGATGAGAATAGACAGGGGGGAGGGTAATCCCCCTCAGGAACAGTCATAGGGAGGGAATCCTGGGAAAATGGTCTTAGTTAGGAGTTTGAGGATCAAGGGAGGGGATAACCATTTAGATGTAATATGAATAAATTAAATTGTAAGAATAAAAAAAGAAAACAAACAAACAAACAACAACGAAAAAAGGAATTTTTTCAGTTTCATTTCAGGAACAGTGAGAGCCGTTTAAAGAACTGGAGGAAGCTTGTCCACTCCCATTGTACAGGCGGGCACGATGCCTTTGAAGTCTTAGTTCATCTCCTAAAAAATCACTTGTTCTACGCTTAGATTTGGTAAAACAGTGCACAAATAATAGGTGAACAACCACATAACGGGACCAGCATTTAGTACTCTGTAGTGGGCCTTTGCAGCCAGCAATGATGCAGTAACTGCGTTCACTACGAGGGTGACAGAAAATACTGAAGTTTAACCCTGATTTTTGTTTGAGGAAGCCACAATTTACAACCAAACGTGCACTCAAAATCAAACTCTCAGGAGCCGGAAGGGGCCCCAGCAAGGTAGCCTGGAACCTGAGCTAACCTCTGAGGGTCACCATAAAGACAACCCGCAGTGTTCCAAACAGTGGAGCAACACTTCAGGGACTTAAGGATATAATTCTCGGAGCAGCCCTCAAGCTCCTGAAATAGGGCCTCTCGCCTCTCTCGGTACCCTCATTTATGGGCAGCTCAAATTCAACACATCAGAGAGGGGCACCATGCTTACACGTACAGGAAATGACATCCCCATGCTGATACGCTTTCAGCCACAAAGTCACGGTTGGGATAAAACAGGTGGAACGGCCTGTGCTCCCCGTTCCACGCACTTAGAAGCCCGTCCCGCCTTCTGGACAATCACTTTTTTCCTAACTGTATGCCTTGCGGACGGTCCTGGGTATTCTCACTGCGTTGAAAGTGAGAAGCGAGCTCCATGAAAATGGACGAAAGCGTCTCAGAGTATACTGGCCGGAGCACTTTGACAGACCAAAGGTCGAGTAACTGGCTTTGATTGACAGAAATTTTCATATAAAAATGATCAGATGTAATGGTGGACACATAATACCAAACTCTTTACAAATAAAATCAGAGACTAGCTACAAATAATTCAGAAACCATTGAAAATACCTAAAAAGATTTTTTTTTAATGCTGTTGGTTATATTTGCTGTTTGGAAAAAGCCGTAAGGGTACCGGCAGGACCAATCAAGGATCACTGCATACCTTGCCAATAGATCTCCAGTTGAAATCTTCATTAGCTGTTGGTAATACACATATTTAATGGTCACGGGTTGAACTCCAGGCCTTCAGTACCTGTCGTTTCTTCCGAGAAGTTGGAGGGGGGAGTACCAGTGACTAGTGGCACTCCTGAAATTGTTCGGGTTAAAAGGAGTTTTAGATAAACATTATCAATTGTGGGATCGAGTTGTCAGTGACTGGAGTTATCAGGCCGTTGGGGAATGAATTTTGTGAGAAAATAGGTATTTTTAATAATGTGTGTAGTATGAAAAGGAAATATAGCAATTGACGTTTGAACTGGTAGGAGTTATAGTGTTTTTAAATCTGTTGGTAGGCAGCACTTGTAAGGCATGAGGCATGAGGATCACAACGATTTGGAGGCCAGCCGGGACTACATAGTGAGACCCTGTCGCAAGATAAAAATAAATAAAAATCAATATGAGTACCGGCAAGTAAAGCTGAGGGTGGAGTTCTTGCCTAGGCATGTGCAAGCTCTTGGCGTCATGCCTAAGGACTGCAAAAACAAAAGACAACAAAGAACAAAGTCCAACTGGCAATGGAACATCCCAGGAACGATGAGAGGGGCTTGTGAGCGCTCAGCGAGCAGCCTTCAATGTAGAGGCTGTTAGGGCAGAGGAACCCTCAAAGGAACAGTTAGGGGTTGGGTGGCAGATCCAGGCACTGTGCTCCACAGGTTGGTTTGTGCTGTTTAACATTCCTTTGTTGGCCAAACATTTTCATAAGTTTTTTTGGCAGTTAAATTCTTTCTTTCTGCTCATGTGAAGCATACCAGAGCCTATCCATACGGTAACAGACTAAATTTAATTCGACTTCTCTGCCTTGTCGTGATTTATAAGTCAAAACCTAACGAAAAATAAATGGTTTGTGATTTATCATCTAAAAAAAAATAGAGAAAATATTGCTGGTACTTTTTGGTGAATAAAATTGAATTTGTATAGTGTAAATTTCAATCTTAATAAAATGCAAATTTTGTTATATATATTATTTAATTCCCAGCAACTCGAGAGTCCAGAAGCAGGCAGATCTCTGTGAAGTTGAGGCCAGCCTGGCCCTACAAGGTGAGTCCCAGGATAGCTAGGCTACATTGTCTTTGGAGGAAGAAAAGAAAGAGAAAAAAGAAGAAAGAAGAAGAAATATCTCAGGGGAAATGCAACAAGTTTCCAAAAATTTCCACTCCATTCTCCCTTAGTCGGAAACAGGACTGGGTGATTAGAAAAGCAAAGACTTCTATCGGACCCAAGTCACAGTCATCCCTTTTTCCTGACTTTTAGGGTTTCCTTATAAGACTGGAAGTTTTAGATATAGGGGGTCAGCAGTTTCTCTTTCCATCCATCCAGACATTGTTCAAACTTAGAGCTTAGAACTCCCTCTGTCTGGTCATTTAACCTTTGGCCACATGATCTCCACCATATGTTTTTGTGTAATAATTCAGAGATACATGAGAGGTAGAAAGAAGAGAACAAAGGAAGAAAATTCTGCGTCTAGTCATAAGAGAGTAAACCGGCTCATGACTGGTACTTACGATAAGCGTAAGGTTAACAAAGTAAGAGAAGCAAAATAAATAAAGGGAAAGGCCTTTTCATTGGTGAGAGAATGGGCAAGCACACAGTGGTACGGCTCGTTATAAAAAAGAAAACAAAGCATGTTGTTGGTTGCACATGCACACGGTTCTTGTCTTCTGGTTAGAAGGCGCTTGCCTGGAATGTATCTAGACCTAAATGAGTCTAAAGAGAGTAAGTGGACGTTCTTAGTTGATAGACATGTGTTTGTTTGTTGTTTGAGACAAGGTTTCTCTGTGTACCCCGGGTTGTCCTTGAACGTGTTCTAGACCAGGCTGCCTTGGAACGCTCAGAAGCGGTCTCCGTCTGCGGCCTCCTAAGCACTGGGATTAAAAGGCATGATCCAACACCCATTATCCAAAAGTACAGTGGAAGTGCTGCTTTTCTTTTAAAAACCCATTTTAATGTATTTTTTTTATTTTAATCGCAAGTGGTGGGATATGGGATTGCTTTTAGTTTTGCCCACCTGCTGATAATGCCCTCGTGTGAATTGGAGAGGGATGTGGTCGTTGCTATCTGGAGATGAGAGTTTTTAATTCTGAGGAATCTGAGAGGTATAGAAACGCAGAACACAGGGCTAGAGAGAAGGCTCAAGTGCTAAGAGGGCGCCTGCTCTCCAGAGAGGTCCTGATTCAATTCCCCCAGCCCATGGTGGCCAAGCCATCTAGAATGTGTCTGAATATGATGCCCTCTTCTGCAGATAAAGCACTCATATACAAAAGAAAAAAAAAATTTTAAAAAACAGAACACAGAAAGAAAAGACAGAAACTTGATGGTTCAAGGGACCCTCTCCCCAGAGAGATCAAGAACAATTTGTGAAGATGGACAGAGAAAGAAGATGGCTGCTGGGTTACTCCACTGGACTGTTGGATTGCTTGACAAATGAGGTTGGTATTTCCTCCCAAAGAACCTAACAACCCTAACCGGGCAGAGTTAGCCTAAAAGAAACGTGACACACATCTCCCCAATAACCTTTCTCTTCTACCTAGTGTTGGGGGGCGGGTTGGAGGTGGAAGAAAGCTCGAGGCCAAGAAAACCAAAATTAAAGTGTAACACAAACACCACCAAAGGCATTGCGGGGCGCACACTTTTAATCCGAGGAGGCAGAGACCATGGGTCGCTATGAGTTCGAGGGCCAGCCTGGTCTACAAAGTGAGTCCAGGGCAGCGTAAGCAAACAAGAGAAAACCCGTGTTTGAAAACCAAACAAACAACAGCAACAAAAACTGAGAATTAGGTTGTTTCAAAGAGGTTTGAAGTGGCTGGATTTTAGGAGAGAATGTTTTAAGAAGATGCACAAAGTTTTAAAAGGGCACAAGAACATTCATCGCAAGGTCTCTGGAATGATGCTGAATATCAGTCTATGCACAGATAAGGTGAAACTCCAAAGGAGGCCGGAATGAAGAACAGTTAAGGACTAATATTTCTAGTGTTATACAGGACGGAGAGATGTGCAAGACTCCGACAGCCAGATAGAGATCTCAGTAACACTTGAAGAACTCAATAACGTTGCCCGAAAGGTCATGAGCATTAGAAGGGCGAACTTGACTCAAGAGCAAACACCACTGAGAAATGTGGTGTGGACGTCCGGAATGCTTAGCCAAGCTAGCCTTTACCATCAAGAGCAAGAAGACACGAGTCCAACCTTGAAACCCACATGGTGGAAGGCATTAATAACTCTGACTCTGACCTCTGACCTCACACATGCATGCTGTGGGTATGAGTGCATGGAAATGTTCACACAAACACACATAAATGATCAAGCAAAGAACTGTAACGAAAATTGTAAGCTTCTTGTGGGAGAAAAGTTGAAGATAAGCGCTCAAAAAAGCGTCAAAAATGGAACAAAAAGGCATGTGGCCGAAATGAAGAAAAGGTGCATCCTCGTTGCCAAATTATTTGCAAAGGGCGTGCCCGATTTGGTGACTTGTAAAACTATAAAAACCTTTTAAGCTGTAAGAGGGTGGCATGTTTTGGAGGCTGCACTCAAGTAACTGAGAAGGGTCTTCCACAGACTTCTGGAATCTTCCTCTATGTCAGGCTCGATGAAATCTTTAACAAATGTGGGTCTAGGAGAAAATCAAACGCACTCTGCAAAATTACCACTAGCAAGAAAACAGGGCCATTCGTCCTTCATAGCTGATAGCACAGAGAGAATCAAGTTCTCAGAAGTTGTCCTCCGATTAGGCATGCACCTAGGGCATGTTGCATGAACACACAAAACACACAAGCAGCACAAACAACACACACACACAGCACATAGCACACACACAACATAAACTAAAATAAAAAATAGATAGTAAGAAACGTCCCAGTCTCTCGGGAGCATGGCTCATTCCCTGGGAACTCTTTCTCTTACAGGTTCCAATACATTCGCCTCTCTGTTTCGGATCTTAATTCCTTCACAAAACAGGCGATTGGCCTTCGGAGAGTACAGCGTTGCACATTGCAAAATAGGGTTTCTGTTCTGGGGGCAAATCCTCAGAAAACTCGGGTCGTGGGTGGGAACGGAGAATGGCTCGAGGTGAAGAGAAGGCTGGCTTGCTCGTCCAGAGGACCCAGATTTGATTCCCAAAATCTAAGGGGAGTCCTTACAAAGCCCTTCAACTTCAGTTTTCCAGGGGATCTGAATGGCCCTCTTCTGGCCTCGAGGGGCACCGGCAGGCAAAGATAACCATTTAAGACGACAAAATTTAGAAATTAAGAGTAAGAAAAAATTTGTTGAAGAAGTGGAGAGAAAAAGAAGAGATATAAAAAGCACAGTAAAAAAAAAAAAAAAAAAAAAAAAAAAAAAAAAAAAAAAATAGCCTCAGAAGGCAAACACATAATATCTGAAGTGACAAAACTCTACAGGATGGGGCCAACAGCAATTACTGCAGAAGAAACAGTAAGCTTACAGAAACAGCGATAGGAATGAGGCCATGAGTTTTTTTTTTTTAAATAAAAGAAAAAACTGGGGCTGGAGAGAATGGCCTCATGTTAGAGTGCCGCCGTGCTTTTCCAAAGGTCCTTGAGTTCAATTCCCAGAACAACAGGGTGGCTCATAACCATCTGGAATATGATATGGTGCCCTCTTCTGGGGCAGAGTACATGCCAAGCAGAGCAATGTATACATATAAAAAATAAATAAATCTTAAAAGAAAAAAAAAGAAAGAAAAAACTTCCAGAAGAGAATTATCCTTCCACGGACATTCAGTAGATATACTTAAAGTAATTTATTTCCATGGGCATGAAATAATAAGCAATTCCCTATATAGATCATGAGAACGTGCATACTACATTGTGGTAGGGCGCATTCACACGCGTGAGCAAGTGCCACAGGTATGCAAATAAGTATTTTTAAAGGACTGGGCTTTAAGTAGCCCCATTTAGTCCTGGATTCCAGCCTGCATGGTCAAGCTCCTATCAGTGGTCACCACTTTAGCATAGAGAGGTGACTTGAGACTTTAAAGGTCCATGAAGTCTTAACGGCCCCAGGAAGTTTGATGATTCCTATGGAATTTGTTCTAGAAAAATCATGGACTGTGATTCAGAGTTGAAGCAAGTGGAATGAAGTTAGCCGCCTGTCACACTCGCTCTGTGCCTCATTTAAAGACTGGAAAGATCTTGCTCATATGTGCTCACAAATCCTGAAAGTGCTTTCTCCAAGGGGAGGGCTGGAGCAAAGATGCAGAAGCAGACAAAGGATGCACACAGAGGACTTGACACATGGATGAGCAAGCCGCCCACGAACAAGAGGGAAAACCCAGGGAGATTTACTAGAAAAGGCCCACAGGCAGCTGCAACAACTGAGTCAGTAACAGCCAGACAAAACGAACAAACAAAAACAAGACCATTTGCCCTGGGATGGACCCTGCTCAGCTTTTAAGCACAGGTGCTGGGCCAGGGGTTGGAGGGATTGCCCCTTCCTCCTGTTCCAACAGTGATGCTTATCCCTCTGCCCTACCCAACTATGTCTATTCAATCTAGGCCATTTCCCACTAGTACCAGCTCAGACCTGGACTAATTGAAGTCATTGCCTGACTCTAGGTTATCTTTCAGCCTTTAGCAGCATAAAGCCTCAAGAGCAACAGAGCCAGCTAACCAGGGCCCAGAGGGGCCTGCTGAGACTGAAGCACCAACCAAAGACCATGCATACACTGGACCTAGGTCCCCCTACACAGATGTAGCTGATGGGCAGCTCTGGCTTTATGTGGGTCCTCTAGTAAGGGGAGTGAGGGCTCTCTCTGACATGGACTCTCCTGTCATCTTTTTGATCACTTGCCCCTGGAGACACTGCCTTGCCAGGTCGCAAGGGAAGAGGGACACGCTCAGTCCTGATGGGACTTGACAAGCTGGGGTGGATGGGAAGGGGGCTTCCCTTTTCTGAGGGGGAGGGGAGGGGAGATGGAAGAAACGGAGGGAGGGTAGGGCTGGGAGGTGAGGAGAGATGGGGCTACGGCCAGAGTGTAACGTGAATGAATAAATAAATTAATTAATTAATTTAAAAGACCCCTAGGCAGAGGCAAGGGGTGGAAGTGTTGGCACTGGCAAGTTCTGAGCTACAGGAGAGGGCCACTGGCCAGGAACTGTAGACGTAAGATACTGGACCAAATGCTTATGATGGCACTAGTCAAAATCTACTGAATTGGTTTAGACGTCCATCTAGATAAACGAATGAAGAAAATGTTGCAATATGTATGCACAAGGTGTGGTTCAGCCACAACAAAGGATGAAAGAAAGTCGTTTGCAAGAAAAACACAGAGAGCATCGCTTAGGCTTCTCTGCGCAGGGTGCATATAGAGATCTATACAAGTAACTTTAGGAACTTAGCCACTCACAAAGTTCACCCCGCAACAGTGCGTCATTCAGAATGAAGGTGATTCTAAATCCTACTACAAATTCTAACAACTGAAAACAACAAGACCAGGCTAGCGTCAAACTCAGAGGCCCATATGCCTCAGGAGTGCTAGGATGAAAAGCATGCTCCGTCACACCTGGCGTAGACTTAGGTTTTTGTGAGGGGGTTGATCGTTTGTTTGTTTTGTCTTGTTTCGGTTTTTCCCCTTTTATCCCTGCTCTACAGGTGTAATTTCCTAAACAGGCGATCTAGTACTTTGTACAAACATGGATGAAGGCCTAGGGCATCTGGATGTGCCTATATCTGTTTTACATGCAATCACACCCTGTGCACATCTGTAATCCCACCTTTAATAGAGGTAGAAACACCATCCCTCTGGAGGAACAGACACATTTGTAGCCACGCCCATGTGCCACCTGCCCGGCCTCACCTGTGGTTCCCTGGAGCTCCTTCCCTGTGGAGACCTCTTGAGAGGTGCACATCCTTTGTCTGCTGAAATCTAGATTCCTTGTTCCTCAGCCTCCGCGCATGTTTAGATGCGCTCTTTCCTTTATCATACAGGTGAGCATGGGGCCTTTCCTTTGTCTTAACGATGGGTATGGAAGCTCTCAGGAAGATGAGCCTGAGACTGTTTTCTGTAGAGCTTGAAGGGTTCACCAGCCCACAGTACACCCTGGGTGGGCACACAGAAATTGTTTGCCCTGTTTGTTCAGTGAACGGCTTTCACTCAATTCATAGTCAGAGGCACAGTCACTGAAGACCATACATCACAGAGCAAGATGCACGTAGCAGGCAGATGCAGGAGGATTGCCATGAGTTCAAGACCATTCTGCGTGGGGTATACAGTAAGCTCCAAGCAAGCCTGAGCTACAGAGTGAGACCCTATTTTCAAACAAACAAATGAATGAATGAATGACAGGGTGTAGGGTGCAGGAGCTGGGAGGAAGGCAAGCAATGCAAGAAGAAAGAAGAAAGGGAAAGGAAAAGGAGAAAAAGTAAAGAAATAAGAAAAGAGGGTCCGGCCAGGGGTCCCGCTCAAACTAAGGCACCAGCCAAGGACAATACAGGCGGTAAACTTTAAGCCCCTACCCAGATCTAGCCAACGGTCAGAACATTCTCCACAGTTGAGTAGAGAGTGGGATATGACTTTCTCACGTACTCTGGTGCCTCACATTTGACCATGTCCCCTGGAGGGGAGACCTGGTGGCACTCAGAGGAAGGACAGCAGGTTGCCAAGAAGAGACTTGATACCCTATGAGCATATACAGGGGGAGGAAATCCCCTCAGTCACAGCCATAGGGGAGGGGAATAATGGGAAAATGGCGGGGGGGGGGGGGGAATGGGAGGATACAAGGAATGGGATAAACATTGAGATGTAACAAGAATAAATTTTTTAAAAATTAAAAAAGAAAAGAAAAGAGGGTCCAATGAAATGGTTCACTGTGTAAAGGTGACTGTTGCCAAGCCTGAGCACCTGAGTTTAATTCCCAAATCTCACACGAAAGGGAGAAGGAGCAAACCCCCTCCATTAAAGATTCCACATCTCCCAAGTCAACGGTATCTCTTACAAATGGGGACCTCCAGGAGTCATCTGTGTCCTGCCACTTTCAAAGTGTGGCGGGCCTGTGCAGGGTGAAAACCCTCACATTTGCCCCCTGAGTTCTTTACATATGCAGAACCACTGGGAATGGCAAGTTTAGTTAATTCTGAGTCACCAGTTCTCCCGCAAATCACCTGTCTCAGGTGCCCAGGAAAGACAGATGGCCATGATTTCCAGGGCATGGGATGTTTTCTTCCTCGATACTCCCCTTTTCTACAATGGGACCAGAGGGTTCATATTATCAAAGTAGAGAAATGCTCTTTCCTGGTTTTTAAAGGGTGATAACTCTAATGACATCTCAGTCAGGGTTTCTACTGCTGTGAAGAGACACCAGGACCCTGGCAACTTCTATAAAGGAAAACATGCCATTGAGGCTGGCCTGCAGTTTCAGAAGACGAGTCCACTATCATCATGGCGGGAACGTGGCAGCGTGCGGGCAGACATGGTGCTGGAGAAGGAGCCAAGAGATCCACAGGCAGCAGGAGACTGTGTTCCACAGTGAGCACAGCTTGAGCCTATGAGACCTCAAGCCCGCCCCACAGTGACACACCTCCTCCAACAGGGCCACACCCCCTCATAGCGCCACTCCCTGAGCCAAGCATTCAAACGCGTGAGACTATGGGGGCTCGTCCCTATTCACGCCACCATAGACAGTAAACGGTATCTAGATTTCTTCTCTACCCTCACCCTCTTTATGAGACATGGTTGCCTGTCATACAGTCTGTGTCTCTAACTTGCGATACAGTCGAAGACTGTAAACTCGCAATCCTCCTGACCCCACCTTCACCCCCCTAAACGAGAGGATTACAGGCGTGCACCACCATGCCTGGTGGATAGTTTTTTCTTCTTTAGCTAGCTACGCCCATGTGCAAACACCCTCCAACAATAGCTCATTTGATAGGGTAATGTAGTTTCCTCAAGGATTGGTGAAAATAGTATGAGTTTGGGCATCAGAAGGACTCAGGTTCAAATGTCATGTACCTAGTCCTGTCTCTTTTAGGTCGGTTCTCTCAGAGGTCAGCTGAAGGCTGCATGGCTCGCTTTGCACAGCTGTTTGCAGATAATGCACAGCACGGGAAAGCAACTGTCGGGTATCACAGCGCTCAGCATCTGTGCGTGCCTGCTGGCCTGCTTCTCTCTCTCTCTCTCTCTCTCTCTCTCTCTCTCTCTCTCTCTCTCTCTCTCTCTCTCGTTCCTTTGTTTCTTCATTTTGAGACAGGGTTTCACTGTGTGTCTCTGGCTGTACTGGAACTCACTATGTAGACGATGCTGACTTCAAACTCAACAGAGATCTGCCTGCCTCTGCCTCTCAAGTGCTGGGATTAAAGGAGTGTGCCATTACACCCTGCTGGCCTATTGCTTCTTGACCAAAGCCCCTGTGCTCATTTGATTTATAGGAGAGACTTGGGAATTATCCAGTTCCAAAGAATTCTCTTTTCCCATTACCCCAACGTTCTGTCTATTTTCCTTAGAATCCATGCCCAAACTCGATTTACTGTCACTTTTGCCCTTTGTTGATCAGTTATGGAGCAGCATGAGGACAGAAACGTGAAGCCTGGTGTTTGTGGTACACGCTAGAAACCCCAGCATTTGGGAGGTTGAGGCAGGATAAACAGGAGTTCACGATCAGCTTTGTATTAAGTTGGGGGCTAGTGTGGGTTACTGCTAAAAATAAAGGAATGGTGCATGTGTACGTGTGTGTGCATGCGCTTGTGTGCGTGCGTGCGTGCGTGCGTGTGTGCGTGTGCGTGTGTGTGTGTTCCTCTTTAACTTCTGTAGGCCTTCTAATGAGCGGAACTAGGGCCCAGGCATGTTTACACACAGAGAAAGGCAACCAGCAAGCCTGTGTGAGCAGAGAAGTCAGCGCACATATTGCCTGGGGATATTATCTACCTGCCTTTCCACAGTAATGATTCATAAGGGACTGCTAATCCCCTCTGAGGCGTTTTTTTAAAAAAGCTTTAATAAAAGTGAAATAACCGAGAAGGGTTCAATTAACTCTTAACAATGCAGAAATGCCAGGACATCTAGGGCAAAGGACCAGAAACTTCCGACAGGGTAAGCCCAGGACACCCTTAACGTGCAAACTGGTGAGAGGCTAAGCTTTGAGCAAATGCCAGGCATTCCATCACGCTTTGCTTTTTATCTTGAAGAATAGCCAATCTAGCTTTTAGCCCAGCGTGTTTAGACATGCTTACCAATACACACAGGGACACCATCGCTTGCTTCCATTTAAAGATGATCCAGGAATAGACTCCTGATCAGTGCTAGTATAGGCTTTAAAAAATTTGTCTTGAATTGCTCATACTGAAGCAGAATAGCTTCTTGTAGTAATTACATTCCCTTGTTTTACAGGCAATAGCAGCTTTCATGAGAGCTAAGCAGTGGGGAGCCAAGCCAACATTTATGAGGCAGCAGAGCCCAGAGTGGCTGGCAAGGCCTGGGTAAAACCTCAGCACAGAGGCTCAGAAAGGGTCTTCTCCTGGTTTCTACATGGCCCACAAGATAAAGAAGGCACTTAAACCCAGCTGTCAGCAGTTGTTTCTCTAGCAACTCTTTCCCTAGCAGCAGATGCAAAAGGAAACAAGCTGTGTATTCGTGGGATATTCATGAGTCCACCAACATTATGAAAACTTTAAATGATGAATCAGAAATTAAGCTGTGGTGGTCCCCAGCCCCGGCATCAAGCTCCAGAAAGGAAGTTCCTGCACGTGACGTAGCTTAATCCAGGCCAAACTCCTAACTGTAATGACCTTTTTACACTTAGAATCTGCTTTTGACCAGGCATGGTCACACCTTTAATCTCAACATTCAGGAGGCAGAGGCAGGCAGATTCGAGGACAGCCAGGACTACACAATGAGATCCTGTCTCAAAAGCAAACAATAAACAAACAAATAAACAATTAAATAACTCTGCTTGTGGGCTGGAAAGATGCCCAGTGGTTAGGAGCTTGTACTGCCCTTGCAGAGGACCTGAGTCCAGTTCCTGGCACCCACATCCAATGGCTCACAAACACCTGTAACTCTAGCTGGGAGATCTGACGCCCTTTTCTGACCTCCAGAGGCACTGCACCCATGTGTGCAAATAACACAGACACATAGTTTAAAATAAAACAAATATTAAAAAATAAAATTTAAAAATCTGATTATTAAAAGTTTTTTCCAAATTATGAATTCGGTTAGTTTTTTCGCTAAGGCCGCAGGGAAGGGACTAGCTAGCAGAGCCTCAGGAAGCCCTCAGCTTGTCAATAACCAGTCCCCATAGGCAGACATCAGTCAACTATTAGTAACCGAAACTAGGGGTCAGTCTGAGAGTTGTTGGTCATGGTCAAGGTGAAAATTTCCACGGGCACAGTCGCCAGCAGGTAGGTGTATGACTAGCCCCTGTCAAAGGTGGACAGAGGCTGGGAGCAGGCTGTGCGGGCGCTCACCTAGGAGACCTCAGAGTAAAAAAAAAAAAAAAAAAAAAACCACAAACCTGAGTCTAGTTCTGACTTCTCTGTCTGAGTGGTCTTCTCTCAACTTCTGTTTCCTGTGTACCCGAGGGTGTGGGCTTCACAGAGCCCGGCTGAGCCTCCACGGGATGTTGGAGCAATGGGCGTTTATAATCCGACAGTGTAGGGTCAATCTAAGGCAGAGCCTACGCTGCGTTGATGAGTCTCAAAGATACACCTGCAAGTGATTCAGACCCCACAGAGATCTAAAGTGAGAGCAGCTTCCTGCGTGAAGCGCAGTTCTTGAGAGACTGTGACATCCCTACCTGGCCTGGCACCAACCGCGAACTTAAAGAGCCACACACACCTCTGAGTGTGCGCGGTCCTCAGCCTGTCCCCTACTGCTACAGAGAAAGCCTGGGGTAGAAGACAGGCCTGCCCCTCGGCCAGAGGTCCCCACTCAGGATCCAAACACAATACTTTCATTTATATATACTCATGTGTTTGAGTGCTTGGGTCACAGGGCGTGGCACTGTTGGGGCGGGGCCTCGTTGGAGGAGGTGTGCCTCTGCACTGAGGGGCATCAGTGAACCCTGCACCTCAGCCAGGGCTTTGATATCAGCTTGTCACTTTCTAAGGCTAAGCTCAGTTTTTGCTGCCGAAATGTGAAGCAAGAGCTGACCTAGACCCAGGGTGCTTTAAGGAGCTGGAGAAAAGCGTCTCTGTGCTACCCCGGACATGGGCCTCGCCGTCCCAGGTGCCACTCTGAACGTAAACATTTCTTGGGCTTCTCTTCTGGCCTAGGATTGAATATGATTGAAGATATAATCATAACCCAACAAGGTATGGAGCCTTTCGTGATTTGTGTATCAGAGAGTAAAACTCCTCAGAAATTACTCAATATGAATAAAATGTCATGAGAGGAAAAAAAATACCTTCTGCTTCCTCAAGATAATCTTTTTTGCCTCGGGGTATCGGGTGAAGTCTTTTCTTTCCGCTCTGAACGCATCATAGGCCTCTTTATTCAGTTTCGTCCACATGCCCCACCCTAGCCTCTCCTCTACCATCCTGGTTCTAGCTCCTCGTCTCAGTGTTTTGCGTTTGCTGACTCAAAGAAATGTCTCTTTGAAAATCGTTTCGTCTCATTGCTGCAATAAGAGATAAAGGCTGGATGGTAACAGCCCATGTTTAGCAGCTTAAGAGCTGGTGAGACCTTGCACACACACACACACACACACACACACACACACACACGCGCACACACACACACACGCACACACATACACACACACTCACATACATACATACAAATACATATACACACATTCACATATATAAACAAACACACATACATACATATACGCACACACACACATCTCACATATACACACACACACATTCATGTATATACACACAGACACACATATACACACATGTACACATATACACACATGCACATATATACACACATGCACACACACACACACACACTACAAAAGGGAACTGGTGCCATAGAAAAATCCATCAAGAATCCTAGAAGAGAGTTTCTAAGACAGACTACACGGCTTTCATAAGCAGGGTCTCCAGGTCTTTTATACAAATGGATACAATGTGAGATCTCCACTAAATGGCTATTTGATAAGATTTTCAAGGGTAACCGAAAAGTACACAACTTTTCAACCCGGCCAGACACAAGTCTTTAAATAAACACACCACTCTTCTGGTACTCAGATGTTGCTGAAACACAGACAGCCCGTCAGTGAACTCAGACCTTAAGGCAGACCTGTGTTTGGAATGTTCATACTGAGACAGGCGGTTTTAGAGGAAACTGTTCCCAATACCTAATATGTTCAACCCATGGATGCACTCGTGCTCGACAAATAAAGCAAATTTAAAACCAAAAGTTAAAGCAGCTGGGCCAGGGATATGGCTGGAGACAGAAGGGTACGCCTGGCACGTGTGAGGCCTTAGACGTCTCCCTAACACCGACTTCCAAAGGAAAAAGATGCAAAGCTGAGCAAAAAAGAAGTAAGCGCAAGTCTCAAGGGTCTTTTAATAATCTCCAAAACGATTTAAGTCACTTATCACCACATACAAGGACTAAGTAGGGTATGACTCAAGGCATGGAGACAGAATGAATAAAGTGACAATGACAGAGATTGGTGGTTAACTTTTCAACACTCGGTTTAGGCTCCGAAATCTCATCAGAAGCAACTCATTCGGATTCTTTCTTCAGCTTCCTAATGAGATATATTAAAATTGTTCTTTCTTTTTAAATTGTTGGCAGAGGTTGAACCTATATGCCAATGTATTTAAATTATGAAATTCTTGGAGGGCCTTGCTCATGTATATGGACAAACACATCCATGGACTGGGAATGGAGACACACATCTGTAATCCCAGCACTTGGGAGGCCGCAGCAGGTGGATGTCTGAGTTTGAGGGCAGCCTGGTCTACATATCAAGTCCCAGGATGGTTGGGCTGCATAGTGAGACCCTGTCTCAAAAAAAAAATAATAATAATAATAAAAAGAAGAAAAAGAAGAAGGAGGAGGAGGAGGAGGAGGAGGAGGAGAAGGAGAAGAAGTAGAAGAAGAAGAAGAAGAAGAAGAAGAAGAAGAAGAAGAAGAAGAAGAAGAAGAAGAAAGAAGAAGAAGAAGAAGAAGAAGTCCATGTGATTTAGAGGAACTCAAAGACTGTCAGAGATAGCTATAACTTCTTTTAGGCCACTGAAGTTCTTTACTTTACCTTGAACCAGTGTGTGCATTAAAGATACAGGCATTACTAAGATAACAGTGACAGCTCTCATGCCATCATCTCCTGAAACCACCTTTCCCTGACAGGGTGCGGTGGTTTGAATAAAAATGGCTCCCATCGA